>NW_011494850.1:549684-558117 GCF_000754665.1 Bison bison bison
TTATTCCTTGGAAGGAAAGTTATGACCAACCTAGATAGCATATTCAAAAGCAGAGACATTACTTGCCAACAAAGGTTCATCTAGTCAAGGCTATGGTTTTTCCTGTGGTCATGTATGGATGTGAGAGTTGGACTGTGAAGAAGGCTGAGCACCAAAGAATTGATGCTTTTGAACTGTGGTGTTGGAGAAGACTCTTGAGAGTCCCTTGGAGTGCAAGGAGATCCAACCAGTCCATTCTGAAGGAGATCAGCCCTGGGATTTCTTTGGAAGGAATGATGCTAAAGCTGAAACTCTAGTACTTTGGCCACCTCATGCGAAGAGTTGACTCATTGGAAAAGACTCTGATGCTGGGAGGGATTGAGGGCAAGAGGAGAAGGGGACGACAGAGGATGAGATGGCTGGATGGCATCACTGACTCGATGGACGTGAGTCTGAGTGAACTCCGGGAGTTGGTGATGGACAGGGAGGCCTGGCGTGCTGTGATTCATGGGGTCACAAAGAGTCGGACACGGCTGAGTGACTAATCTGATCTGATCTGATCTGATGGGTTGAATTGAATCCCTGTAAATTTGTATGTTGAAGCCCAACTCTTAAAACCTCAAAATGTGAAGTTAAGGCCTTTAAAAGAAACAATTAAGTTAAAATGAAGCTGTCAGGGTGGACCCTAATCCAACATACTGGTAACCTTACACGAAGAGGAAGAAATACCAGGGGTACATATGCGTAAACAGGCAACCATGTGAAGAAGCAGCGAAAAGATAGCCTAAGAGAGAGGCCCTGAGGAACCAAACTGGCCAGCCCCTTGATCTTGGACTTCTAGCTTCCCGAACTTTGAGAAAATAAATTCTACAGTAAGTCCCCCACATATGAATGTGTTCCCTTCCAAGAGCATGTTTATAAGTCCAAGAAAGTTAGCCTAGGTACCCAACTAACACAATCAGCTATATAGTATTGTATTATAATAGCTCTGTAATACTTTTCACACAACACATAAAAAACAAACACAAAAAATAAATATTTTAAATCTCACAGTGCAGTACCTTGAAGAGTATAGCAGTATAGAACAACAGCTGGCATACAGGGGCTGGCATCGAGTGAACAGGCAAGAAGAGTTACTGACTGGAGGAGGAGGAGGAGGTGGGAGATGGTGGAGCTGAAGGGGTCGTCAGTAATAGGAGACAGAGGGCAAGCTGCGACTTCACTCATGCCTGGTGCTGATGGAACACACATTCCCATCTTTGAAAGTTGGCAACTTGAAGGTCTGTACGTAGGAGACTTACTGTATTGTTTAAGCTACCCAGTCTGTGGTGGGATTTTGTTATGGCAGCCCTAGCAGACTTATACACTATCCCTAAGATCAGGTTCATGCCCTCAGGCTGAGAAGACCTGAAGCGACTTGACTGCTGTGCTGTGCTTAGTCACTCAGTCGTGTCTGACTTTGCAACCCCATGGACTGTAGCCTGCCAGGCTCCTCTGTCCATGGGGATTCTCTAGGCAAATATACTGGAGTGAGTTGCCACGCCCTTCTCCAGGGTATCTTCCCAACCCAGGAATAGAACCCAGGTCTCCCACATTGCAGGCGGATACTTTACCATCTGAGCCACCAGGGAAGCCTGGAGCAACTTGGGTAGACTCACATTTAACTCTCAAAATATGAGAATAGCAGGTAAAATCATTCATGTTTACAAAGCAGGAAACCAAGGTTCAGAAACAGTAAACAGCCTGCCCAGAATCACTTAGCTCCTAAGTGATAGAGCCTGGATTCAAGTCCATGTCTTCGTGACTCCACAGTGTATACATGACATTGCCTATTTTCTCCCATGCTCTCAACCATGATATATTTAATCACTAAGGGATTAACAAGACTGGCACATCTCCCACCTACTTGATGATACAAAGAAAACTGGGGCTTCATTTATAAATTCACTGCAATTGACTCTGTGGTAACATACAACCCAGAAAGATATACTAGGAAAGGAGTATTTGATTTTTCAAAAAAAACCTAAATAGTTGCTGCTCCCTGACATAAAATAATTCTGTTAAAATGATGTACAGTGGAGCCCAAAGAGGTAAGTAGATCCACAGGCGTATTTCAGAGTATGCGTGTACTAAGCAAACAGGAGAAACAAAGGAAATGGGAGGAGAGAAGATAGGGCTTTCCATTTCTCACAACTATGTCATTGTTGCACCCCAAGGGTCTTATAGGGTTTGGAACACAGGGACTTTCAATTTATAATTCTTGACTTACTGAACAAATGAACAAACAAATGAATGAACTTGATCCTCTAATGAGAAGAAAAAAAAATTCTTAGGCCTTTTCAATGACCTAAATTCATCAAAGTATTTTGGGCTTTTCCTAATTTACTTTCTGTTTCATTTAATCAAATGAGATGGAATTTAAGAGGAAAGTAAAGACTAGAAGAATTAAGCCATAGACCAAAGCAGGGCAAAAAAGTTCCTGCCTGCATATTTGAATAGTGTAAGTGAAAATGTGTCTCCTTGTCACGCTGTACAGTCATCTCAGAACTCAGTTTCACGCCACTGCCTTAGTGGGTGAGTTCAAATATATTTGTTTCAGGCAGATGTTCCTGGCCTGTGTAATGTGAGCTACAATCAGATGCTGATAGTTCAGAGAACAGAATACAACGATAAATGCAGGCCACAGTCATCTAAGTCTTGTGAGCCAGATAGGATTTCTTCATGCTGATGACTTTTTTTTTTAATGTTTTTATTTATTTATTTTAATTAATTAATTAATTATAATTGGAGGCTAATTACTTTACAATATTGTGGTGGTTTTTGCCATACATTCACATGAATCAGCCATGGGTGTACATATGTTCCCAATCCTGAACCCCCCTCCTACCTCCCTCCCCATCCCATCCCTCAGGGTCATCCCAGTGGAGCAGCCCTGAGCACCCTGTCTCATGCATCAACTCTGGACTGGAGATCTGTTTCACATATGAAAATGCTAATCTCTCAAATCATCCCACCCTCGCCTTCTCCCACCAAGTCCAAAAGTCTCGCCTTCTCCCACCAAGTCCAAAAGTCTGTTCTTTACATCTGTGTCTCTTTTGCTGTCTCGCATATAGGGTCATCGTTACCATCTTTCAGGCTGATTTTTAAGAGCTGCCTTCAGAGTTTGCCTGTTATTTTAATTATGTTATTAAAAATAACTAATAGGCAGAGCACAGAGGATTTCTAGAGCAGTGAAACTATTCCATATGATACTATGGTGGTGGATACATGTTATACATTTGTTCAGATTCATAGAATGTACAACACCAAGGGTGAACCCTAATGTAAACTATGTACCTTAGGTGATGATGATACGCAGATGTGGATTCATCAGTTGTTACAAGTGTCCCATTCTGGTGGGTGACACTGACAATGAGGAGGGTTATGGTATGTGTGGGGGTAGAGGATACATGGAGAATCTCTGCATCTTCCTTCCAATTTTATTATGAACCTGAAACTGCTCAAAAAATTGTCTATTAAAAATTATCTGCTAAAAAATAAATAATGCAAAAGATACCCCTCTTCCCCACCCTAATTGAAAACAAAAAGTGACTATGGAGGTTATGAACAGGGGAAAACAAAGTGAGATATCCTTAAAGTTTTAAGGTACTATTCTAAAACCAATACTTTAGTACCCTTTCAGTTCAGTTCAGTTCAGTCGCTCAGTCGTGTCCGACTCTTTGCGACCCCATGAATTGCAGCACGCCAGGCCTCCCTATCCATCACCAACTTCTGGAGTTCACTCAGACTCACGTCCATCGAGTCAGTGATGCCATCCAGCCATCTCATCCTCTGTTGTCCCCTTCTCCTCCTGCCCCCAATCCCTCCCAGCATCAGAGTCTTTTCCAATGAGTCAACTCTTCGCATGAGGTGGCCAAAGTACTGGAGTTTCAGCTTTAGCGTCATTCCTTCCAAAGAAATCCCAGGGCTGATCTCCTTCAGAATGCACTGGTTGGATCTCCTTGCAGTCCAAGGGACTCTCAAGAGTCTTCTCCAACACCACAGTTCAAAAGCATCAATTCTTTGGTGCTCAGCCTTCTTCACAGTCCAACTCTCACATCCATACATGACCACAGGAAAAACCATATCCTTGACTAAACGGACCTTTGTTGGCAAAGCGATGTCTCTGCTTTTGAATATGCTATCTAGGTTGGTCATAACTTTCCTTCCAAGGAGTAAGCATCTTTTAATTTCATGGCTGCAGTCACCATCTACACTGATTTTTGAGCCCCCCAAAATAAACTCTGCCACTGTTTCCACTGTTTCTCCATCTATTTCCCATGACGTGATGGGACCGGATGCCATGATCTTCATTTTCTGAATGTTGAGCTTTAAGCCAACTTTTCCACTCTCCACTTTCACTTTCATCAACAGGCTTTTGAGTTCCTCTTCACTTTCTGCCATAAGGGTGGTGTCATCTGCATATCTGAGGTTATTGATATTTCTCCCAGCAGTCTTGCTTCCAGCTTGTGTTTCTTCCAGTCCAGCGTTTCTCATGATGTACTCTGCATAGAAGTTAAATAAGCAGGGTGACAATATACAGCCTTGAAATACTCCTTTTCCTATTTGGAACCAGTCTGTTGTTCCATGTCCAGTTCTAACTGTTGCTTCCTGACCTGCGTGCAGATTTCTCAAGAGGCAGGTCACGTGGTCTGATATTCCCATCTCTTGAAGAATTTTCCACGGTTTATTGTGATCCACGCAGTTAAAGGCTTTGGCATAGTCAATAAAGCAGAAATAGATGCTTTTCTAGAAGTCTCTTGCTTTTTCCATGATCCAGTGGATGTTGGCAATTTGATCTCTGGTTCCTCTGTCTTTTCTAAAACCAGCTTGAACATCTGGAAGTTCACGGTTCACACATTGCTGAAGCCTGGCTTGGAGAATTTTGAGCATTACTTTACTAGCATGTGAGATGAATGCAATTGTGCGGTAGTTTGAGCATCCTTTGGCATTGTCTTTCTTTGGGATTGGAATGAAAACTGACCTTTTCCAGTACTGTGGCCACTGCTGAGTCTTCCAAATTTGCTGTCATATTGAGTGCAGCACTTTCACAGCATCATCTTTCAGGATTTGAAATAGCTCAACTGGAATCCCATCACCTCCACTAGCTTTGTTCGTAGTGATGCTTTCTAAGGCCCACTTGACTTCACATTCTAGGATGTCTGGCTCTAGGTCAGTGATCACACCATCATGATTATCTGGGTCATGAAGATCTTTTTTGTACAGTTCTTCTGTGTATTCTTGCCACCTGTTCTTGATATCTTCTGCTTCTGTTAGGTCCATACCATTTCTGTCCTTTATTGAGCCCATCTTTGCATGAGTACCCTTTACTATAATAAAATTCCTGTGCATTCTACTCAAATTTTGGTATATTGCAGGACAAGGGAAGTGATTTTTCCCCCTACACTGGGTATTACAATTATTAATATGGCAGCTAAAATATCTTGTTTTCTTTAGATATTACCTATTAGTATGAAAAATATAATAAATTAGGCTTTGTTACTTTGTGTTATCCCCCCAGTGTTCACTGGGGACAGATAGAGATGCTTCAAGCAACTGAAAAAACTTTAACAAATAGTTTTTCCTTTTTTTTCCAGTAAACTCAAGTTGTTATTAATTTTTAGCTCTATGTGGGAAAATTTAATGAGCTTTCAATTATAATATTTCCATTTAACTTGCAAATGGAAGATACTACCTCCATCCTACTGTCTACTATTATTATTATAAACACAGCTTTGAGTTTGAACCATCCAATGCTGATTAGAGGTTTTCAGCATTAAGCATTGGTTTCATTTCTAAAGTTTAACAAATAACACAATACATAATCCTCTGGCACGTCCAGTCCTTTTATGTCAGGCGGCTGAAGCTCTCTCTACTCACGTGACAAGCAAACAGAAAGCGTACTATAATCAACTGAGCAGGCTATGATTAACTCTGCTCAGAGCTGTCTCCAAACTCCCTGTACACTTCATGGTGGTTCTTAGACAAAAATATGGCAAGGCATATTTCTCTAAGGAAGAGATCACCAATTAAGAGCACCTGATGTTTCTTATTAAGAGTAAGCTATGGGAGTTGGTGACAGACAGGAAAGCCTGGTGTGCTGCAGTCTACAGCGGTCACAAAAAGTTGGGACACTTTACAGACTGAGAGACTGAACTGAACTGATTTTCTTATTTTTTAAGTTATTATGAATTGAATTAGCACAGGGTCTAGCCACAACCGTCTCTCATGTATTATTTTCAGTTGCTTCTGCCACACAAAGCCAATCATTTGTGAGGTGCTGGCCTTTATAATGTGGTTGGGACCATTATGGTAATTAATTAATTGAGCAATAATGCAGACAGCCCATTCCCATTATCCTGAAGTGGGACACATTCCAGTCACATCTGCGAAATCTGTAGATGCAGCAATTATTTCCATGTTTCTTGAGTGTCTTCAGATAGTCAACCAACATTAATAATGTGGTTGAAAATATGAAGTCACAGCTGGTAGCTCTGAACTCAGGGCATCTTCACAAGCTTGGCTACTTGCTCTCTTCATTGACAGCACATGTTTAAGTTGCAAATAGTAGGAATTGAGTAGCATTTCAGCTGTGTTCCCATGACAGACATTATCAACCATTTGGTGCCCCCTTAAGCCCAAAATTCTGAGTGAGTTAACAGTATGCAAAGCCTTTAGACCACTCTAGTGACAAGATTAGAATTCTGTCTGACTTCAGAATCAACTCCAAACTGCTTTGCTCTAATATCAGTAACGTCTTTCTTATCCCAAGCAAGGTTGTCTTGTGGCTAACATGTTCCCCCTCTGGGAAAACTATATCAGATGGATTAATAAAGTGGCTAAGAATGAAGAGGCTTATTTCTCAAGGAAATCTGTCCAGGAGAGTCACTCTAACTACCCACCCTGCACCTTGCAAAAGACCTAGGAAGTTAATATGTCTAGAGCATAACTAGATTAATTGAATTTCAAAACTTTAAATAATTTCTGGTGGTGCAGATGCTGTGTGCCTTGCCACAGATGCCCCTTCCAGGACTGAAGGGGCCATTGCTGGGAAGGATGTCAACTGACAGTCCACAGGGCTGTTTTACCCAATGTCACATCCCTCCCTTGGGCAGCCAGGGTCCAATGATTGGTTCATGCTTCCTCTTCCCAAATAAGAAAACTCTTAACCATTCCAGCTTCAGCGCTCCTTGTGGGATCCACTAGACTTCATTGTGGCACTAACACTTTCTCTTTCTAATCCTACTCCTTCCCATTTCTTTCCTTCCACAGGTTTTAATCCTTAGAGTACTCCCTAATTAAGAATTTACATACTAATTTCTACCTAACAGTCCACTTCCTGAAGAATCAACATGCAAATATCTGACTTTCCCTTTTCCTTACCTTATACATAGCATTGCTTTCTTGCAACTGGAATTAGCCAGTGGAGAATGTGTTAATCATGTCTATGTATGATTTGCACACAGAATTTCTGAGGATGTAGATCTTGCCTACTTTACAGTCTATATTCACTGAAAATCAAATATAGTTACAATTTAGTAAATGTTAACTGAACAGCTAACGGTAAGAATGAAGTGGCTGGGCCAAAGTGGGAAAAACACTCAGCTGTGGATGTGTTTGGTGGTGAAAGTAAAGTCCAATGCTGTAAAGAACAATGTGCACAGGAACCTGGAATCTTAGGTCCATGAATCAAGGTAAATTGGACATGATCAAGCAGAAGATGGCAAAAGTGAACATCAACACCTTAGGAATCAGTGCACTAAAAAGGACAGGAATGGGTGAACTTAGTTCAGATGATCATTATATCTACTACTGTGGGCAAGAATCCTTTAGAAGAAATGGAGCAGTCTTCATAGTCAACAAGACAGTCCAAAATTCAGTACTTGGGTTCAGTCTCAAAAATTGCAGAATGATCTCGATTCATTTCCAAGGTAAACCATTCAACATTCCCCAACCACTAATGCTGAAGAAGCAGAAATTGACGGGTTCTATGAAGACCTTGCAAGAAAAGTCATGACCAACCTAGATAGCATATTCAAAAGCAGAGACATTACTTGCCAACAAAGGTCTGTCCAGTCAAGACTATGGTTTTTCCAGTGGTCATGTATGGATGTGAGAGTTGGACTGTGAAGAAAGCAGAGTGCCAAAGAATTGATGCTTTTGAACTGTGGTGTTGGAGAAGACTCTTGAGAGTCCCTTGGACTGCAAGGAGATCCAACCAGTCCATTCTGAAGGAGATCAGCCCTGGGATTTCTTTGGAAGGAATGATGCTAAAGCTGAAACTCTAGTACTTTGGCCACCTCATGCGAAGAGTTGACTCATTGGAAAAGACTCTGATGCTGGGAGGGATTAGGGGCAGGAGTAGAAGGGGATGACAGAGGATGAGATGGCTGGATGGCATCACTGACTCGATGA
>NW_011494850.1:558217-567838 GCF_000754665.1 Bison bison bison
GAACTCCGGGAGTTGGTGATGGACAGGGAGGCCTGGCGTGCTGCAATTCATGGGGTCGCAAAGAGTCGGACACGACTGAGTGACTGAACTGAACTGATGAAGACCTCAAGACCTTCTAGAACTAACACCAAAAAAAGAAAGATGTCCTTTTCATCACAAGGAATTGGAATGCAAAAGTAGGAAGTCAAGAGATATCTAGAATAACAGGCAGATTTGGTCTTGAAGCACAAAATGAAGCAGGGCAAAGGCCAACACAGTTTTGTCGAGAAAACACTGGTCACCGCAAACACTCTTTTCCAGCAAACCAAGAGATGACTCTACACGTGGGCATCACCAGATGGTCAATATCGAAATCAGACTGATTATGTTCTTTGGGGCCAAAGATGAAGAAGCTCTATGCAGTCAGCAAAAACAAGACCTGGAGCTAACTGTGGTCCAGACCATGAACTCCTTATTGCAAAATTCAGGCTTAAGCTGAAGAAGGTAGGGAAAACCACTAGGGCATTCAGGTATAACCTAAACCAAATCCTGTATGGTTACAGTGGAGGTAATAAATAGATCCAAGGGATTAGATCTGGTAGACAGAGTGCCTGAAGAACTATGGACAGAGGATAATACCATTGTATAGGAGGCAATGACCAAAACCATACCAAAGAAAAAGAAATGCAAAAAGGCAAAGTGGTTGTCTGACAAGATTTTAAAAATAGCTGAGGAAAGAAGAGAAGTAAAAGGCAAGGAAGAAAGGGAAAGATATACCCAACTGAATGCAGTGTTCCATAGAATAGCAAGGAGAGATAAGGTCTTCTTAAATGAACAATGCAAAGGAATAGAGGAAAACAATAGAATGGGAAAGACTAGAGGTCTCTTCAAGAAAACTGTACATATCAAGGGACATTTCACGCAAGTATGGGCACGATAAAGAACGGAAATGGTAAGGACCTAACAGAAGCAGAAGAGTTTAAGAAGAGGTGGCAAGAATACATAGAACTATACCAAAAAGGTCTTGGTCTTTAAGACAATGCAGGGACAGGTTCAAGATAGTGGAATAGAAGGACGTGTGCTCATCTCCTGTGAGAGCACAAAAATTGCAACTAGCTGTTGAACAAGCATTGACAGGAAGATGCTGGAATCCAATCAAAACAGATACCCCATGTTCAAAGACAAAGAAGAAGCTGCAGTGAGATGGTAGGAGAGGCACAAACAAGATAAAATCAAGTCTCACACCCACCAGGTAGGTCACCCACGAACTGGAGAACAATACCACCAAAGAAGTTCTCCCACTGTTGTGAAGGTTCAGAGCTTCACATCAGGCTTCCCAGACTGGATATCTGGCAAAGGGACTGGGAACCTCGAGGGAACCTGCCTTTGAAGGTAAGCAGGATTTGATTACAGGACTTTCACAGGACTGAGGGAACCAGAGACTCCATTCTTGGAGGGCACAAACAAAATCTTGTGTGCACCAAGATCCAAGGGAAGAGAGTAGTGACCCCATAGGGGAATGAACCAGACCTGCTATTATTGGAGAGTCTTCTGTGGAGGTGTGGGTTAGCAGTGGCTTGTCGTGGTGATGGGGCCCTGGAAACAGCAGTCCTGGAAGGTGCCCCTTGGCATAAGTCCTCTTGGAGGTTACCATTAACCTTACCATAGAGCTTGTAGACCCCAGGGCTGGGTCACCTCAGGCAAAACAACAGGGAGGGAGTGCAACCCCACCCATCAGCAGATAATTGTATTAAAGTTTTACAGAGTTTGGCCCTGCCCACTAGAGCAAGAACTAGTTTTTCCCACCACCAGCCCCTCCCATCAGGAAGCTCTAAGAGCTGACAGAAGAAGCAAGAACCACAATCCCACTAGCTAGAACAAAAACCATATTACAGAAAGTTTATCAGAATGAAAAAGCAGAAAGTTTTGTCCTAGATGAAGGGACAAGCTAAAACCCCAGAAAAACAACTAAATGAAGTGGAGATAGGCAAACTTCCAGAAAAAGAATCCAGAATAATGACAGTGAAGATGATTCAGAATCTTGGAAACAGAATGAAGAAGATGCAAGAAATGTTTACCAAAGACCTAGAAGAACTAAAGAACAAACAGAGATGAACAATACACTAGAAGGAATCAATAACAGAAAAACTGAGGCAGAAGAATGAATAAATGACCTGGAGAACAGAATGGTGGAAATCACTGCCACAGACCAGAATGTAGAAAAAAGAATGAAAAAATGAAGACAGCCTAAGAGATCTCTGGAACAACATTAAATGCACTAACATTTGCATTATAGGGATCCCAGAAGGAGAAAACAGAGAGTAGGACCTGAGAAAACATTTGAAGAGAAATATTTCCTAACATGGGAAAGGAACTAGCCAACCAAGTCCAGGAAGCACAGAGAGTCCTAGGCAGGATAAACCCAAGGAGAAACATACTGAGACATATGGTAATCAAAAAGATGAAAATTAAGACAAAGATAAAATACTAAAAGCAACATGGGAAAAAACCACAAATGACCTACAAGGGAACTCCCATAAGGTTATCAGCTGATTTCTTAATAGAAACTCTACAAGTCAGAAGGGAATGGCACAATATATATAAAATGATGAAAAGGAAGAACCTACAACCAAGAATAATCTACCCAGAAAGACTCTCATTCAAATTTGATGCAGAAATCAAAAGCTTTCCAGCCAAGCAAAAGTAAGAGACTTCAACACCAACAAACCAGCTTTACAATAAATGCTAAAGGAATTTCTCTAGGCAGGAAACACAAGAGAAGGAAAAGAGAAAATAAATCCAAAACAATTAAGAAAATGGTAATAGAACCATGGAAGTAAAAGTCGCTTGTCATGTCTGACCCTTTGCATTCCCATGGACTATAGAGTCCATGGAATTCTCCAGGCCAGAATACTGGAGTAGGTAGCCTTTCCCTTCTCCAGGGGATCTTCCCAACCCAAGGATAGAACACAGGTCTCCCACATTATAGGCAGATTCTTTACCAGCTGACCCACAAGGGAAGCCCAAGAATACTACATATCAATAATCACTTTAAATGTAAATGGATTATATGCACCAACCAAAAGACAGACTGGTGAGGCAGATGAAAACATATGCATGTATGCCCTTCCACTTAGCACATCACTTTACTTAATGCCTCAAACTGTATATATTTTATATTATTAGGTAATCTCTTTTCATTATTCTATTACAAATATTTTCTAATTTTCCTTGTTATGGCTTCTTAGATACACCCATCATTTCATAGTGGACATTGAATTATGAAATACACGTGATTTTTAAAAGTATCAATTCTCATTGAGATATTAATTTCTCACTTAAATGTTTTCTTCTCTCAAATAACTCTTTTTTTTTTCATTCTTCTAACTTTATTGAGGCTTTCAATGGCCAAGTCAAAGATCTCTCTTGGTAAATGTCATATTGCACTTGAAAATATATGGGTTATTTTCAAGTATCTTCTGATACTGATTCCTAACATAATTCCACAGTGACAAGAAAACAGATTATATACAATTTCAATACCTTAATTTTTGTACCTTATTTTATGTCCCTGGATATGTTCCAGTGTCTCCTAGTTTACAGTCTATGGAAATTGAATAGAATTTGTTGTGTGAAAATTGTATAAATCTTAATTATGTTAATTATGTTGAATTGGTTCATAGTGCTCTTTAGGTCTACTATATCTTAAATCCTTCTACTTCTCTGTATATTCATTCTATTAATTTTTAAGAGTTTGACATTGAAACTCCAACTAAAAATCTTAATTTATCTACTTAAAAAGTATCATAATATATACTGGAACTATATGTAATCTTGTTCTGTATTTTCCAAGTCTCCTGTAAATGTGTTACCATACTTTCATAATTAAAAAAAAAGTCTTACCAGCCCAGATAACCATGATGGACTGGTCACTTACCTAGAGCTGGACATGCTGGAGTGTGAAGTCAAGTGGGCCTTAGGAAGCATTACTATGAACAAAGCTAGTGGAGGTGGTGGAATTCCAGCTCGGGTATTTAAAATTCTAAAAATGATGTCAAAGTGCTGCACTCAATATGCCAGCAAATTTGGAAAATACAGCAGTGGCCACAGGACTGGAAAATATTAGCTTTCATTCCAAACCAAAAGAAGGGCAATGCCAAAGAATGTTCAAACTACCATTCAATTGGGTTCATTTCACAAGCTAGCAAGTTTATGTTTAAAATACTTCAAGCTAGGGTTCAGCACTACATGAACCGAGAACTTCCAGATGTACAAGCTGGGTTTAGAAAAGGCAGAGAAACTAGAGATCAAATTACCAACATTTGTTGGATCATGGAAAAAGCAACGGAGTTCTAAAAAAACTTCTGCTTCATTGACTACACAAAAGCCTTTGACTATGCAGATCACAACAAACTGGAAAATTCTTAAAGAGACAGGAATACCAGACCACCTTACCTGCCTCCTGAGAAACCTGTATGTAGGTCAAAAAGCAACAGTTAGAATTGGACATGGAACTGACTGGTTCAAAACTGGGAATGGAGTATGTCAAGGCTGTATATTGTCACCCTGCTTTATTTAACTGATACACAGAGTACATCATGCAAAATGCTGGGCTGGATGAATCACAAGCTGGAATCAAGATTGATAGGAGAAATATCAACATCATCAGATATGCAGATGATACCACCGTAATGACAGAAAGTGAAGAGGAACTAAAAGGCTCTTGATGAAGGTGGAAGAAGAGAGTGAAAAAGCCAGCTTGAAATTCAACATTAAAAACTAAGATCAGGGCATCTGGACGCATCACTTTACAACAAATAGAAGGAGAAAATATGGAAGCAGTGACATTATTTTCTTGGGCTCCAAAATCACAGATAGTGACTGCAGCCATGAAATTAAAAGACACTTGCTTCTTGGAAAAAAAGGATAACAAACTTAAGCAGTGTAATAAAAAGCAGAGACGTCACTTTGCTGACAAAAGTTCGTATAGTCAAATCTATGGTTTTTCCAGTAGTCATGTACGGATGTGAGAGTTGGACCATAAAGAAGGCTGAGCACCAAAGAATTGATGCTTTTGGATTGTGGTGCTGGAGAAGATTCTTCAGAGTCCTTTGGACAGAAAGGAGATCAAGTCAATCAATCCAAAAGGAAATCAACCCCAAATATTCTTTGAAGAACTGATGCTGAAGCTGAAGCTCCAATACTTTGGCCACCTGAAGCAAGGAGCCAATGGGAATCTTTCCAGTGAGAAAGACTGAGGGCAGAAGAAGAAGGGGGTGATAGAGGATAAGATAGTTGGATAGCATCACTGACTCAATGGACATGTATTTGAGCAAACTCCTGGAGATAGTGGAGGACAGAGGAGCCTGGCGTGCTACAATCCATAAGTTGCAAAGAGTAGGACACGACTTAGCAGCAACAACTGAACAGAAGAAGCTTCAGGGTAGGCTGGGGTAGTAAATATTATTACTCACATTAAGTGGTAAATATCTGACTGGGGCTAACTAGTATTTTCAGGGGATTCTGAGTTAAATTCATTTGGAATAGCATTATGCACAGGCAGCTACATTATAAACACTGGGAAGTGCTGCATATTGATTCCCTTTGGGAACTGGGGTTTGGGGTTGGGGAGGGGCTTTCCTGGTGGCTCAGTTGGGCTTGGGAAAACTGACGTTTTGCAAAGTGAAAAGTTTAATTTAAAGTTCTTTATTTCAAGAAATATCTGGAAAATGTCTTCCCATTATATTTTAATTCTACACACAGAATTGTATTTGTTGGCCTTCTGGGTTCCTGTTTGATGGATCCAAAGTTAGAATTAGTTGAGAAAATTCTTACTAGCAAGTAATGTTATTGTCAGTCTTAGGAATAATATGTCACAGTTAACTGGGATCCTCTTGTCCCTTCAGATCTAGGGGAGATAGTCTCAACCCTCTACGCTATGTGGAAAGTCCAAGGCATTCCTCAACAATTCTATGAATTTCTGGAGGGCTTATATTCTCACTGTCAGTTCTGACTCCAAGTTACTTTCTGTTGAATTTGTTGAGTTTAAAGTTGATCTTTTCATCACCTCTTGTTTTCCTTATTTGTACCATCTCAGTATAACACAGAATCCAGTCCTCCTGTCTCCCTCCTTCCCTCTTGAACGTGCATGCTCAGTCTCTAAGTTGTGTCCAGTCATGTCTGACTCTTTGTGATCCCATGGACTGCACCCCACCAGGCTCCTCTGTTCATGGAATTTTCCAGGCAAGAATTCTGGAGTTGCCATTTCCTTCTTCAGGGGATCTTCCCAACCCAGGGATCAAACCTGCGTCTCCTGCATTGGCAAATCGATTCTTCACCATTGAATCACCTGGGAAGTCTCCCACCTCCCCACCACACACACATACATATTACAATCCACACAAGGCATTCTTGTATGTAGTCAACTTTACTAGAGTTTTGAAAAGACGAAAGTCACACTGCAAAAACATGCGTATGATCTCATCCTTATGTTTTAAAAATAAGTCCTTCATCCTTTTCAGCAACAATTCTCACTCTAGCCACCCTGTCTTCATTGTCCCCTTCCTGTGTGCCCATGCTCTTTAAAAGAAGGAAAAGAAAAATCCCCTCATTCACTTATAGAGAATAATTTTCCCTAATAGACACATTTTAGGTCATTTCGACTGCAAGTGGCAAAAACCCAGTTCAAATCAGTTTACTCAAGAGAATCTGTTGAGTCTTTTTAATGAAAGTCCAGAACTAGCTCTTATTTCAGGCACCTCTGGATGCAGGAGCTCTGCCCTGCCTGCAGACCAGCTTTCCTTCTTTCAGTCTGTTGATTCCATTCTCCCTGATACTGATTCCCTCTCAAATACCTTTTGCTCACAGTAGCAAGATCGTTGTACTAACTTTTCACATCTTGCAGCATTCAACACCAACTGAAACGTTGAGCCTGCCTCAATTCCAAAAGTCTCAGCAGTCTCACTGCATTGAATTGGCAGGAGTGAGTCACATGTACATCCCTCTGCTTATCAGTGTATATGGGAATGCAGCATTCAGTTCAGTCCAGTCACTCAGTCGTGTCCAACTCTTTGCAACCCCATGGACTGCAGCATGCCTGGCTTCCCTGTCCATCACCAACTCTTGGAGCTTACTCAAACTCATGTCCATTGAGTTGGTGATGCCATCCAACCATCTCATCCTCTGTAGCCCCCTTCTCCTCCTACCTTCTATCTTTCCCAGCATCAGGGTCTTTTCCAAAGAGTCAGTTCTTCTCATCAGGTGGCCAAAGTGTTGGAGTTTCAGCTTCAGCATCAGTCCTTCCAGTGAATATTCAGGACTCATTTCCTTCAGGATGTACTGGTTGGATTTCTTTGCAGTCCAAGGGATTTTCAAGTCTTCTCTAATACCACAGTCTAAAAGCACCAATTCTTCAGTTCTCAGCTTTCTTTATAGTCCAACTCTCACATCCATACATGACTACTGGAAAAACTGTAGCTTTGATTAGACGAACCTTTGTTGGCAAAGTAATGTCTCTGCTTTTTAATATGCTATCTAGGTTGGTCATAACTTTTCTTCCAAGGAGCAAGCATCTTTTAATTTCATGGCTGCAGTCACCATCTGCAGTGATTTTGGAGCCCCTCAAAATAAAGTCTCTCACTGTTTCCACTGTTTTCCCATCTATTTGCCATGAAGTGATGGGACCTGATGCCATGATTTTCATTTTCTGAATGTTGAATTTTAAGCCAACTTTTTCACTCTCCTTGTACAAATGTAAAAATTCATCAAGATGTACACTTAAGATCTGTGTATTTTACCATATACTTGTTATTACACTTCAGTTAATACTATTTTTTAATTTTTTCAATATGACCAACAAATGTCCAGTGTGATTTGCAGTGCAATAATCAAGCTACTTATCTTTGGTCTGCCTTTACACTAAGCCTTATTCATCCAGAGGTGAAGACATAGCTTAGCTGAGGTTATCAGAATAGAAAACCTAAATATGGATTTGGGCTCAGGTCTTAGTTGGAATTAATACAGTTGTGCCTGTCTGAAGTCTCTTTTGGGACTTCTATATCCCTCAGAAATTCAGTATATTTACATAAACATGTAGAGGCTGAAGATAACCCAAAAGATAATGTCTATAATTAAGACTTCTAAATATTTTCCTAAATTAGTCAGGTGAACATATTCAAGGCAGAAAAACAGTTTGCCTTCTATAAAAAATAGCGTTAACCAAAATCATTAGGTTTCAGTGAAACGGCCACATCAGATTTTCCCTAAGAGCAGGTTATAATGGACTTTGAATCCTGTACTAGCTATATGACCTCAAGCAAGTCCCTTGATTGTGCCTGAGCTTCAGTTTCACATCTATGAAACAATAAGGTTCTTCTCTTCCAAGCCTGCGCTGAGAAACAGAGATGGCATGCATAAAAGGTTGTCATTAAATGATTAAGTCTCATTATTATTCTGATCCCCTCTGCCTATTGCTTTTGATAGGATTAGTTCAGTTTAGTTGTGTCCGATTCTTTGCGACCCCATGGACTGCCAGGCTTACCAGTCCATCACCAACCCTTGGAGCTTGCTCAAACTCATGTCCATTGAGTCAGTGATGCCATCCAACCATCTCATCCTCTGTTGTCCCCTTCTTCTCCTGCCTTCAATCTTTCCCAGCATCAGGTTCTTTTCCAATGCGTCAGTTCTTCACATCAGGTGGCCGAAGTATTGGGGTTTCAGCTTCAGCATCAGTCCTTTCAATGAATATTTGATAGGATTAATTGCATTTTTTTCAGTGGCTCTTTTGAACTTACCTTCTTAGAATGGATTTTTCCTTCATAATTACTTCTAAGGTTAAGTGATTCCAGGGTTTAACAACCCCTTCCATTTTGCCAATATATTCGAACACGTTGCTTGAATTTCATCTTAACATTTTTCTGATGCCGTATCTATGTGGCTTCTTATCTTTCTAGATTTTCTGAAGTTCAATTCTAATTCATTCTGCCTATAATATTATTCCTTTAGGGATAATAATTCCTTTTGGTGGCCCAGTGGCTAAGAATCTGTGCTCCCAATACCGGGGACGTGGGTTTGATCCCTGGTCAGGGGAACTAGATACCATGCCACATCTAAGAGTTTGCAGGCCACTGCTAAAGATCCTGCGTGCCACAACTAAGACCCAGCACAGCCAAATACATAAATTACATAATAAATATTTTAAAAATAAAAAAAATATTATTCCTTTTGGAACGTCATTATCAACTGTGGCAACCTGAATAAGGGCACAGTGTCTTGACTCCTCTTCATCTGTTTCAATTATTGTATACGTCTTTAACTGCACAAAAAAGATGAATAAGAAATAATTGTCGGTAAGGAGAAAGTGGCAATTTTCTTTTTGAAAGGTGAGATTATTTTTACATAAAGAAAAGCTAACTATTTTTCATAAGCTTCTAGAGAGAATTATGAGAAGATTTAATGAGAGTTGTAAGAATATTTTGCAGATTAGTTCATTACCTTAGGTCTAGCAAGAAGAAAGTGTAATTTTAGGTACTTATATTTTTATCTAGTCCTTTTACAAGTTTGCTATCATATTCTTCCTTTTACATGTGTTGAAACTCAGGATAAACTTGTCCAAGGTCACATGGTAAGTTACACGGAAGAGAC
>NW_011494850.1:567938-576716 GCF_000754665.1 Bison bison bison
GACATATTTAGTTAGCTGCTGTTGAGTCGCCAAGTTCATGTCTGATTCTTTGCAACCCCATGGACTGTAGCCCACCAGGCTCCTCTGTGCATGGGATTCTCCAGGCAAAAGTACTGGAGTGGATTGCCATTTCCTTCTCCAGGGGATGTTCCCAACCCAGGTCTCCTGCATTGGCAGGCAGATTCTTTACCACTGCGCCACCTGGAAATCCCATATTTGGATAGAGATGCATCTAAAGTTAATGCTTGTGCTTTTGCCAAAAGATATTCTTCAGAGGCCCTTATCTGGTAGAGTTTGGTGGATCTCTTATCTCAGCTAAAGATGAGATAAACTTTGGAAATAGAATACTGATTTGCTTCTGTACATTTACATGGCTTCGGTACAGATTTCATATATTTGCTTTAACTATACTGTAAATCAGGAAGGAAGAAACAAAGGAAGAAAAATGATCACTGTTCTCTGCTTCTACTGAGGACTGCTTAAGAGGAATAATAATTTATAAAAGGTCAGTTTTAAATTGCTTCAAAAGGAACTTCTATTACTTATAAAGACGGTATCCTAGAAAGAGGGTTACTCAGTGTAAGCACGGACCACCAAGCAATTAATAGAATTGCCTTAATGAAAATTATGGTGTCTAAGATCTACAATCAGTAATCGCCACCTTCTAGGACAGTTGCTGCTGCTAAGTCGCTTCAGTCATATCCGACTCTGTACGACCTCATAGACAGCAGCCCACCAGGCTCCACCGTCCCTGGGATTCTCCAGGCAAGAACACTGGAGTGGGTTGCCATTTCCTTCTTCATTTAGGACAGTAAGAACCTGGATTCAAAAGCCTTTTGGAAAAGTATGATTTTTATAATGTAATTACTTCTGTTAACATTAAATGTAAAATTGAAAATTTAACATCATCTCAGTATGTCCTCATGGGGACACATCTGTGTTATAGTTAGTACAAACACAAATGGCCAGAATGACACAGTTACCAACATTTAAACATGCTAACATGAACATGACTAATATCGTTGACATGTTGTGATAATATTCAGATATTTGTTTATTAAATTAGCATATTGCTAGGGAAAATGTATAACTAAAAGTAGATAACAGTGCCTTCCCCTTCCATCCTTCTCCATTCTTTGGGAAAAGCAGACATTGTTATTCACTATAAAGTCAAAGATGATCGTTTTTCTAGATTCAGAGGCACTGGAAAGTGTTACTGGGTCAGGGAGTGACTCAGATTTACAGTCCAAACAAGTTCCTACTGTGAGTGGCTGTGTACGTCGCAGCTTTACCATCCGTGCTGCTGAATCACAGCTGCTACTATTGCATTTCGGGGATTTTTTTTTCCTGCTTCTCATCTGTGGTTCCCCAGATTCATTGCTCAAGATTAACAAAATATAACACACAAAGATCAAAGTTCAGCTTTGAAATATAAACGCATTACGTCCAAATATTACAAACAAGTTCAGCAATAAATCATGTTGGAAAGAGGCAGAAAGTCATGAACATAAGACAAAAGATTATAAACCATATTTCACAGCATGGAGCCCCACCATCCTAACAGAAGTAATTAAAAAGCAACAATAAGAGTAAAGGCAATGACAACAAGTAACACAGGTCAGGGATCTGAAGTTTATAAGTAAAACGGCAAAATGTCCAGAGGAAAAGGCAAAGGGGGAAAGGTCACAAGCCCAGACAGACTAACTAGGTATCATTGTAATGTTGGCTCCCTCATTTATTGTTTTTCATCTTGGTAAATGCAACGCTTATAATTCTAGACTTTGGTTGGTTGATTGGTTCTCAAAGGTCACTCTAGGAAGTGTGATATCAGTTACTTAGAGGACCCTAAGAATAAAATCTCATGTGTTCAGTTAAAGATGCTCCTAACATCTTAAAGGAAAAACAGTGAAAATCTTAAAGCAGGAAGAGTAAACTTACATTGAGTTCTTATGGTATCATGTGGCAATGTAGCATCATCCAGTCTTCTCTCAATACATGGTAGCAAATCACTGACACAAAAAAGAATGATTTACTGAAGGTTAGAGAGAAGCCACCGGAGAAGGCAATGGCACCCCACTCCAGTACTCTTGCCTGGAAAATCCCATGGACGGAGGAGCCTGGTAGGCTGCAGTCCATGGGGTCGCAAAGTGTTGGACACGACTAAGCGACTTCCCTTTCACTTTTCACTTTCATGCATTGGAGAAGGAAATGGCAACCTACTCCAGTGTTCTTGCCTGGAGAATCCCAGGGGCAGGGGAGCTTGGTGGGCTGCCGTCTATGGGGTCACACAGAGTCAGACACGACTGAAGCAACTTAGCAGCAGCAGCAGAGAGAAGCCACAACTACAAATCTAAATGAGAGATTTCTAGGTCAAGTACAAAGCTAATAATGGTTTCAAACTACCAGTGACAGTATATCATATTTTTCTTGTGATGAAACATAATTACAATGTATTAATATTTACAAATAACACTGAGGCTCTCAGATGAAGTGAAGTGATAAGTAAATAAATACTACATGAATAATTACACAATTAATGCCTCTGAAATTATGGATTGTAAATTGGAAAACCCTAATTGCTTTATAGGACCCAGGCCTATAGACAATATTGGAAGTGATGCTGAAATCAACTGCTCTCTTACCAAAGAAGAAAATAAAGTTCCAATCTATCTAACTTGTTATGTACCACAGGAGACATTCTGAACACAGTATCAGTTCAGGATAGTTGATATAAGGACATGGATAATTAAATAGCCTGATCTTTTTCTATTATGTGTTCATATGCAGTCAGTGCATAAAAATAACTTTTAAATATTTTAAAATATTTGATGGCCACTACAGTGAGAAATACATGTGGGATAACTCATTCTTTGAGTCATATTCAGGTGAGATGTAAATATTAAGTATTGCAAATATTCAAATGTGATTATGGAAAACTTGATTTTTGTAAATTTTCTTTTTAACAGTACTTTAATTTTCTATAGATAGGAAGGAAAATGGGGAGCAGGAAATCACACTTTTAGTTAAATCTTTTTAACTCACAGTTTTGGAAACTCAAGATTCCAGATCACTTTGGAAGTTTAAAGAAAGCAAGAATCTAGTTTGCCAAATAATACAAAGCATTTGGGGATATGAAAAGCTAACCTCTCCCTCCCCCCACCACCCCATTCAAAAACTCTCTAGAGACTCATCTGTAACAATGAGGAACAGGAAAATTTTATTTTTTCTCATTTGATTGCTTTAAAATGACTTATGGTAAAATACCCTAAAATTGCACTAGAATCAAAGGGTTTTTCTTTGTAGTTCATCACAAAAATTACTGAACAGCTGCTTTCTAAACCCAAAAGAGCTTTGATTCCAGGCCCAGATCACATACTAAGAAATTTAGCTCTATTTTATTGGCTTCTCTATTTTCTTCCGTATTTTCTGAATTTCCTTCCATGGACGTATATCACTTTTATTTATTTATTTATTTATGTTTTGGTTTCCCCTACTTTTTATTGAGGTTACATCACTTTAATAATCAGGAAAAAAATCACATAAAGAAGTTTAGTTCATATCCAAAACTTGCTCATGATCAATAAAAATGAGAGGATAAGCTGGAGAGCATGGTGTACTTTCTGGGGTTGGCCAAAAAGTTCATTTAGGTTTTTCTGTAAGCTCGTATGCAAAAATCTGAACAAACTTTTGGCCAGCCCAACATAAGCTCCACCATGTGAGTCTGTGTTTGGGTTTCACGATTTCTTATGTTTAGTAGCAAACATTCTGTATGATGTAAACAGACACTATTACTTCTTCCTCCCTCACTGATGAGCACTGAAGCATGTGAGCACTTACATAATTTTTTTCAGCATGGAGGTTAAAAAATAAATTATCCAGCAGCTTTACAAACAATGTGAAGGCTGCATTAAATAAATCTGAAGCTCTGGACAACGTTAAGCCATCTGAGATTCTTGCTAGGAGGGGACTCTCAGGCCGATCAAAGCGAGCAAGAATGAACTTCTCAACTGAAAATCATTATTTTAGTGAGTGTAAAGAGAAGCAACACATTCTCATAAAAATTTGGAGAGATCAAAGCAGAAGGAGGCTGAAGATTTACCAGCAGCTCTGATACGTACAAGCTCTGTGACCCTGGACCACTTACTTAACCTCTCTGAGTCTCTGTTTCCATTTATAAAATGATAATAATAGGACCTTTTTGGACTGTTACTGAAAGGATTAAACTAGGTAAAATGCTTAAGACATTTACCAGGACATGGAAAGTGTGCAAATGAATGTTAATTATTGTAGAAACCAGTTTGGTCTTCTCCACCATATATAATGGTGTGTGTGTGTGTGTGTGTGTGTGTATAGTGGTATAATAATTAAAAACAGAATTTGAATGTTTTAAAATATGCTTATTACACAGTAGACTAGATTGGACCACCAAGTTCCCTTACCTTCATGCTAAGAGTACTATTGGGTTCAGGGTCTCCTGCATTGCAGGCAGATTCTTTGCCAACTGAGCTATCAGGGAAGCCCTTAGAATTTTCAACAGTCCCTAAAATTGACACCACCTGAGTAGCTGCTCACCCTAGAGGTGGCAAATAGAAATTCCCTATGCCAAGTTGGAGAAAGCTTTTTGCTTCTATTTAAGGTTCTAGAGATGTTTCTAGAGAGAAAATCATGTTCCGTTGGAGAATAAGAATGTGCTTATAATAAAATAGTAAACCATTCCCCAATATACACTTATAGAATGAGAGAACTGCTAACAACTTGCCCAATGTTGATTTTTCCTGACCACCCCATACTGCAGATACTGTTTTAATCTCAGGAGAAAACTAGGGCTCAGAGAGGTTGAGAGACTTGGTCATTGTTACACAAGTAAACAGCAGCCTAGGCACTCCCGTGTTTAATTTTAAGTGGGAACATCCATCTGTTTGAGAAAAAAACGCGGTAGGCTCACCCTTTAAATAAACGATGATGGTAGGGAGGACACCACAGAGAAGAAGAACAAGGAGGAAAAATGCAGTCATCAGTTTCTTTCCCTGGAGGGCAGAGCCAGCCACAATTGCCCCAGAAGCAAAGCCGGAGCTGGCAGACACTGGGGTGGAAGGACAGTCTTCCAGGGAATCTAAGGAGAAAGTGTGCTTTCCAAAGGTGTTTACCTTGGTGTTGTTCCCCTCCTCCACTACCCACTAACCTCTTTGTCTGGGGGAAATGAAACAGCTTTGGTTTGCAAGCCAGGGAGTGGAGCAAGACTTGGTGCTATAAACAAGAGCAAGTGCCAGAGCCCCCGGCCAGCCTCCAGGGCCAGCCTGCCAAAGGAACCTGGCGTCGTGACAGCAAGGGCCAGGCAGCGCGGCCAGTGGTCACTCAGGAGCCACTCTATGGAGAACAACCATCCCCACCGTCCTCTAGCTCACCTCTGGGAAGGGTGAGGTCTCTCTGAAAAGTGAGTTGTGTAGGCTCTTGAAAATTTTCTGGCTGGTGAATTTCAGGAACGCCTGCAAGTCAAATCAGATGTATGCGCACGCGCAAGCAGGTGTGGGCGTGCCCTTGTGTACCTGCCCGTGCGTGCTTGTGCACAGATGCCCCCAGTTTTCTAGAGAAAAGGTTTAGAGCTTTCAGCAGATTCCCAGGAACTCATGAGTCTCATGGGAAAAACCATGTTCAGGAGAAGAACATACCCTCCTGATGGTCCAGAAAAGAACACTGAGCTCACCACTTTTATCTCTGGAGCAACTGAGTCCAGGCTGTCAGCCCACTTTCCTCTTACAAAACCCTAAGGCACTTAAGAGAAACCACAGGGAAAAAAAATAACTCAACCCCTTTTCTAATCTAAACCTAATCCTCCTTAAACCTCTCCTGACCCGGACTACCAGGAATCTTGCCAGTGCCAAATGATACTATGTTTATTCAGCTTAGGTCTTAGCTTGCCGCTCCTGAGCCACAAAATCAAAGGGGAATGTTCCAGCCACCACCTGCTGATGAATGGGTAAACAGGGCCAGTCAAGAAAGAGGAGACCCAGTGTTTGAGGACAATGCCTTTGTGTAGTTCTGGCTCAAATAAGGGCACAGCTCCTAAGGAACAGGCTTGAGACATGCACAAATGCCCTGCCAAGTAGTTCAAGAGCCTGGAGACAGCTGTTGCTCATGATCCCTCTGCCCCTTGCTGCCCTGCAAACCACAATAGAGAGCCAAGGACACTATGCCCCCTCTCCCAGAAGAAGCTGGCCAAGTTACAGTTTGTGAACCAGTTACATTTATGTTGGAAGAGCATTTTCCACATTATTCTCTGAGAAGCCTCAGCTCTGTAAGAGTAATGTGGAGCTCAGATGAGTGACCTGACCTCTGTTTTACCAGAGCAGCGGTTTTGATCTGTTTTAAATCTAGAGGAATCTGCATGAGATTTGGGGAGGGGGGTAGGGAGTTCTGTTGCTAAAAACAGAATACTTGAAAAACATTCTTGTAGAATCAGATTTGGCACATCTTTACACACGAGGGGTTTAAACAAGCCTTATAGATCCTGAGATTCATCAAGCTGGTGTTATTCTCTATTTTCTCTTCTTTCCTTCATTTGAACAAATGTCTCCTTAAAACTTGAAGTGTCTGATCAGATCAGCATCATTCTCTCAGGAATAAGAACCCCGAGAAGGGTAGCTGACATTTATTCTGGGCCTCTTGTGTGTCATATGACATGCTAGGAGTTTACATGCATTATCCCACTGGAACCACTATAGCCCTCTGGGTGGAGGGTCGTTCACTTTGACTCTCAGGTGAGGACATTGAAGCAGAAACACAATTACAACGATAACAACATTGGCAACAGCAGCTTGCTTCCCTGCACTCAGGGCTCCTAAATGATGAACCAGAACTGCCACTAACCTAGGTAATATTAATAACTCAAAACCTGAGTTCTGGCTCTATATAACATCACCTCTAATGTTTAACAAGCAAGAGGTGTGTGTGTGTGTGTGTGTGTGTGTGTGTAAATCAGATATAAATTATTTGTACACCTTAAATCTCAATAGAGAAAGTCTTAAAGTAAAAATAGGAATAAAAAAATTACCCATCATTCCTAGACCACCAACTGTTAACATGTAGGCATACTTCCAGTCTATTTTTATGCATAATTTTTAGTTCTGCACATTTAAAACAGCTGTGATTATCTATGCATATTTTATTTTGCTTTTGTCACTTAATAGGACAATAAAATCGGAGAAGGTAATGGCACCCCACTCCAGTACTCTTGCCTGGAAAATCCAATGGACAGAGGAGCCTGGTAGGCTGCAGTCCATGGGGTCCTGAAGAGTCGGACCAACCGAGCGACTTCACTTTCACTTTTCACTTTCATGCATTGGAGAAGGAAATGGCAACCCACTCCAGTATTCTTGCCTGGAGAATCCCAGGGACAGGGGAGCCTGGTGGGCTGCTGTCTATGGGGTTGCACAGAGTCAGACACGACTGAAGTGACTTCGCAGCAGCAGCAAGACAACAAGATATGATATTTTTCATAACATTTCAAATTTTCTATTATTTTATTGGCTACGTAATAGTCTTTTAGGTGGAGCAATTCAGTTTAAGAAACATTTATTGAGCACATAATATGCAACACTGTTCTTTCCTTCAAGGAACTAGCAGTCTAGTAACTCGGCAAATAAGACACATAGATAACTATATGCTTATGATAGCTAACGGTACTGAGCATATACTTCGTTCCAGGCACTATTCACATGAATTAACTCACTGAATTCTCTTAGCAACCTCATGAGTAGGGACAATCTCTCTACTATTTCAATAGTTGTCAGAGACTGAGGCACATCTTGCTAACAAGGTGGTATTTCTAAGTATTGATAGAATAATAGCTCATTAAAGATGTCCACCTGTTAATCCCCAGAGTGAGTTTGTAATAACTTGTTATAGCAACCATACAAAATGAAAACAATAGGTTCAAACCCAGGCAGTTTGACTCTAGAGCCATTATTCTTTTTTTTTTCCCCATTATTCTTAACTATGGTTTAGAGCCTAGAGAAAGGACACTTAACACTAGGGAAGAAGACGAAGATGACAACCAGACTCTTTAAAGCTGGGCAGGAGTTATGAAAGCAGTGATGGAAGGAACAATGAGGAATTCAATAACTGTAGGGAGATCTCCCTGCTATCATAAGGGAAAAAATTCTAATATTATGTACAAGTCTCCCCATTTCTGTTTAAAAATATGTATGAGTATATTGTTTATAATCATATGTGAAGTTTATAGTTATCTCTGGAGAGTGCAAGAGGAAATTTTTACTTACAAATTTTCATATTTTTGAAAACTTCACCAGACATGCACTTGGGGTTAATTTTTGTTTGTAAAATAAATAAAGTAGTATAGATATATAGACCATTTTTCTAAGTTGAAAATAAAATGCAGCACTGGGGTGCAAATCTTTGTGCATAAAGCGTTGCACTACTGTAGAATGATTTCCTTAAAATGGAAAATTCCTGGAGGTAGAACTGTTGAACCAATGGATAGAAACCTTTGGAGAAATATATATTTAAAAGATAATATATACTGGAGATGGTACCCAGTCAGTAAACTAAACTATGTGAGAGAAGAGATATTTAACAGATGAACAGAAGAGATGATAGCTGTCTACTCATATATGAAGGCCGATACATGGCATATTCATGTGCTAGTACCACAGATCAGGTGCCTTAAATGATATAAATTTAATTTCTCACAGTTTCCAAGGATAAAAGTTCAAGATCAGGGAGTTAGCAGGGCTAACTGAAGGCTCTCTCCTGGACTTA
>NW_011494850.1:576816-579754 GCF_000754665.1 Bison bison bison
TTCACATGGCTTTTCCTCTGTGTGTGTCTGTGTTCCAGTTTCCTCTTCTAAGGACATCAGACAGATTGGATTAGGGTCACTATAATAACCTCATTTTAATTTAATTACCTCTTTACAGACCCTGTTTTCAAGGAAGATACCATGTTCTGAGGTCCTGAAGATTAGGACTTCAACATGTGAATTTGGGGAGGTGGGGTGACAGTTCAGCCCACAACACAAAGAAAGTTCTAGAAGAATGGATCAATACCAGTGAAGAGAATTTCTGTTCACTGTGAGAAGGAAGCTTTGTAATATTTTAACATTTCCCATAATGGAACAGAGCTAAAGAATGACAGGATGGTTTCACTGAGTTTAGGCTCACTATTCCCAGCCCTGCTCCAATGCCTGTCTGGGTCAGCTTCATACACCCTGCTTTGACTTTTCTCTCTGGAAATGTAAACCTAAATCTGCTCTCAACAACTGCAGGATGCTTTCCCAGTACCCACCGTGGTTCCACTTTGTTTCTGCAATCTATCTCCAAAGACACTATGAGACAGGACAGCATAAATCATGAATAGGAAAAGAGTTTGGTTCCTTTCACCTTCCAACAAAGCCCCACTATAATCTGAGTGCCCTTCACCTGTCTTTGATTCAGTTCACAATCCTCTCCTCTTGGAGTGAGAAAAGAGGGTAAGGGGTAGGCTCTTGAGCTTTTTTGTTAAGGTTAGTGTACATTGCCAATAAAGAGACTTGTAGAGTCCAAATCAGGAGTCAGCAAACATTTCTGTAAAAAGCTAGATAGTAAACATTTTAGCGCTGCTGGCCACAGGATTGCTGTTGTTAAGTACTCAGCTCTGCCATCGTAGCACCAAAGCAGCTATGACAAAGCAGTAAGGAGAAGAGCATTGTTGTGTTCCAATGAAATGTTATTTGCAAAACAAGCAGTGGGCCAGCTTTAACCTGTGGGCTGTGGTTTGCTGTAATTCAAGAAAACTGAGAATATTTACTAGGTTGAATAAAAGTATATTAGTGAGCCCAAACTGATAAACTATGAATTTTATTCATTTCTTTGTTGATTTACTTAATGCACTATGTATATCTGGGTTTAAATTATAGTCTGGTTCCTTCTGAACACTCTCAGTTCATTTTTTTACTATAAAGAGGAAACCTCTGAAAATTAGTTTAATAATAGCATATTTCTGAACCTGAACTTTAACTTTTTAAAAAATGCTTTTCCACATAATTCTTAGGTTAAATCTACCACAGAAACAACACAACCACATGCTATAATTACAAAATAAGAGACAAAGGTCAAGATAAGCCCTGAAGAGTTGGTGTTTCATTCTGTTATTCATTCAACCAATATTTGTATATGTGCTATGTGCAAGGCACTAGAGCAAGTACTTCAGAAAATTCAAGAACGAAATAGACATGAATCCTATCTTCAAAGTCTGTTTACAAACAGAATAGAACACCCCTGGCCATGGTTGGTTAGCCTAGGGAGAACTCGTGATTAAGTTAAACAGACTTCCCCCGTGCAATTTGAATCTAAAGTAGAATACTATGACTGGGAGAGCAAGCACCTCTTTAACTGAGGAGAGAGTTCACTGCTTTCTTCTGTGACTGGCTTATTTCACTTAGCAGAATGTTCTCAAGGTTTATCTCTGCTCTCACAGATGGCAGAATTTCCCCTTTTTAAGGCTGAATAACATTCCATCATATATATAAAACCGCCTTCAAAAACCAGCCCTTCTTTGGGTCAAGTTATTTTTTACTTAGATTAGGAACCAATTTATATTTAAACAAATAAACTAGCTAAGCAAGGTGAGAGAGTAGGAAAGTTTTTCAAAATGATGCCCATTCCTATTTTATTCTTGCTATATATAAGAACATACATGTAAGCATAACAAATTAGGGAATTGTAGGAAAGTGAAGAACAAAATATAAAAATTCCTTTGTGGGATGCAGTTTGGCCCTTTCTTTTTTTCCTTTAAATCTTTACTACAGAGTCCTGAGTTCCACTGAAGACCCACAGATTATCTGGGAGAGAGATTAGAGAATCTGAATATTAACAGATTTCCCTTGAAAGTCTTCCCTGTGATAAAGTTTGAGAATATTTCTTCCAGCATTTCTAATCTCGGGAGGCTGTTTTCTCCTTCATGGAAAATTCTCCATCTTAATGATTGTTACCCAGGGCACAGAGACTCAACACTCAATGATTGGCAATTATTGCATGGTAATTCTTGCCATTTTTCCCTCCCCCAAGGTGCAATTTAGCAGCATGTGTCTCGCTATTACCTTAACCAATTGGAAATAAAACTAACAACCAAATAAATTTGGCTTCAATTGGTAGAAGAATTGGCTGCCTATATGGTGCATCAAGAGGGTTGAAGAAAGGCTTATCTTTGCAAGTATCTCTGTCCCACCAGTCTGCCAAGGGGGCAATTCTGTGACTTGGGTTCTCCTAAATTCAAAGTATGTTACCTACCAGGTACCATATAATAAATTATACATTAAACTGTTATTTGTTTCGACCACAGTTTCACTGCAGAAGGTGACTGCAGCCATGAAATTAAAAGACGCTTACTCCTTGGAAGGAAAGTTATGACCAACCTAGATGGCATATCCAAAAGCAGAGACGTTACTTCGCCAACAAAGGTCCATCTAGTCAAGACTATGGTTTTTCCAGTGGTCATGTATGGATGTGAGAGTTGGACTGTGAAGAAGGCTGAGCACCGAAGAATTGATGCTTTTGAACTGTGGTGTTGGAGAAGACTCTTGAGAGTCCCTTGGACTGCAAGGAGATCCAACCAGTCCATTCTGAAGGAGATTAGCCCTGGGTGTTCTTTGGAAGGAATGATGCTAAAGCTGAAACTCCAGTACTTTGGCCACCTCATGCGAAGAGTTGACTCATTGGAAAAGACTCTGATGCTGAGAGGGATTGGGGGCAGGAGGAAAA
>NW_011494850.1:579854-596594 GCF_000754665.1 Bison bison bison
TGAGATGGCTGGATGGCATCACCGACTCGATAGACGTGAGTTTGAGTGAACTCCAGGAGTTGGTGATGGACAGGGAGGCCTGGCGTGCTGCGATTCATGGGGTCGCAAAGAGTCGGACACGACTGAGCGACTGAACTGAACTGAACTGAACAGTTTAAAGAGGATTGCAAACTTACCTCTCAGGCAATTTTGCAAATAACTACACAAAGCCTTGAAAGAATAAGATTTAGAACAGTATATTTAAATGGGTAGAAAAAGACTATGCAAAGTGAAAAACATGGGCTATTACAAAGGACTGAACAGGCATAAGCAAACCACCAGGTCTTCTTCTTTCACTATTTGCCTTTAGGCCCTTTACACTTCTGCTAAAGCACACGTCTACAAGCTTTTTCTGTAAAGAGTCAGATAGTAAATATTTCAGGTCTTTAGCTGTTAAGGTCTCTGTCACAACTACTCAGCTCTGTCATTGTAGTACAAAAGAAGCCATAGACAATACATAAATGAATGAGTGTAGCTGTATTTCAATAAAACTTTAGTTATGGACCCTGAAATTGGAAATTTATGTGATTTTTACATGCTGCAAGTTCTTCTTCAACCTTTGCAGTTTTTTCCCCAATGATTTAAAAATATAACCTGTACGCCTCCCCACCCCCTGCCGCCGATTGGAGGCCATACAAAAACAGATGGTAGGATGGTTGGGTTTGTAGACTTTTATTCTAAGCAAAAGCCATTTGCTATTGTAAATATGTATACTATTCTATTCCACTGTTCCTGCTGCTTCTTCTACTTGGAATGTTGTTTTCTCATCCATACACTTCCATATTGCACTCATAACCTGGTTTGATTACTCTCTCCCTTACAAAGCAACTGCTTATACTCTTAAATGCCTTCATCTATACCCCTCTGATAGCAATGAGGAGGTCCCCTGGGGGTACAGTGGTTAGGACTCCGCACTTCCACTGCAGGGAGAACAGGTTTGATCCTTGTTTGGGGCACTAAGATGTCACAAGTGGCATGGCATGGCTGGGTGGGGGTTGGGGGTAGGGTGGGGGTGGGGGGTAGATTGGGGTTGGGGAAAGGTGGTGTGAGGTGTGGGGATGAGAAATGCGGAGGCCAGGATTATTAGCATTTAGGAAATAGTTAAGAGTAGAATACAAATACAGTTGAAAAGAGAAGTTAAAAAACATGCTTAACACCTATGGAGGGTTGAATGGTGGCCCTTAAAAAATTGTGCTCACCTTCTAATACCTGGATACTGTGAATGTGACTTTATATGGAAAAAAATATTTGCACATGCAATTAAATTAAGGATCTTGAGAAGAGATTATCCTGAATTACCCAAATGGATCTGAAATCCAATGACAAGTATCTTTACAAGAGACAAAGAGAAGACACGCAGAAGAGAGGGTCACTGAGAATGAGGCAGAGACGGGAGTGATGGAGACACAAAGATTGCCCATAACCACTGGAAGCCTGAAGAGGCAAGAAAGCCATCTCCCTTTGAACCCCCACAAGGGAGTGCAGCCCAGCCTGACACCTTGATTTTGGTCTTCTGTCTCCGGAAACGTGAGAAACTACATTTCTGTTGTTTTAAGCCACCCAGTTTGTTTAATTCGGAGAAGGCAATGGCAGCCCACTCCAGTACTCTTGCCTGGAGACTCCCATGGATGGAGGAGCTTGGTAGGCTGCAGTCCATGGGGTCGCGAAGAGTCGGACACGACTGAGCGACTTCACTTGCACTTTTCACTCTCGTGCATTGGAGAAGGAAATGGCAACCCACTCCAGTGTTCTTGCCTGGAGAATCCCAGGGCCGGGGGAGCCTGGTGGGCTGCCATCTATGGGGTCGCACAGAGTCAGACACGACTGAAGCGACTTAGACGCAGCAGCAGCAGCAGCAGTTTGTTTAACTGCTATGAGAAAGCTCAGAAGCTAATACAAGCTCCAAGTTAAGTGTTACACTAGTAATAGCTAATATTTATTTAGCATTTCTTATGTGTGGCTTTACACAGGTTATTATATTAAATATTCACAGCTATCTTATGAATTTGGATTATTCTTGTCCCTTGTACAGGTTTCCCTGGTGGCTCAGACAGTAAAGTGTCTGCCTGCAATGCGGGAGACCTGGGTTCGATCCCTGGGTCAGGAAGATCCCCTGGAGAAGGAAGTGGCAACCCACTCCAGTACTCTTGCCTGGAAAATTCCATGGATGGAGGAGCCTGGTAGGCTATAGTCCATGGGATCGCAAAGAGTCAGACATGACTGAGCAACTTCACTTATCCCTTTTAGAGATGAGAAAACTGACATCCAGAGAAGTCGAGTAACATATGTAAACATAACATACATACATAAAGATCCACTCACCTGATAAATGATGGAACCAAATTAAACTCAGCTGATCTGACTTTAGAGTCTCTCTTAATCACTGTCATCTGGAGAGTCTTCTGAATTCTTCTGATTTTTCACATATCCTAGAAAAGATGGGGGAAATGTTGGTTAATGGTCTCCTTTGTGGGATGAAATCCCTGAAACTGGATTTGTACTATTCCAGCAACACATTTTTTTCTTTTTTGCATTACATAATTCTCTATTATCTCGCCAGTGAAAAGAAACATGAGATAATTCCAATAACATAAAATGTATTTTATTTTTTACATAGAATTTTTTTCTTGGCAAAGATTATATAAAATAACTGCCTAATTATCCACCAAATTTCAAGAAAAACTTTTAGAATTTACATAAAGCCCAGAAGCTCATTCTTGATAAGCAATGTTAGGATAGTCTGCTGCTTGGCCAAGACAATAGAGCTCTCTGTGTCTCTGTCTTTCCTTCCCTCCTCTCTCTGATTTTCAGGGTGAAAAACTGGTTCCTAGGATCTGATTGCTTTTTTTAATGTATGGCCTTCACAGAGTCTGTTTCCCTAAGCAGCTCTATTTGAATGCATTTCAGAATCTTAGCTTCTAGTTTCCTTAAAATAAGTACGAGGAAACACAACTCCAGGTAGCACTGGGAAGATGCCAACAATGGAAACATCAGGTTGTTGCTAGGTGAGTCAAGGGGAGCAAAATGCCCAGTTGAGGTTGAGACCTGCTGTAGGACAAGTCTGTGCTCCGACTCCAGTGATAACAGTGATCCAGTTAGGATTCACTAGAAAGCCAGACAGCACAACGTTTAAAAGCACTAGTATAGCTGAGTCTACATTTGAGTACTACGCTGGTACACACCACACACCAGCTGTGTGATCCGGGCCAACTGACCTCAAGTTTAATTTTTTTCATCTGAGAAGTGGGGACAATGATAGTACCTATTTCATAGGTAAGAGTCATGTAAAATGCTGGCATGTGAAAGCACTCAGTATTGTCAGAGTGTTGATGATTAAATTGTTTATGTTGGAGCCCTGGAAAGAGTAAAGTGAAAAGTGTAAAGTGAAAGTATCAGTCTCTCAGTTGTGTCTGACTCTTTGTGACCCCATGGCCTGCAGCCCTCCAGGCTCCTCGGTCCATGGAATTCTCCAGGCAAAAACATTGGAGTGAGTAGCCATTCCCTTCTCCAGGGGATCTTCCCAACCAGGGATTGAATCTGGGTCTCCTGCGTTGCAGGCAGATTCTTTACCGTCTGAGCCACCAGGGAAGGAGAAGGGTATCTTAACTCACTGCCTTTCCTTTCACCATCCCCTACCACTGGTTCTCAATTTCTCTTTTACTAGGTATAACTCTGCTACTTCATTAGCTTTTGAGTAGCTACCTGAAGGTTAAAAATAAGCTGGAAAGAATAACAATGAGAATGCTCAGAGCTGACACAAAACTCTTTTAAAAAATAATTACAAAATAAAAGATGCTTTCAGAGAGATTTTACATGAACCAAATTAGGATCTTTAACTTGTATCCTAACCCAACTAATACAGATTATATCATAACTCCATTATAGGAAAATTTAGTTAGGGCATTTTCATCAGTTCCTCTCATCCCTCACTCCTGCTGCCTCCTAGAAGCATTCATTATCTCAAGGTAATTTCACTAATTATTGAGGCATTACAGGTATTATTTTGATACTTCTGTGAATGTTTTATTCCTAAAATTACTCCTTTGCTTCAAAGATGACACGTTGGTAAGAATACCAATGTTTTCCTAGACCTGCATAAACTAGGTCCCATAGCCCTAGCATTTGAAATTTGAATATATAATATCATCATTAGAGAGGAGCACATAGTAGCAGTCATTGCAACACTCATTTTGCTATTAACACTTAGCACTTCTTTACCACTGTCTTCTACTACTCTCACTTTCAAAGTATTTTCTGTCTTCTTCTTATAAAATATGTATATATACTATACACATATTTTAATCATTATGGACTACAATATTATACACTTTGTAATATTTGTTGAAGGGACTGAGACCCAGGGAAAGTGAATTAATTATCTAGGCTGTCAAGGGAATTAATTGCAGAACCATAAATGTAGACTATAGATTTTGATTCCTTGGAAGTCCTGAGTTTATGTATTCTTGAAATTATAGTAGAACTATATGCATTAGCCCATTCAATCAACATCAACATTTAATACCATATGTCTTTATATAGTTAGCATAATGACTCTGTTTCCTTAGTCTGCTTAATTCTGTGCCATCCTAAATAAATTTACCTTGATCTGCCCTGATTTGCCTTCTTATAAAAATTCCCTTCATGCCTTCATCCTTTTCCTTAGTGCACTGGAATCTGATTCCAAACTCAACAATTCCTTATTATCTTCAAGGTCACCAAGCAACTCCTTGCCAGTTACAGAGGTCCTTTCTCAATCTTCATCTTAATTGATTCTGTATCATCTGAGATGACTGAGCATTGTCACCTCCTCAGAACAACTCTCCTGATACTCCCTGGGATGGCACAAAGTAAGACTCCTTTTTGTAAATCCAGATTGATTGGGCATTCACTAAGGGACAGACATCATGGTAAATACTATACATGAGTAACTCAAGGGTCAGCCTTTTTGCCTTTCAAGAATCATCTTCCTCTAATTTATTTTTGGGGAAATGTGTATGTGTCACGTTCTGTCTGTGCTGCTATCTGCTTCATTTTTGTCACTGGCACCTAAAATACTGTTAAATATGTTGTGGGCCCCAAAATTTGTAAATCAGTTATTTCTAGATTTTAAAGAAAAAATTTTGTGGAGGGAAGCGTGGAGAATGATAACTAGGTTCTTCTGATAGCACTCAAAAGATAATTTCACCCATGGTAAAACTGATCCATGATAGTATAGATGTCAATCACTATTTATAACAATTTCTCTAAGAAAACTGATTTACAAAGATTTGAAGGATGTGTGGATGAGTATGTAGCATTTATTTTTACATAGTAAGAAGCTGTCCTTCATTTCATTTCTGTCTAGAAGCAAAAAAAAAAAAAAAAGAGATAAAGAGTTCTTGCGCTCCAAAGACAAGCTTCCCTCATGGCTCAGACAGTAAAGAATCTGCCTGTGATGCGGGAGACCTGGGTTCAATCCATGGGTTGGGAAGATCCCCTGGAGGAGGGCATGGCAACCCACTCCAGTATTCTTACCTGGAGAATCCCATGGACAGGGGAGCCTGGCAGACTGCAGCCCATGGGGTTGCAGAGTCGGACACAACTGAGCGATTAAGCACAGCACAAAGACAAGCTCCTTTCTTAAAGGGAACTATGCAATGAAACTTAGATGGGAGGTTGAGTGTCCCCAGTCTTGGGACACTACTGAGCGGAAGAAAGCATGCAAGAAAGCCTTTGGGGATACGATAGTCTGTTAGAGAAATCCCCATACTGCAGGTTTTAAAGCCCCTATCTCCTCTGCCTCCAAATCCTTTCTTGTTATTCTTTGCTACCTTGATTGCCTGTCCTTTTCAACAATAATTCCAATTTTCCTCCTGATATTGGGAGAGATTGAGGGCAGGAGGAGAAGGGGGCAACATAGGATGGGATGGTTGGGATGGCATCAATCAACCAGTCAATTGACTCAGTGGACATGAGTTTGAGTTTGAGCAAACTCTGGGAGATAGAGAAGGACAGGGAAGCCTTGAGTGCTGCAGTCCATGGGGTCACAGGGAGTCATACATGACTTAGCAACTGAACAACAACAACAAATATTCCCCAAGCCTGGGATAAGTGTCTGTTCTTTAGAGCAGGAGAAGCAATTACTTGGTCATAGAACGGGCTTGGGATGTGACAGAACCAGGGTTCAACATTGACCTTCTCTCAATCCAGTTTCTCCACTCCCTCATTCTTTACAAAGTGATGTGGACAAAAAATGGCATTCACTAAACAAGGGATGTTATGGCCATAAGGCAATCAGCCATCTCAGCCACAACTGACGATGTACCCTGAGGGGAATTCAGGATGGAGAAAAACAAGATACTGACCCCAGATAGTTAAGATGCATTTCAAAAGAGTAATTTCAATAGCCCAGATTCTTGCATCTTTCCATACATAGAAAAATACTGAAATCACTAACCTGAGATGTCTGTTTCTATAATTACCAATTATTGTTGTTGTTAAGTCAATAATCATGATGGTGTGATCACTCACCTAGAGCCAGACATCCTGGAATGGGAAGTCAAGTGGGCCTTAGGAAGCATCACTATGAACAAAGCTAGTGGAGGTAATGGAATTCACCTCCACTTGAATAGTTGATCTATTTCAAATCCTGAAAGATGATGCTATGAAAGTGCTGCACTCAATATGCCAGCAAATTTGGAAAACTCAGCAGTGGCCACGGGACTGGAAAAGATCAGTTTTCATTCCAATCACAAAGAAAGGCAATGCCAAAGAATGTTCAAACTACCGCACAATTGCACTCATCTCACATGCTAGTAAAGTAATGCTCAAAATTCTCCAAGCCAGGCTTCAGTAATACATGAACCGTGAACTTCCAGATGTTCAAGCTGGTTTCAGAAAAGGCAGAGAAACCAGAGATCAAATTACCAACATCCGCTGGATCATCGAAAAAGCAAGAGAGTTCCAGAAAAACATCTACTTCAGGTATATTGACTATGCCAAAGCCTTTGACTATGTGGATCACAATAAACCGTGGAAAATTCTGAAAGAGATGGGAATACCAGACCACCTGACCTGCCTCTTGAGAAATCTGTATGCAGGTCAGGAAGCAACAGTTAGAACTGGACATGGAACAAAAGACTGTTTCCAAATAGGAAAAGGAGTACGTCAAGGCTGTATATTGTCACCCTGCTTATTTAACTTATATGCAGAGTACATCATGAGAAACACTGGGCTGGAGGAAGCACAAGCTGGAATCAAGATTGCTGGGAGAAATATCAGTAACCTCAGATATGCAGATGACACCACTCTTATGGCAGAAAGTGAAGAACTAAAGAGCCTCTTGATGAAAGTGAAAGGTGAGAGTGAAAAAGTTGGCTTAAAACTCAATATTCAGAAAACTAAGATCATGGCATCTGGTCCCATCACTTCATGGCAAATAGATGGGGAAACAGTTGCTGACTTTATTTTTTGGGGCTGCAAAATCACTGCAGATGGTGACTGCAGCCATAAAATTAAAAGACGCTTACTCCTTAGAAGGAAAATTATGACCAACTTAGACAGTATGTTAAAAAGCAGAGACATTCTTTTGCCAACAAAGGTCCATTTAGTCAAGGCTATGGTTTTTCCAGTGCTCATGTATGGATGTGGACTTCCCTGGTGGCTCAGATGGTAAAGCGCCTGTCTACAATGCCGGAGACCCGGGTTCGATCCCAGGTCTCCAGGGAAGATCCCCTGGAGAAGGAAATGGCAATCCACTCCAGTACTATTGCCTGGAAAATCCCATGGACAGAGGAGCCTGATAGGCTACAGTCCATGGGGTGGCAAAGAGTCGGACACGACTGAGCGACTTCACTTCATGTATGTGAGAGTTGGACTATAAAGAAAGCTGAGCACCGAAGAATTGATGCTTTAAACTGTGGTGTTGGAGAAGACTGTTAAGAGTCCCTTGGACTTTAAGGAGATCCAACCAGTCCATCCTAAAGGAAATCAGTCCTGGGTGTTCACTGGAAGGACTGATGCTGAAGCTGAAACTCCAATACTTTGGCCACCTGATGTGAACAGCTGTCTCATTGGAAAAGACCCTGATGCTGGGAAAGATTAAGGGCAGGAGGAGAAGGGGATGACAGAGGATGAGATGGTTGGATGGCATCACTGACTCAATGGACATGGGTTTGGGTAGACTCCAGGAGTTGGTGATGGACAGGGAGCCCTGGTGTGCTACAGTTCATGGGGTCGCAAAGAGTCGGACATGACTGAGCAACTGAACTGAACTGAGTCACTAAGAAATATACTGCTCTTAGAGACCCCATAGACTGTAGCCCCCCAGGCCCCTCTCTCTATGGGATTTTTCAGATAAGGATACTGGAGTGGGTAGCCATTTCCTTCTCTAGGGGATCTTCCTGACCCAGGATCAAACCCGCATCTCCAGCATTGGCAGGCAGATTCTTTACCACTGAGCCATCTGGGAAGCCCATAATTATTGATAGCAGGGATATTTTTTTATTTGACTACAGCTTTTTTCCCATCTAAAACTCCCATATATCCTGGCTCTTCCCTTACCTCTTTAGAACAGTGGCTTAGAGGTATGGAAGGCTGATTCTCTGGGCTATAGTCCTCAGTAAAGATCCAAAATAAAACATAATTCTCAACTTTTAGCTTATGTATTTTTTTTTTTTTTTTCCAGTTGACAGAGGTTATTCTTGCTCATCAGCTTCTCTGGAGTTAGACTTTCAATGTAGGAGGGCAGTTTAGGAGAGATTGTTAACGTATGCAATAATAGTTTGTCCCTGATCTGGAGTCTAATGAAATCCAGGTTTCCCTTCATATATCATACATGTATTCTCCAATCATTACCATCATGTGAAGCTACCTGAAGGAGAATATGCATCACTATTATTCAAAGCCACATAGAGGCCCATTCTTCTTCATATGATCTTGTGCCCTTTTACTTTTCCCTGAAGCCCAAATGTGAAGAGTTTTACCTGAGCATGTTGTGACTTGGATGTCCAGGCATCAGCCCAGGTTAAGATTTTTATTCTTCAACATTCCCTTCAATCTGAACTAACCATCTGCCTCCTTTCATATTTGGAACCATCTTAACTCTCATTTTTATTAGGTAATCATAAAATACCCAGGATCTTGTCCAGTATATAATGTGTTTTGGGGCTTCTTTGTCTTCTAGTGATTAAAGTCAGAAGCTACTGGTCTCAGTGACATTCTCTTAGCCTTGTTCTAACACCTAGTACGCATATTCTTTGTTCATTAAATCACAACCGTCTTTGGCTAAACTTGCTCAAAGAATAAAACAAATGCTTCATCTGATTATAGCCCATTGATTTCTTAGCCAGTATAAGATTTAAAAGACATCTTAAAAATCACATGTTTTGTCTTTGTTTATCAACCTTGAAAATTAATTTCAGCACTGCATTTTATTTGATCTTCTGTCCCCTGTAAAAATATCAACAAATAACAGTGGAAGATAGCTTTTCTTGGGTTTGTTTATTGGATTATCTTTAATAGCCCCATTTTCTTATTTATTTTTAGGGCTCTAGTGCAGTCAAATCATCATTAATTAAAATGTGCAAGGCACTCACAGAAAGCATAAATAAAACAGGGTGGAGAAGGCAGCTTCAACTTAGAATTTTGCAGGGTGGGTTAGCTTAAAAGGAAAGGCATGTTCTCTATCTTGAAAATCAGAAAAGAGATGCATTTTCTACTTCATCAAAAGCAAGGAAATATGAAGCCACCACTTTTCCAAGAGAAAGGTCTTTTTTTTCAAGCCCCTCTCCGGGTAACTTTATGACGAAATGAAAGATTATCCTCTGCCATCTGTCACTGAAACCCAGTCTACATTCTAAATCTAAGCCTCAGAGCAGAGAGAAAGTAAAAGCAATTGAGAGACATAAATGTTCCAGGAGCCATTTCACAACAACTTTATTTCTCATTTGTCTTCATCAGAAGGATTTCAAGATTGGAACATTTAATAGACCTCTCACTGACAGCTGATGGGAAGATTAGTGATCAAAGGTTGGAGATATTTGGAAAAGGAATATGTTCTGCTGTGGGACTGATGGGGAAATGAGGAAGAGAGAGAACTCAGGTCTCGAAATGGAGACTGATTAAGTTAAAAGCCCAAGAAGAGCTGCTGTGGGGGAAGGACAACAATGGATTTCCCCTCCTCTTGGAGGCAGAATCCTGCATCCATTCAGGGAAAGGCAGGTGGCCCTTCAGAGAAATGTGTAGTAGCCAAGTGGCTCTCCTGAGAAAGCCAATTGCAAGTGGCTTCTCACACATGAGGGGTTCAGCTCTGTCTGAGGAGAGCAACTATTTGTCAGTGAAACAAACCATGTGAGGAAGTCATGGCCTTTGTGAAGAACAAGGCATTTGAAACATGATTCCTCTGGTTCCGTCAGAATCAGTTACCAGAAATTCATTTCATGGGTATATTTTTCTAGCCTCAGTGAATCCAGGCCCTTCCACAGAATTTCAATCGAGAAATGGAACTGTGGAGAATTTTGTCTTTTCAATTCATAGACTTGTTATGAGGTCAGTGAAACTATTGATCCCACTTACATGCATTTACCACCCGCTGTGCTTCTCACCCTCCTCTCCCGAAAATTACTGACTGATTCATTCCAGAAAGAAAGATGTAGGCATTGCCAGATTACATACTTAAATTTGAACTGGCCTACAGTTAAGCTTTAGCAAAATGAAAGACTCTTCTTGCTGGTGGATAGTGCAGGAAAGTCTAGCCAGAGATGTCTGTGACCAGGAAGAATGCCCCAGATGACCCTTAGGAGTAGCAAATATTCCAAGTGGGAAAGCGTCACTGAAGAGGATTAATGGCTGAACCTCTAACTTTCTGCAAGTTCTAACTCTGTCCTTCTATTTATGAGGAAATGAGGCCCAAATAAGAGTCCTTCTCCTCTTTTGGATTAAAAGACGCTTGCTCCTTGGAAGAAAACCAATCATAAACCTAGGCAGCATATTAAAAAGCAAAGACATCACTCTGCCAACAAAGGTCAGTCAAAGCTATGGTTTTTCCAGTAGTCATGTACGGATGAGAGTTGGACCATAAAGAAAGATAAGCACTGAAGAATTGATGCTTTCCAGGTGTGCTAGAGAAGACTTTTGAGAGTCTCTTGGACGGCAAGGAGATCAAACCAGTCGATCTTAAAGGGACTGATTTAGTCCTGAATATTCATTGGGAAGACTGATGCTGAAGCTGAAGCTCCAATACTTTGGCCACCTGACGCAAAGAGCTGACTCATTGGTAAAGATCCTGATGCTGGGAAAGATTGAAGGCAGGAGAGAAGGAGGTGACAGAGAATAAGATGGTTGGAGGCCATGATTGACTCAATTGACATGAGCTTGAGCAAACTCCGGGAGATAGTGAAGGACAGGGAAGCCTGGAGTGCTGCTGTCCATGGGGTTGCAAAGAATGAGACATGACTGAGAGACTGAACAACAACCTCTTCCAGAGTCTCCAGATGTTAAAGCTGGAAAAAAGGTGAATACCATCTAAAGTGGACCTTCCATTTTACAGGTGTCCAGAGGTAAAATAATCTGTCTGTGGTCACAGAGCCGCTTCACAGACCCAGAAGCACCCTGTGATTTTCTCAAGACCCAGTTCACTTCTGTCCACTGATAAAGATTCTGTCCTTGACCAAACTCTAGTCAGGCTTCTGTGCACTCTCTTCTCAAATAGGCCTTGACTTTTGGGCTTCTGTTATTGTCTCTGCGTTGTCCACTTTTAATAAGAAATCCTAAATCATTTTAACCATAATCGCACACTCTGATTGTCCTAGCCTGCCTTTCAGCAAAAATCCTGTTGGGCTGGTTTAACCAGAATCCTCCCTTACTCCTTCCTCTTACTCATTTCTATTCACTGACCTCCCCCATCCCCAATGTACTGTTGCTAGATTACAAATTCCCATTTTTCCTTTTTGTACTTTGAGTTGGATCCATTGCAGTGGTCCCTATACCTATCATAATAGTCCTGAGTTAAGTCGGCCTTACCATTCTTTGACAAGTGTCATGAATAATTTTTTTCTCCAACACTGTTCTGGGGAACCATTTATTTCCCAATCATCATAAAGGGAAGTGGGGGATATAGATTCTCTCCATTCTCTATTCTTACAATTGCAAAGGATGGGGAAAGAGGACTAAAACATTTAACTAAAAATTAAGAATTTTAGATTTCTATCAAAAATATATCTTGTTTATTGACTAAAAGTTTTCTTTCTTTTTAATAAAATTCTTTCTTGGGACTTCCCTGGTGGTGCAGTGGCTAAGACTCTTCCTTGCTCCTAATACAAGGGGCCAGGGTTCAATCTGTGGTTGGGGAATTAGATCCCACATGCTGAAACTAAGAGTTCAAATGACACAACTAAAGATCCTGCATGCTGCAACTAAACAAAACAAAAAATTTTTTAATTAAAAAAAAAAAATCCTTTCTTATTTCTAGAGGATGGCTAGATGACACAGAAACTTTCAGAGGGTCTGCTCCTGATCCCACTCCAATGATTCACATTATTCTTACTCCCATCTTTCATTGCCCTCTGAAATTTCTCAATTCTGGCAATGTTACTTTGAATGCTAAGGACATGCTAGTTAATTGTTTAATTCTTGTACACAATAGAAAAGTATTATTAAATCTATAATTTAAAAACCTCACCAATCTGTCTAAAGAGAAAAAAGGCAAGACTGAATCATATACTATTTTGAAAGAAATTAACAAAGCAGCAACAAACGCATTTATGGATTAAAAAAAATTAGTTGGGGAGTCCTGGATAAGAAAGAGCTGTAATCAGCATAGGAGTTATTTTTTTATTTTTCCAAAGGAATTTGCAAAATTTGTTTGCAAATGGAGCACAGTCTTTGAAACCTTTGCCAGACTATTGTCATACCTAATAGACACAAAACATTCTCACCTCCACCAACTTTGGACTCACGCTTCAAATCATTTACCGAGCTCTAAAGAAGTGTCTTCCATTTCGAGAATATGAAAATGAGTTTATATTTTTATCAGCAAGCAACTTATTGAAGCATTGAAAATGAAAATGTACATAAAACAATCATTTGCTAAACGCATCAACCCCTTGGGGGCTCTAATTAACAGTTATGTTGATCTAGATGCAAAAAGCTTTCCATTTGTTGTCAATTCCAAAAGTCTTGTCAAAGTTGTCATCAGACTGAAGGTCTGACTCATTTTTAGATTATCTGAGCCGGCTGTTCAGATCTGTCAGTTATAATTGTTCTTTTTACTTCTCTAGTCATTTTGGTTAAAATTCCCCTGTCTGCACAGCCCACTAAACCTCCTCCCCCAATTGTCCCAATATTCACACATGGATTTGGTATTTACCAACATGTCCAGTTGTAAACTCTCCTACTGCATTCTGGGTCTGGTTAGTCATAAAACAGCTGCTGCTCTGGATCAGTCTAGAATGGGGTGATTTTCCATCCTTTTAAGACTATTTATAAATTTGTGAGTTTTCTTCTAGATAATTTGTTTTCTGTGTATAGATAGACTAGAGAGCTCTTCAAGAAAATTAGAGATATCAAGGGAATATTTCATGCAAAAGTGGGCACAATAAAGGGCAGAAATGGTATGGACCTAACAGAAGCAGAAGATATTAAGAAGAGCTGGCAAGAATACACAGAAGAATTATACAAAAAAGATCTTCATGACCCAGATAACCACGATGGTGTGATCACTCACCTAAAGCCAGACATCCTGGAATACAAAGTCAAGTGGGCCTTAGGAAGCATCACTACGAACAAAGCTGGTAGAGGTGATGGAATTCCAGTTGAGTTATTTCAAATCCTAAAAGATGATGCTGTGAAAGTGCTGCACTCAATATGCCAGCAAATTTGGAAAACTGAGCAATGGCCATAGGACTGGAAATGGTCAGTTGTCATTCCAATCCTAAAGAAAGGCAATACCAAACAATATAAAAATTACCACACAATTGCACTCATCTCACACACTAGCAAAGTAATGTTCAAAATTCTCCAAGCCAGGCTTCAACAGTATGTGAACTGTGAACTTCCAGATATTCAAGCTGGATTTAGAAAAGGCAGAGGAACCAGAGATCAAATTGCCAACATCTGCTGGTTCATGGAAAAAGCAAGAGAATTCCAGAAAAACATCTACTTCAGGTGTATTGACTATGCCAAAGCCTTTGACTGTGTGGATCACAACCAACTGTGGAAAATTCTGAAAGAGATGGGAATACCAGACCACCTGATCTGCCTTCTGAGAAATCTGTATTTGGATCAAGAAGCCACACTTAGAACTGGACATGGAACAACAGACTGGTTCCAAATCGGCGATGGAGTACGTCAAGGCTGCATATTGTCACCCTGCTTATTTGACTTCTATGCAGAGTACATCATGCAAAATGCCGGGTTGGATGAAGCACAAGCTGGAATCGAGATTGCCAGGAGAAGCATCAATAACCTCAAATACAAAGATGACACCACCCTTATGGCAGAAAGTGAAGAGGAACTAAAGAGCCTCTTGATGAAAGTGAAAAAGGAGAGTGAAAAAGTTGGCTTAAAACTCAGCATACAGAAAAATAAGATCATGGCATCCAGTCCCATCACTTCATGGAAAATAGATGGGAAAACAGTGGAAACAGTGAGAGACTTTATGTTTTGGGTTCCAAAATCACTGCAGATGGTAACTGCAGCCATGAAATTAAAAGACGCTTGCTCCTTGGAAGGAAGGCTATGACCAACCTAGACAGCTTATTAAAAAGCAGAGACATTACTTTGCCAACAAAGGTCCGCCTAGTCAAAGCTATGGTTTTTCCAGTAGTCATGTATGGATTTGAGAGTTGGACTATAAAGAAAGCTGAGTGCCAAAGAATTAATCTTCTTCAACACTGTGGTGTTGGAGAAGATACTTGAGAATCCCTGGGACTGCAGGGAGATCCAACATCTATCCTAAAGGAAATAAGTCCTGAAGATTCATTGGAAGGACTAATGCTGAAGCTGAAACTCCAATACTTTGGCCACCTGATGAGAAGAACTGACTCACTAGAAAAGACCTTCATGCTGGGAAAAATTCAATTTGGAAAGAGAGGATGATATGGTTAGGTGGCATCACCAATGCGATGGACATGAGTCTGAGTAAGCTCCGGGAGTTGATGATGGACAGGGAAAGCCTGGTGTGCTATAGTCTATGGGGTTGCAAAAAGTCGGACATGACTGAGCGATTGAATTGAACTGAACTGAACCTTTTCATAAATAAAATAACCAATTACTCCCTGGTGGATATTGCAGGGTGCTTTGGGAACTTTATAAGCTAGTTTCCAAAACCTAGAGAGCACTACTATCACGATCTTGTCCTCTAAAGTAATTATGTTCCATGACTTCCCTGGTGCTAATGCAGGAGCCATGGGTTTGATCGCTGGTCTGGGAATATTCCATATGCCTCAGAGAAACTAAATCCTGTGTGCTGCAACGACTGAGCCTGCGTGCTGCAACTATTTAAGTCACTGCGCCTAGGGCCTGTGTTCCACAACAGGAGAAGCTACTATAATGAGAAGCCTGTGCATTGCAAGAAGAATAGCCCTCCCTCACTGCAACTAGAGAAAGTCAGCACACAGGAACAAAGACCCAGCCCATCCAAAAATAAAATAAGTATGTTCTATTACCTATTTAATGAGAAAGAGCGTGACACGGGAGGCACTCACTGTTTTTTGCATTTGTTGTTGCTGCTTATTTTTCTGTTCCTTTTAAGTAGTTAAAAACTATAAGATGCCAAACAATGAATTTTCGTTACAAATAGCATGAAAGCTGGAAAAAATTATACATACTAGATCTTGAAGATTGATTCCTGCTATAAAGAAAAACAAACATCACAATGAACAATGCTAGAAATATAAGGATAAATTCATCTCAGTCAGTCCTTGTATTCAAAGAGCTTTAAATGCATCAACTCTGTTTTCTTTGAGTTAGATGATGTTATATATTTGGATGAGCCAGAGTTGCCTTAGCGAGCTGGGCCAGGAGGCACTAGTACAACTTCATTCATTATTCTTGTCCCACTGGGATAAGTCCAGGTAGCCCTCCTCCATCTGGTAACTGTGCTACTGGAAAGTATGGCCCAAAGTCATCTTAACAGGGAAAGGGGCGGAAGGAGCCTTAAGCAGAATGTTTCAAGGGCTAAATTTAGAAGTAGCTTACTTCAGTTCTGCCTAGCTTGTTGGTCAGATTGTGACAAATGTCTAACTGCAAGGAACCTTGAGAAGAACTGTCTTCCCGTGTGCTGGGGAAGAGGAACTGGGATGGTGAGCAGGCAGCACTTTTGCTGCCATGTAGCCAGAGATTAGTTTCTTCTGAATCCTTCAAAATATGTGTCAACATTGAAAATAAATGCCAATATTTTTCACAACCAGAAGGAAATGAAAATTTTTAGAATCATCATGATAATCGCAAAGAGAGTTATTGGTTTCTTTATGAATCTGTCAAGTCAAGGAAACTATATTAATATAATTTTTATCTGTGGGAAGATTAATAAGGTCTTGATAACTAATATTCATGTAAAAATCATATCTGGATCATCAGATCAGATCAGATCAGTTGCTCAGTTGTGTCCGACTCTTTGTGACCCCATGAATCGCAGCATGCCAGGCCTCTCTATCCATCACCAACTCCCGGAGTTCACCCAGACTCACGTCCATCGAGTCAGTGATGCCATCCAGCCAGCTC
>NW_011494850.1:596791-621989 GCF_000754665.1 Bison bison bison
CATCAGAGTCTTTTCCAATGAGTCAACTCTTCTCATGACGAGGCCAAAGTACTGGAGTTTCAGCTTTAACATCATTCCTTCCAAAGAAATCCCAGGGCTCATCTCCTTCAGAATGGACTGATTGGATCTCCTTGCAGTCCAAGGGACTCTCAAGAGTCTTCTCCAACACCACAGTTCAAAAGCATCAATTCTTCGGCACTCAGCCTTCTTCACAGTCCAACTCTCACATGCATACATGACCACAGGAATAACCATAGCCTTGACTAGATGAACCTTTGTTGGCAAAGTAGTCTCTGCTTTTCAATATGCTATCTAGGTTGGTGATAACTTTCCTTCCAAGGAGTAAGCGTCTTTTAATTCCATGGCTGGAGTCACCATCTGTAGTGATTTTAGAGACCAAAAAAAAAAAATAAAGTCTGACACTGTTTCCACTGTTTCCCCATCTATTTCCCATGAAGTGGTGGGACCGGATGCCATGATCGTCATTTTCTGAATGTTGAGCTTTAAGCCAACTTTTTCACTCTCCACTTTCACTTCCATCAAGAGGCTTTTGAGTTCCTCTTCACTTTCTGCCATAAGGGTGGTGTCATCTGCATATCCGAGGTTATTGATATTTCTCCCGGCAATCTTGATTCCAGCTTGTGTTTCTTCCAGTCCAGCGTTTCTCATGATGTACTCTGCATAGAAGTTAAATAAACAGGGTGACAGTATACAGCCTTGACGTACTCCTTTTCCTATTTGGAACCAGTCTGTTGTTCCATGTCCAGTTCTAACTGTTGCTTCCTGACCTGCATACAAATTTCTCAAGAGGCAGATCAGGTGGTCTGGTATTCCCATCTCTTTCAGAATTTTCCACAGTTGATTGTGATCCACACAGTCAAAGGCTTTGGCATAGTCAATATACCTGAAGTAGATGTTTTTCTGGAACTCTCTTGCTTTTTCCATGAACCAGCAGATGTTGGCAATTTGATCTCTGGTTCCTCTGCCTTTTCTAAAACCAGCTTGAACATCAGGAAGTTCACGGTTCACATATTGCTGTAGCCTGGCTTGGAGAATTTTGAGCATTACTTTACTAGTGTGTGAGATGAGTGCAATTGTGCGGTAGTTTGAGCATTCTTTGGCATTGCCTTTCTTTGGGATTGGAATGAAAACTGACCTTTTCCAGTCCTGTGGCCACTGCTGAGTTTTCCAAATTTGCTGGCATATTGAGTGCAGCACTTTCACAGCATCATCTTTCAGGATTTGGAATGGCTCAACTGGAATTCCATCACCTCCACTAGCTTTGTTTGTAGTGATGCTTTCTAAGGCCAACTTGACTTCACATTCCAGGATGTCTGGCTCTAGGTGAGTGATCACACCATCGTGATTATCTGGGTTGTGAAGATCTTTATTGTACAGTTCTTCTGTGTATTCTTGTCATCTCTTCTTAATATCTTCTGCTTCTGTTAGGTCCATACCATTTCTGTCCTTTATCGAGCTCATCTTTGCATGAAATGTTCCCTTGGTATCTCTGATTTTCTTGAAGAGATCCCTAGTCTTTCCCATTCTGTTGTATTCCTCTATTTCTTTGCATTGATCGGTGAAGAAGGCTTTCTTATCTCTTCTTGCTATTCTTTGGAACTCTGTATTCAGATGTTTATATCTTTCCTTTTCTCCTTTGCTTTTCACTTCTCTTCTTTTCACAGCTATTTGTAAGGCCTCTCCAGACAGCCATTTTGCTTTTTTGCATTTCTTTTCTATGGGAATGGTCTTGATCCCTGTCTCCTGTACAATGTCATGAACCTCATTCCATAGTTCATCATAGTCAACATAATTGTTTTTTCTGCATCATAATAGTTAAAGCAAGACTCCTTGGAAAGTTATTCTAATCCTTGAAACCTTATTCTAATCCTTAGTCATGTCTTTTATGGAGTGGGTTGAATTGTGTCTCCCAAAAAGACACATTTATGTCCTAATCTCTGGAACCTGTTAATGTGATCTTATTCAGAAGATCAAGTTAAAAAAAGGTTATACTGGGTTAGGATGGTCTCTACATCCAATGACTGTCATCTTTATAAGAGAAAGGAGAGAGAAATTTGGACACATAGCAAGAAAGAAGGCCATGTGAAGTCAAAGTCAGAGACTGGAGTGATTTAAGCCAGGGCATGTCAAGGATTGTCGACAACTATCAGAAGCCAGGACAGAGGCACAGGTTGGATTCTCCCTCAGAGCCTCCATAAGGAAGCAATCTTGCTGACAACTCACTTTCAGACTTGTAGCCTCAAGAACTGTGACAGAATAAATTTCTATTGTTTGAAGGCACCAAATTTGTAGTAATTTGTTATGGAAGCTCTAGGAAACTTTGTACCTTGATTTGCAAAGAAATTGATCTTTAGGAGAGACGTACCATCTTTGGGCTCCTACTGTGTACAGGCACTTAGACATTGGTGATACATAGGTGGGTATAAGGAACTTGCAAATTAGTGGAGGTGAAAAACATGTAAATAGACATTTGAATTCAACTGTGGGAAAACATTTTTATATTTCCAAATCTTCAGCTAAAAAAAGAAAAATATCAAAAATTATGTTTTACATTGTCACCTTATTCTTCCTTCATATAGATACTGGTGCTGATAATTATTTGACTGCTTTTGGAATTATCCTTCATATTATATCTGCTAAAATGTGAGACCAAATAATTGTCAGTTCATTACTGAAGAACTACTGTGATACTATAATGGGGTCCTGACTCCATGAATGTGTTACTCTTGGCTTTTTATGGTTTTATTTTTGACCTAACTTTGCTACACAAGTGATTAACTACTGTTTTCAAATCCTAGGATTCTCTAATGGACCAAATAAAATGAACTCAATGAATCTCATTGGCTCAATTTTGACAGTACAGGTAGAAAATGTCACATTAAATTTGTCATGTTCAAATATTTATGCAGTCATACAGTTCCCAAAGCAAGAAAAGATAAAGAGGAATTTTCAAACAAGTCAGCTCTGGTTTGGCATATAAAGTCAAATCTAGTTCAACTCAATTCATGGGAGTATAGTATATACTGGTATATATACCAGTCAGCTACAGATAATTTACAACAGGTTACAGTGAAGTTCATTTGCAGTCCATGTATCACAGGTCACCAAGGAAGTGCTGTAAACCTAAATTACAAGATGGCCTAGCACATAGCAGATACTTAGGTCAAAAAATACCAAGAAAACAAAACTGCCTAATAGCTCATCTCTACCTTCTCTCAGGAGGTCCCCAAAGTCATTATACTTCTCAAGAACTCTATTGGCTCCTATACGGTCATTCCATCTACTCTGTCTGCACTTGCCACTATGTAAACCACTTCTTAAATCTGCTGCTCTTTGCAGGAGGGGCCTCAGAATCCTTCTAAATACCTTGCAGAAGATACCTTATATCTTCCCCAGACCCCCATAAATCCAATCCATCTTGGGCTACAGCTGATGACCTATTCTTGCAACATAGGTAACCTGACTTAAGTATCAATCTGAGGGGTTTCACTACCAGAATTCATCTCAACTGTTATATTAATAGCACTTTCTCTTCCACAGGAGGCAGATAAACCATTCTGCTTTTATAATAATCATTGAGAGCTTAACATTGATATCTCCTCCACTCCTTTCCAGCTCTGATCTTGCTTAACTTGGTTGAGATAATTCGGGTTGGTGAGGGGAGGCAGAGTGAAGGTGTGATGGCAAAGAAAGGGTGCAAATATTTTTAAGCATCAGCATCAGTCCTGTGCTAAATGTTGTGCTCACCTCTTTAGATTTTGTTTCACTTAATTGGGGCAACAAGCCCATAAAGTTGTCTTGTTAGTCCCACCTTCCCATTGAAAGAAACATAGGGGTTAAGTAACATGCTCCAAACCACACTGCTGTTAAGAACTGAAGCAATGACTTGAGTATAATTTCAAGGTCCTTGATATTTTTCCACAATGTTCCTCTTTGAGACACATTATCTAAGGATGCCCAGCTTCTTCAGTTAAAGTCACCTCTACCTCACTCCAGCCCCAGGGCCCTTCCTCTGTTCCTAAGAAGATCACGAGGCACACTTCTTTGAATGACTCTGTCCCATTTCTCTTGGGACCAAAACCTCAATCTAGTAACCCTTCTGTATTCCCTTAGTATATGCTCATGTGACCCTGGATTGCATTTAGAGAGATGAAGTCAAGACCTTGGTAATGACTACGTATTCATATCTACCTTTTGATTATATAGTTATACTTACATAAATGGGTATCTACTGTTCTGAAAATGCTTTTGAATGATTCTGAAGTTGTGCCAGGGAGCACTGACAGTAGGTATGCTGGGAGCTGTCTGATTTCCTTGTCTTGGATTCTTGCTAAACCTTTATCAAGAATTCACACAATGAAGAGGAAAAATATTAATGAAACCTTTATTCCCACTGTCATTCCTTAACTATTCTCCAGACCTAGGGAAGTGCAACTACATCTTTTTTTGTTGTTGTTGTTAACTACAGCTTTAAATAGCCTTCCTTCAAGGCTGGTTGGCAAATAAAGTGTTATCAGTGCGCAAGTAAGGTAAAGTAAAAGTAAGTAAGGTAAAATGTCAAGTAAAAAGGGTGGTGTACTCGGGCAGAGAAGTTGTAGAAAAGCCAACTTCTCTGGTGGGTACAGACAGCGCAATGGTAAAGAACCTGCCTGCCAATGGAGGAGACACTGGTTTGATCCCTGGATCGGGAAGATCCCCTGGAGTAGGAAATGGCAACCTACTCCATTTTTCTTGCCTGGAAAAATCCCATGGACAGAGAAGCCTGGCAGGCTACAGTCCATGGAGTCATGAAGGGTCAGATATATACCCAAGCAGAGAAGTTGTAGAAAAGTCAGCAAGTGCCACCAATGAATTTTAAAGGGAGTTTGGTAGACAGGCATCAAAACCTTTAAAGCATAGGCATTTATTGAATTTTATTGTTGAGTTTCACAGAACTCCAAAGACAATGTGATTAAGTTGTTACTCTTGGGAAGGATTTTCCAGGTGAAATGTCTGAGCCACATATTAAGGAACCATGGGATTACAACTAAAATGGATCTGCTTTTACCTTAGTACTTAGCAAATACTCTAACATGGTATTAGAAATCATGGATAGAAAATACAAGAGGTCTAAAAGAAGCCACATGTACCAGTGCTTTAAAGTGGGGATGATAATAGAAACAGAAAGCTCCATTTGCAATAGTTCAGTGAAGGAGACAATGAACTGTTCAAGCTCACCCCTATTTATACATCATGGGTTATTTTGTGTGAGAGGAGACATATATTCTAAACAGTGTTTTCCAAATCTGATTTAATAAAATCATGTAGGGGAGAGCTGTCAAAAATACAGATTCTCCCAGATATTCTGATTTACCAAAAAGTAAATCAGAAGTATTTGTTTTTGCTGTTGCTGTTTTGACTTTGGTGATCCACAGGTTTGGGAATAACTGTGGTAAAAGATTTAGGCTATTTTGCTACTCTTAAACATGATTTAGGCAAATCTCATCCATCTTCTGTGTCTAAATCAATGGACTGGGAAAGAAGCATTAGAAGAGTTTCAAAGAGTGATTCTAAGACATTCTTCCAGTAATAACAGGCTGGGGTATGGGTTCAGGGAGATAATACACACAAGAAGAGGAATCACTCAGTAATAAAGTGCTATTATCTTGAGTAACTTTCAACTTCTCTACTATTTTAGCCTGGAAAATAATAGCATAAAGATGCTTTAGTTTCTCTCTAGCACATATTACAATTTCAGCCAATGCTGTGAGAGGACAGTAGGACTTATAAGGTTAAGACAATCACTATGTTAATATAACATGCTTGAAACTCTCATTTCTTGGCTTGCAAGAATGTGTATCATACAAAGCATGATGTCATAAGGCCCTGGACTGGTTTTGGGAAGAGCAGGACAGGGGTATCAGGGAAAAGCAAATTTAAAATGGCAAAGAAAGATTATTTTTTAGAAGACTGGAGAACTGTTTGTGACCCTCCAATTCAGTATGGATTTGAGAGTTGAACTATAAAGAAAGCTGAGTGCAAAAGAATTGATGCTTTTAAACTGTGGTGTTGGAGAAGACTCTTGAGAGTCCCTTGGACTGCAAGGAGATCCAACCAGTCCATCCTAAAGGAAACCAGTCCTAAATACTCATTGGAAGGACTGATGCTGAAGCTGAAGCTCCAATACTTTGGCCACCTGATGCGAAGAACTGACTCATTGGAAAAGACCCTGATGCTGGGAAAGATAGAAGGTAGGAGGAGAAGGAGGCAACAGAGGATGAGATTGTTTGATGGCATCACTGACTCAATGCACATGAGTTTGAATAAACTCTGGAAGTCAGCAATGGACAGGGAGGTCTGGTGTGCTGCAGTTCATGGGGTCACAGAGTCGGATATTGACTGAGTGACTGAACTGAACTGAATTCATTTCCTCCTTTAGCTCATGGAGCCACTGCTACTGCCTCTAACAAGAGAAAAGGTTCTGCTTTTCTTTTAATATTGTCTGAACATGGTGGATTTGTTATTTCTGGCTTGTATAACAGCTAGCTCCCTCTTAAAATACTCAAGGTTCTTCCTAGGAAAGCTGTTTAGATCCTGAGTCATCTTTGAGTCATGGATCAATTTGAAAATTCTGCCAAGAAACACAGACTCCAGACTTTGCATGCAGTTCCAGGGACATGTGTATCCCAGCTTAAGAACTAGCAGTGGGGTTTTCTTTCCATTCCACCAAATGAATTTTAGTTGATTGCAAAACAACTGTTACACTGCAAAGATCAGAATCTGGCTTCAAATATAGCTATGTAAGTATAGCTATGAAACACTGAATCTGTATTAAGCACTTAAAATGTGCTTAACATTACTTGACGTTACTGTTATAGTCAATCTCACTTTAATCTTTAAAGATTGCACAGGTGAAGGTACTCAGTTACTCAAGATTAAGTAACTTTTCCAGAGTCACACTTTTTCAGTCACAAACCTGAACTGACTTTAAAGCTATTATCTAACCACCACCTACTCCAGTTTTCCCACCTTGGAATGAAAAATTTGCTTTCTACTTACAACAAATTTTCAAGTAATGATATATATTGGATGATATCCAACATTAATTCTAACCACTCATCCTTCTAAAACTCAAACATACATTCTCAGTTACAGAATCAACATGGCCAATGTAGTAATTGAGGTCATTCTTACCTAATATAGTACATCATAAGCTTCTTGAAAGCAGAAACGATGTATGCTTCACTATTCCTGCTCACACAGCATGTCTCAGACATAGGGAGAAGCTCAGTGTCAAACATAATTTATTGCCTCCTCTCAGTTCTCAGTAAAGGATGACATAGCTTCCCAGATAAAACCTATGAGAACCCTTTTGTAACAATTTTAATAGGTCTGTTTTATTTGGTTTCTTCTACATGTCATACATCCAGCTCATTAAAAAAGCAGCCATTGGTCCTTAAGCTTTACATGACACTGAACAAGGTAACTTTACTGCAAAGTTTGAAATGCTTGACTCAGTACTAAATATTATGTTTAATACAGTATGGGGTCTTTCCAAGGGTTGTACATCACTGGGCAGATTTGATCATTGGTTAGCTGTAACACTAGGATCCTTAAAAATACCTTTCTTAAGAGTCTAGAAAATTCTTGGTTCCAATTAACCAACTAAAAAGTGGTTCTCTTCATCAACTTTAAAAGCCTCACCTTCTTTTAATCAAAAACCCCAATTAACATGCCCATTTCTTGACTGCTAAAGGGCCATGCATGAATATGAATGCATATCTTGATGCCTGTTGACTGCATTTTAACAGGTGTTATCACTTTGATAAATTTCCTAAGTCTCATGTTTCTGTCACCTGATATATAATCTAGCCACCGAAAAAACTGGTTATCTCGAATATTCAATCTCATTTTCATGCCAACCAAATAAGCCACAGAATAGCTAGTAATTAAAAGTATTCAAACATGGATAATTTTAGCAGCCACTTAAATAACATAGATGCTAGAGGCTAATGGGTAGGGGAGCATACTAACTATTCATATTTAAAATTTTTTAAGTATAATTTTTACAGAATTACATCAACAGCATTGTTTAGTACAAGACATTAGAAGCCAATTATTTTTAGTACATGTGTGATACTTCTAAGCACATGAAGTATGTTTAGGGGAGGAATACCTTAAGAAACATCACTCTAGTAAGGAAGTACTTTTCTCATAGGTTTGGACATGGAACCAGCACATCAGGGTAAGTAAGCTTTTTTTTTTTAAGAAATGCTTAAAGAAACGAAATCATATTTGATTGGTATTTTAATTTGCATGTTTGAATGCATTTTTTTTTAGTAATGAGGAGGGGACAAGAGAACGGAAGCTTTTAACATAGTAAGAATTAGCTATTATTTTTTAATTTGCTGTGGGTTATACACACAAATTAGGGCTTTCCTCATAGCTCAGTCAGTAAAGAAACTGCCTGCAGTTCAGGAGACCTGGGTTCGATTCCTGGGTCAGAAAGATTCCCCAGAGAAGGAAATGGCAACCCACTCCAGTAGTCTTGCCTGGAGAATACCACGGAGAGGAGCCTGGCAGGCTACAGTCCATGGAGTCACAAGAGTCGGACACGACTTAGTGACTAAACCACCATACACACAAATTACTCAAGATGCTGGTGTTTAAGTTGAGTTCATCTAGGCTAGTTTGTTTATATTTTTTCTGGCTGATTCCTAACTTCAAAAGAATAAGTGCTCAAGTAATTGCTGTTTTGTAAACAGTTTTTGCATTCAACTAAAATTTAAGAAATATGTTAGAAAGATTTCTTATTCATTTCTGAGTAGACTTTTACCCTAATTCCCAAATACCCTCTTCCAATAACACAACAGAAGACTGTACACATGGACATTACCAGATGGTCAATACTGAAATCAGATTGATTATATTCTTTGCAGCCAAAGATGGAACTCTATATACTCAGAAAAATCAAGACTGTGAGCTGACTGTGGCTCAGATCATGAACTCTTTATTGCCAAATTCAGACTTAAATTGAAGAAAGTAGGGAAAACCACTAGACCATTCAGGTATGACCTACATCAAATGGCCGATGATTATACAGTGGAAGTGATAAATAGATTTAAGGGACTAGATCTGATAGAGTGCCTGATGAACTATGGATAGAGGTTTGTGACATTGTACAGGAGACAGAGATCAAGACTATCCCCAAGAAAAAGAAATGTAAAAGAGCAAAATGGCTGTCTGAGGAGGCCTTACAAATAGCTGTGAAAAGAAGAGAAGCCAAAAGCAAAGAAGAAAAGGAAAGATATAAGCATCTGAATGCAGAGTTCCAAAGAATAGAAAGGAGAGATAAGAAAGCCTTCCTCAGCGATCAATGCAAAGAAATAAAGGAAAACAATAGAATGGGAAAGACTAGACATCTCTTCAAGAAAATTAGAGATACCAAAGAAACATTTCATGCAAAGATGGGCTCAATAAAGGACAGAAATGGTATGGACCTAACAGAAGCAGAAGATATTAAGAAGAGGTGGCAAGAATACACAGAACTGTACAAAAAAGATCTTCACGACCCAGATAATCACGATGGTGTGATCACTCACCTAAAGCCAGACATCCTGGAATACAAAGTCAAGTGGGCCTTAGTAAGCATTACTATGAACAAAGCTAGTAGAGGTGATGGAATTCCAGTTGAGCTATTCCAAATCCTAAAAGGTGATGCTGTGAAAGTGCTGCACTCAATATGCCAGCAAATTTGGAAAACTCAGGAGTGGCCACAGGACTGGAAAAGGTCAGTTTTCATTCCAATCACAAAGAAAGGCAATGCCAAAGAATGCTCAAACTACTGCACAATTGCACTCATCTCACACGCTGGTAAAGTAATGCTCAAAATTCTCCAAGCCAGCCTTCAGCAATACGTGAACCGTGAACTTTCTGATGTTCAAGCTGGTTTTAGAAAAGGCAGAGGAACCAGAGATCAAATTGCCAACATCTGCTGGATCATCGAAAAAGCAAGAGTTCCAGGAAAACATCTACTTCAGGTATATTGACTATGCCAAAGCCTTTGACTGTGTGGATCACAATAAACTGTGGAAAATTCTGAGAGATGGGAATATCAGACCACCTGACCTGCCTCTTGAGAAACCTATCTGCAGGTCAGGAAGCAACAGTTAGAACTGGACATGGAATAACAGACTGTTTTCAAATAGGAAAAGGAGTACGTCAAGGCTGTATATCGTCACCCTGCTTATTTAACTTATATGCAGCTTATTTAACTTATATACGGAGTACATCATGAGAAACGCTGGGCTGGAGGAAGCACAATCTGGAATCAAGATTGCTGGGAGAAATATCAATAACCTCAGATATGCAGATGACCCTACCCTCATGGCAGAAAGTGAACAACTAAAGAGCCTCTTGATGAAAGTGAAAGAGGAGTGAAAAAGTTGGCTTAAAGCTCAACATTCAGAAAACTAAAATCATGGTATCTGGTCCCATCACTTCATGGCTAATAGATGGGGAAACAGTGGAAACAGTAGCTGACTTTATTTTTCTGGGCTCCAAAATCACTGCAGATGGTGACTGCAGTCATGAACTAAAAGACTCCTTGGAAGGAAAGTTTTGAACCTAGACAGCATATTAAAAAGCAGAGATGTTATTTTGCCAACAAAGGTCTGTCAAGACTATGGTTTTTCCAGTTGTCATGCATGGATGTGAGTTGGACTATAAAGAAAGCTGAGTGCCGAAGAATTGATGCTTTTGAACTGTGGTGCTGGAGAAGACTCTTGGACTGCAAGGTGATCCAACCAGTCCATCCTAAAGATCAGTCCTGGTGTTCATTGCTAAGACTGCTGTTGAAGCTGAAAGTCCAATACTTTGGCCACCTGATGCGAAGAGCTGACTCATTGGAAAAGACCCTGATGCTGGGAAAGATTGAAGGCAGGAGAAGGCGACAACAGAAGATTAGATAGTTGGATGGCATCACTGACTCAATGGACATGGGTTTGGGTGGACTCTGGGAGTTGGTGATGGACAGGGAGGCCTGGTGTGCTATGATTCACGGGGTCGCAGAGATTTGGGCACAACTGAGCAACTGAAGTGAACTGATGCTGAAGCTCCAATACTTTGGCCACCTGATGCGAAGAGCTGACTCATTGGAAAAGACCCCGATGTTGGGAAAGTTTGAAGGCAGGAGGAGAAGGGGATGACAGAGGATGAGATGGTTGGATGGCATCACCCACTCAATGGAGATAAGAATTTGAGTAATCTCCGGGAGTTGGGATGGACAGGGAGGCCTGCTGTGCTGTGGTCTACAGTGTTGCGAAGAGTTGGACATGACTGAGCGACTCAACTGAATTCCTGAACAGCCTTGGTGTGTTATTGATGGTTTCAGATGTATATAATTTGAGGTTATGTGGTGACTGTTTCAATCAAAACTGTCAGCAAAAAATATACTCACAACAGACTATTAACCAACTAGAAAGTAACATATACCTTCTGTCATCTTGCTGTTTACTAAAGTATCACGTGTGAGGTACAATCACAAGTCAGTACTTATCCCAGAAAGGAAAGAGTACTTAGTTGTAAACAAAATGGAGTCTTACATTTATGCCACAAAATGGTTTAACTTTTACTTCTAGAACAGAAATGCACCCTAGGGAAAAACACAAAATAATGCTCTTTGCTTTTATATGAATTAAAATCCAGAGTTTGTGTTTGAAAACAGTAATAAGCATTAAACAGCACTTCTGTGTTGTTGTATATGCACATTTGCTTTAAAGCAGACTGTACAAACATAAGAAACTGTTTTATCAAATTTAAAATTACTTTTTGTTAACAACACGCTGCTTTGCCCATGGAAACCTTTCTACGTAGTTTAAGGCTATATAATCTTACTGCTAATCAATCATAAACCACACCCATCATTCCCTCCAAAATTATAAGCTAAATTTATAAACAAAATTCACTGTAACTTTGCATTCAAATATTTAAGCAAATGAGTCAAATTAAGTCTCTGTACACAAACATTTACATGACACAGAGGAGATAAACTTTATAAGTTATGACAGTTACCTAATACTTATCTTTGGAATGGGTCATATGCAACAAAATGAAAGATGCTTTGTTTCTCAATGTGTATCAATGAATTCATTTTCAAACCCTGTGAATATATTACCAATTCAAAAAATACGATCATAACTAATATGCTTAATATGCAGTTATATTACTTAGTAGAGTTTTGCCCACTCTTAGCAAAGAACTTGATTTAATGCAACTGAAAAGAATGATTCTAATCACTTAAAACTGAAAGTTACAGATCTTTACCTTTTCATTATACAACTTAATGTAACCAATCCTATTATCAAAAAATTTTCTTTCCAAGTTCTAGAAGTCATTACTCTAGGATATTAAAATTAGTAATAACCCGAGGACAAACTACAGATTGCTAGACACATCTGATAAAGAATTGTTATCTAAGATACGGAAAGAACTCTTAAAATAGGAAAACAAACTACTGGGCCAAAGAGCTTATTAGACACCATGTTAAAGATATACAAACAGATTGCAAATTAATACTAAAGATTCAAGTTACCATAATGAGATTTAACTGCACGCCTATCAGAACAGCCAAAACCCAGACACTGATAAATGCTGGTGAAGATATGGAATAGAAACTCTTTCAATGCTATAGGAATGCAAAGTCGTACAACCATTTTGGAAGAGTTTGATGATTTCTTACAAAACCAAATATATATTCTTATATATTACCTACCCAAGTTGAAAACTTAATTCCAAACAAATCTCCTAGTGTTTGTAACAGCTTTATTCATAACTGCCCAAACTTGCAAGCAACCAAGATATCCTTCAGTAGGTGTATGGAATAAACTATGGCACATCCAGAAAATGGATTATTCAAGACTAAAAAAAAAGAGCTGTCAAGCCATGAAAAGGCATGAAGAAAACTTGACTACTAAGCGTAAGAAGCCAATTTGAAAAGGTTGGATATGTAATGTACAATTCCACATATAACATTTTGGAAAAGGAAAAATTATAGCAGCAGTAAAAAGGTCAGTAGTTGGCAGTTGTATATTATGATGGATTTGTCACTATAGATTTGTGCAAACTCAGAAAACACCAAAGGTTGACTATAATTTATGGACTTTGTTAATATAGGTTCATCAACTTTAACAAAATGTTATCACTCTAGTGGTCGATGTTGGTAATACAGCAATGTATGTGGTGTGGGTCAAGAGGGTGCATGGGAAATCTCTGCACTTATCTCTCAACTTTGCTGTGAACCTAAAATTAAGTCCTTAAAAAATTTAATATGGAACATTAAATGCCAGGTATTTTTAGCCTTACTTACAGATAAAGCAGCCTGGTTTTAGGGTCCATTATCTTAACTATTAAGTCATTTCACCTATATTGCAATTTTTTCCTTTGCAATTTCATGCTGTGGAAAAACCACTTCTGCTCAAACCATAGGCCCTAGTTTTGCCGATAAAGCCCACTGAAAAGAGCTATGATAAAGAGACTATCCCTAGGCCAAATAGGTAATTCATATCATCACTGTCAAAACATGTCTGGGGTGGGGATGTACAAAGTGCAAGGAGAAATGTGGTATTAGTCTTAAATGCTTTATGTCAGTGTGCATTTCAAAGTTAAAGCCCATTTATATATAATCTTGCCTGAGAAACTTTCAGGTTTGAATACAGGAGTCCTGGTACAATTGAATCTTCCTAGTTACCTTACACACTTTGATCCCTTCTCCCCAACTGATGCTCCTGACAAATCAAATCCTTAAGTCAGATATGTTCTAAATATTTCACATAAGAAATGATTATGGAAACATTACCATAATCTCAAGCTACTTATTTCAAAGGCCATTACACACAAGTGAAGCCTAAGGGTCCGTCATCTTTCCATCTAAGTCTTCTTTGTCCCCAATATACCCCTCTTCGATTTCAAAACCTGAAGATTTAAAAACTTACCAAGCAAATGTTTACAGAGGTAGCACTGAAGGAAAACAAAGTCTTAAACTTTGAATAAAAATTGTTTGCCTTCGAACACCACAATTTTTAGCTCAACTGTGATTCAGTATCCTTCATAATTCAAGACACTATCCTTGTCTCATACTTCAATAGTATACATATCCCCTCACCTGAAGCAAAAGTAGCAACAAAGAACTGTGACAGGTGGCAGCGAATCATCATGGTAAGTACTGAATATTTCCATTTCCAACTCCATCACTGAGATGTAATGGTTCTGCTTTTTGGCTTCAGCTATTGCATTGGCCAAGTCAACATGCCACTGTTAGCTCTTGTTCTTTGTTATTTCACATGACACCTGCAAAGACCAAGCCCATGGGACCATCTCAACATTAGAATCAAACCCCAAATAAAACTATGCCAGTTGCTATAAACCAATTGTAATGCCTAAAGTGCCATTTATAAAGCAAAAAAAAAAAAAAAGGGAGATAGGATGGAATAACTGACCTAAATTCTAACACTGTTTTGATCCTAAAAGTGCCTATTCATGTCTTCAAAATCAAACTGCCTATTATGTACCATAAGAGATGTTTAACACTCATCTCATGGTTCTCATGTGAATGTTTAGGGATGGAAATGAAAAAAAATTTATAATATAGCCATGCAAAGTCTATAAATACGACTAAAGTTCAATATCAAACATTTCCTAATTATCCCCCTTTAGGATATCTAACTATGGCTTAAAAACCCAATAAACAAGTGGAAAGTCTCCCTCTGTACATGGCTTTTATTATTTACATAATACAATATAGCATCAATGCTGAATAGCATGATTATGTGCAATACATAAATATGTACTATCTGTACACATCTGCAGATCTAACTTTAGAACTAAGGTACATAAAATTGAAAGCAAAACTGAATGCTTTAAGAATAAAAGTAAAAACTAAGACTGAACACTGCAATAAATCAGAAGTAGTGCCTCGTGTACATACTTAAAACTATTTACAGATGAAAACAGGCATTACCACGACACTAATCTAACTATACTCATTTATATATAAAAAACACAAGTTTCATACATCACAAAAAACCTTCCATTATAACACAGAAGTGATATTACCAGACAAGCATCAGTGAAGTATACTGCCTCTTCTAGTTGTTATTGTACAATGCTGTAGATAATGCAGCCCATGCAATACACCCAAGAACACTAGAGTCCTACACCCAAGTACAATTAATATAAAGCAGCCCTCTGCAAGTGGTGCTGGATACCACTAAGAAGTCTACTGCAGCCATGTTGGTTATGATTTTCCATGCAGAAGGGTACAGTTACATTAAGAACTGAAGTCTTTAAAAAAGCTTTAAACATTCTTTCTTGAACCAAAACATTCAACAAAATATGCACATGAAAAATTAACTATTCAGATACCTTTGCAACTTAAAATTCAGATGCATGTTACTCCAAAGAGCTGCTGTATGTGAAAACCAAACGTAGAGTTTTAATTTCTTCTTGTAATTAAATTAATCCTAGTGCAGTTTTGTTCTACACAACATTTTTAGCAATGAGTAATGCAGACATCGTCTGGTGCAGGCCAGCATAATAAGCTTCAAAGACAGCTCAAGACCCTGTTGGCTTGATGCATTTTACTCTTTAACCAGTTAAACAATGTGTACCTTTCACAGAGTGTCTTATTTGACAGTTTTTAGAACACCAATTAACCAGGCTTACATATGGCACCGAACACTGGTTTCATAGAAAGGTCTGATTCTTTTTATAGCTTTCTTCCTGCTTCCAAGGAACATGTGGAAATTAACAGGGTGAAGTTTAACTATGGTAGAAGTAGACTGCCAGTCCTTTTCTGGTGTACCATTTCTTTAAAAAAATACAGGCACATAACACTAGCCAAAGATTATACCTTGATTACATTCCCAAAGGCAGATATGCTGCAAACATGCAGATAGGTATTTCAGTTATTTTGTTTGGCACGAAGGAACTAAATTTTGTCCTTATTATCTGTGTATTTCAATTTGCTGTGCAGATTTTCATCCAATTTTATTCAGGGGAGGGCATATACATTTTGTAGGGCTGTATCTATCCAATTCTGCCTGTAACAAACACCCAAACATCCTAAAATATCAATTATAAGACAGACAAGTGTAAAGTAAAAATCTGGAGAACATCAAAGGAAAATGGCCATGCATCTGCTCTTTAATGTTTTCCTACGGTATATTAAAATAAAAACAAATTATCAGTCTCTTCACAAGTAGTAATTTATATTCTCTGAATTTTTTCAGCCACAACAACTGGATTCTCTTTTCTGATTTTTGCTGCAGCTTCTGCTTTGTAATCATATGGACAGTTGTGCTTGTCAGAGTAACGGTGAAGTCCACAAAACAAATTTCCACATCGGCAGTCAAACCCTGTACATATAAAAGGAAGCAGAGTCATTAAGGAACTTATAGCAATTAGAAGAAACAAAGTCAATATAGAAAAGGAACCAGATTTTCATGATTCTCTGTAACATTAAACCAATTGTCATTTTAAATTGTCAAAAGTGTTTTCAACCTCTTTTGACATGGCGAGAAATACAAGTAACTATCTTCCATAAACTCTGGTAGATATCAAACACAGTAGAAAAATCACAAAGCTCTAGAGTCAGACTGAACTGGATTTAAATTCTAGTCCTGCTGCTGCTGCTAAGTCGCTTCAGTCGTGTCCGACTCTGTGCGACCCCATAGACAGCCGCCCATCAGGCTCCACCGTCCCTGGGATTCTCCAGGCAAGGGTACTGGAAAGGGTTAGCCATTTCCTTCTCCAATGTATGAAAGTGAAGTCGCTCAGTCGTGCCCGACTCTTAGCGACCCCATGGACTGCAGCCTACCAGGCTCCTCCGTCCATGGGACTTTCCAGGCCAGAGTACTGGAGTGGGGTGCCATTGCCTTCCTACTATACACTGACTAATAATGTTTCCACACATTGTAGAAGGAAATGTGTTGTAGAAGACAACCACATACAGTTCTGAGATTTAAAAGGAAATAATTAAAAAGTATCTAGAAGATTTTGTTTCTGGCTCAAAGTAGGTGATTACTGTTTAGTTCAACTATCTTTCCCCCAGAAAAACAAAGCAAAGAATCAAGAGATTAAGTTTTACTAATCCTATAAAGGAAAATAATTCAGAAGGCCTGAAGTCAGGAAAGGGTTTCATAGGATTAGAGAGACCAATGGAAAGCAAATCAACTTCTTCTTACTGTCCCCTTTCCAGTCTACTGTGGAAACTTCCTATTCTTGAAAGCTGGGTGTTTTATGTTTAAGACTGACTAGTGCCACAGGCAGTAACCAGGAAGCTCTTGAATACCTGTAAGGCCAACTTTCTTTCTGCACATGAAACACCTGTTCTTCTTTGGTTTGGGCAACTCAGGAGCTTTTTCTTCACTTTGAGAAGTACTGGGCTGAGAAACTGAAGGACTGGGCTGAGTGACAACTGAAAAAACAAGGATAAAAATTAGAAGTTTGTCAACTGTTTGGCTGACAATTATCTAGTAAGTCAAAAACAAAACAACAGTAAGACTCCTCATGAAAATGTTTAAGCCCTTCTTGAAAGAAAACATATAACATGTTTTTTAAATACAGTCTTTCACTTTATTATCACTCCACTCAAATTCCATTAAACTCACTTTAGGACTGGGAAACAAAATCCTAATTCTAGGTTTTAAAAACCTGAGAAATGTGGTCATCTGCTCAGTTTCCACACTGCAAACACCAAAATGCAATCTTCTTAATTAGGGCAGATTCAAGTTCATTAATACTCAGCAAGTAAGGCTGCCAACTTCTGAGGTACTTAGCTATAAAGTTATTTTGTTTTTATACTGAAAAGTTAAAAGAAAAACTGTAGATAAACAGTAAATTTTGACAAGTAAAACCCAAATCATTAACCTATCAGACTCTAAAATTTCACAATTATTGAATCATTTTAAAAAGTGCTTTATATTGTCTTATGCAGAAAATATGGAAGCCTTTTTAAAAAAAAGAAAAAGAAAAAAACCTTCTTTTGAAGATTAGCAAACACTGTCTTTAGGACAATATAAATACTTGTGAAGCTTAAGGATTCCATAGGCAAAACAAAATTTTTATAGCACAGCTTTACTTTGTGATACTTGAGAGATATGACCTACTTTAAAAAGTCCATTTCTCCAGGTAAAAGGGGTCTAAGTTTTAAGTTCACTCATGACATCAACAGAATTTGTCAATATAAAGATAAAACTGCAGATAAAACTGTAAGTTCATATTACCTCCAGGTTATTTAAAACAAAATTTAATCCTACCTTTTTAAAATTAGTATTAGTCCAAATCCCAAGAACAGCAAATTGAAGCATATAATACTAGAATTACTGCCTAAACAATAGGCCAGCATTAATGCTATCAGCATAAATCCAAACTCTACAGCAAACCAACTGGTTTAATAACAACTTACTGAAATCCTTTCCAAATTTAGAATTCATTTATATTAGTGATATATCCAGTGAAATTAACAGTATGAGACCACTGGTAATATTCTAGCTATTTTACTTATTCCTAACAATCTACCATGGCAACCCTAATGTATTTTCGTGATGGTATAATGAAGTGTCGACAGTCTGTGGAATAGTCTAGGGGACGTGACAGCCATTTCCCTGGCTACATGTGAAAACTGGACAGTGGTTCTTAAAATATACACAAGACTTTGGTGGGGGTGGGGGTGGGGGTAGTTAAAAAAAGAAAACTAATACAGAAAAGGCAGAGCAGCAAAGTGCATTCAGGTGAAGAAAATAATAAATGCACAGAAATAGTTACAGATCTAATCCAAAAGAGTACTGTTCCAAGATTTTGTTTTTTAAATAACAAACAAATGAAACGGAACAACACTAATTTAGTCAGTTTTTCATCATAAGGATGGAACTTTAAATACCAAATATAGATTCAACCACCCAACATAAAAATTTTCACCTTAGCTTTATCAGTCAAGATTTATACGGTTCACATAAGCTTGGCTATGTAATATTAGCAAAAGCAAGCTTCCAAAGCAGATTATATATTCAACGCTATTTTCTCACTAAAGGTTTTAACATTGTGTCCCAGTCAACACTATACTAGGAAACAATGAATTGATCAAACCAACTATGTGCACCACCAGAGTATGCAAATCACGGTTCCAGGGTCTAGCAATGAAAAGTAAAAAAGTTGACCTGACAACAGAGCACAACCAGAAGTGCTTTCTTTAATGTTAAGTTCAGCACAGACTCAAGTCACTATTTAATGAAAACCAAAATGCCATTCCACACTGAGTTTTAAACTCCCATAGGGATCTCAAACTTCATCTTCAAAGTTTCAGTGTTCAATATGTTCTTTTGTTTGAGTATTTCTTGCACTACTGACAATATCCAAGACTAAACACTTTTGATTATTTTTTTCTCCATGGCTTTACAATTCAACTTTCATAATTTCTTCTTTAATGTTTCACAATACCTTCTTTAATGTTTAGATACTTCTAAAATGTAATGGTAACCTACCTTCTAAATTCATTAAATTCTTGACATTTCCAGCCTTCACATGATAAAGTGCTGATGTGTAGGTGCAAAGGTAACAGGGGATGGGCAGAGAAGAGATTAAAGAATCAGATAAAAACCATACCTGGCTCTGACACCTCTGTTTTCGGGGTAGTTACTTTGTCCTCTCTTGAAATGCTCATTTCTGTCATTTGCTGAGTTACAGGCAAGGCAGCCACAGGCATATTTCTATTTGAGTTCAAGCAAACATTTTTAAAGATGTTAAGGGTACTTGGTGAGATAGTAAGTTGTCAGTTCAATATATATAATTTCTAGCGTGATCAAATGGAGCTAAATACTCTAAAAAGGATGCCCAGCACAAATGTCTGAGAATAAGGAGACCAATCTGATAAATGGCTCATCAATTGAAGCCTGCATATTTGTAAAGGTTACAGTGTTCCATCAGAGGCAACTAAAAATATTTAGCTGTGCCTGTAATTTAAAGGCAAAAGGGACAACTTTGCCAGAATGCCTTATGTAGCAGCGCAATAATCTGTAGAGCCTCATTCTCTGTAATCTTCACAGCTCAATTACAAGAAAAAGCACAGCATTTTCAACACAGTATCCTTGAGGCTACTCAGCAGCAGTGCATTATTATACACATCTTTACTCAATGACCTACAAGATCATATATTAAAGGACACTGGAATCCCCAATTGTGCAACACATGCAGGCATCTAAGGTATTAACATCCTTATTATAATGTAATATGTATGTTGTAACACAACATCATTATTATTTATTAACATTCATAATTATGTCAGTCATCTTTATTTCCTCCCTGCATTATTATAAATACTCAGAAATGTTTAATCTTACCTTGATTTTTCAGATGTGCTGCCAGCAGCACCTTCACAGTTGTTTAAACTAGAGTCTGCTCTTTGTACAGATGCAGAATCTGAGGTAGGACTGTTGGAACCACTAGCTGTCCCTGTTTAAAAAAAGGATTGGTAAGAAATGAAGCAACACTAGAAACACTCATTTTCAAAACTATTAATAAGTAACAAATACTTGCATTTAATTAGGTTAGTGACTTATGCACTTTTTCACTGTGCTGCAGAATCTTACACTTAAGTGATATCCAAACAACAAAAAATATAAATAAAAAAGTCATAGCCAATAAAACCTCAAAAACTGAAAAGAAAAAGCTAGAAGATGCTTGTAGATGTCACTCATTCCTCATGCAGTCATTCCAAGTACTTGGTTGTTACTTTAAGTTTCAAGCTTTTCTCAGGTCTTCTCTCCTTGGACTTTCAGCACTGATTCTCAGTTTGAGGCCCCAATTCTTGGTTGTATATTTTGCGGTCACCAGTTCTTCAAATGCGTTATTTCTTGGAAACAACTTACCCATTGGGCTCATTCTGCCACTATTCTGCTGCCTCTGAAGATGTTCTTTGTAGCAAACAGAACACATTCCATTTGTCCTAGGATTCCCATAAAAGCCACATCCTGTACTACACAGCATAGGCCCTGGGGTCTGGTTAGTCTCCTGAGCCATTTTTCTGCTATAAACAGAACAAAATCAAAATTTTAGAAACCAGAATTTAGTTAAAAAAAAAAAGAAGAGGAAAAAACCACACAATCACTAAATTAGTACAATAGTCATCATTTATCTTTGTCATTTCTAAACACTCTAACAAAGGCCTAAATTGTGTTATTAATCCTTAAAATTGGCTAAATTATGAATGTTTTGTTGCTTTTATAAAACAAAGTACGTGAAAGGAACTGTTTTAGCTTGATAAACAATGATCTATCATGACTTGACATTTTTAGGACAAAAAAATTCTATCATTAAACATTAAAATTTCACCTGTCACTGTTTAATTCCTGAAAAGGTCACCCTTCCATTAATTTATGTTTAAATTAATTTTTCTAACTGGTATCTTTAAAGCACTTTTTGTTCTCCTACACTACAGGCAGATCATTTCAAATCATCAAAAATTAACTGACTCTTCATATCTACTAGTGGTTCTTTAAGCTATTAGTATGTGGATGCAGCTCTAAAGGTTTCTTAAAACACCTGAACATATTGGGCCCTTGTAATTAATTCAATTCTGCTGCAGGGCAGAGCATGGGTACTTTAAAAATGCTGCAGCACCTGAAGCATATAGGACACTGAAAAAAGAGCTGGTAGATCATCTAGCTCTTCCTGTTACCCTGGCACCAAAAGTGAAGCTCTTTAAGAATTCAGGGGTCAGTTGCCTAGGAAATTTCTTTTGTTCTACATTTGACATGTGAAATCTGGGTCTAAGTATACTTTAAAGCCAGTGCCTAGAAACCTGCAAAGCACAAATTATCAGCCACAGATTTCTCAACCAACAGCTCTATTAAAACTTGTAACAAGCGTTTGTCTTCCTCATGCCAGAAAATAACGAAACTTTTCCAAGCTCAATTTCAAGATAGCAAAGTAAAGCAATATACACAATCTTTAATAATGGTTAATATTCAATGCTAGGTTACCAGAAATAACTTAATATAACCTTGCTATTCCAGAAGCCTTCTTAAAATTAACACAAATACAGTAATGTTTTGCTAAATTTAGTAAAATTTGCTGAGTTAAGAGAACATAAATATTTAAGAAAAAAATTTTAAAAACCTGAAAAGGTTTCCATGTCACCTTAAATTGTGTATGAATGTAAAGAAAGCTTATTTGGGCATTTTATCAAAGGGAGATTGTAATAATTCCGGTCATTGTCATTTAACTGTACCTAAATGTTGACAATAGAGGTGACTTACAAGTTATGAACATTTCAGGTATATATAGGAAAGTACTTCCAGCTAGAGCTTGTTACTTCCTATAATTTCATGTTGCTTGTTCCAACCAGCACGAACTAGAATACACTCTTTAGGGAGTTATCATAAAGTATTAACACTTTTAACCAAAATTACACAAAGGAAGAGGACTATATTTGATGTGGCCTGAATCCTGACAATTATTCCCCCAACCATTTAAATGATAGTAATCTTTCCTTTTGTTAGCAAAAAGACATATTACAAGCTTGAAAATATTTTAAGCCAATGAAGCTTGCATGGAAATTGACCAATATTTGCAACTTACTTCAGACAACAGTACTAATTTAGTTAACACCATCTCTTTAAATAGTAAGTGGAATTTAGCTGACTCATTTTGGAGCAGGGTAGTGTAACATTTCAACATTACTTACGAAGTTTATTGATAAACACTTTCAGTTGAGTTTTTAATATTTTGAGTATAACGTGCAAAAAAAAATGCATTGTGCATTTATTTGCATGCTCACCATGCAAAATATGTGAATCTTTGCCCTATGCAAAAAGGACGGCCACTTCTGGAAGTCCTCTTAAGAATTATGCTTTAGCTTACCTGCTATATTTTTAACTTTTGCTATTATTTGACAAGTGGCTTAAAGAGTAAACTGGCCTAAAAGTCAACTTACATTAATATTAACCTGATTCTTAAAATCTTTTGTTTATATAAATGTGGGTGGGGATCTTAACCAATGATTTCACATGCAAAGTATTCCAACTTTTTTCAGGAAACACATCTACCTTCAACTTACCATAAATAGCCTCCAAACTGAGACACAGAAGATAACAGGACATTAGTCTTATACATGGCTTCTCATCTTGTAGACTTTTCTCCCCCTAGAAAGGCAGCTTTTAAATGCCATCACAAGTGCACAGCTTGCCTTAATATTTCTCAGAAGCTTAGATCACATGGGCGGGCGCTTCAGCCTGTCACAAGGCTGCAATGTGACAGGCTGAGCTGGATGGAGGCTCTCACATAAAGCCTAGTCAACAGGGGCCTCTGAAATCAGCTTCTATTTATATCTCAGAGCCTGCCAACTCCTACACAACCCCAAGAACTAAAGATGCAGCACTTGTATACCTAATATAATAAGCAAACACAACAAAAAGATGCCATTAAGGTTGTTAGTTTTTTCTGAGGTAGGGAAGGAGAACAATCTCAAATCAGAAAGGCAAGTATCACCAATCACTCAAAGACGAAACGGTCAGAGTTGTTTGTAAAATCCAAGCACAACGAAGAGAGCACAAAGGTAGAAACCACCCTCCTGTTTAGTGGCAATTTTGAGGTGGGTGTGGGGAATAAGTTGCCATTTCCCTATTTGTATTTTAGAAAAAAATACAATACCGTTATTACTTAGCATCTTTAATAAAGTTGTTAGAAACTTAAGCATTCATTGTGTCAGCTCTATCAAATATAGGATGAAATGTACGTGTGTGTATATATATACTTTACAGTTTGCGGCCTCCTCTAATTCATAGCTGAAAAACAAAACCCAAAGACAGGAGCAGGTAACTGAAAAATTCTCCAGCCTCAAACATGAATAAAAAAGGCTTTTACAACTGTGTGAATTTACTTCTCTCAGGTGCACAAGACGTTAAGAATCGTCACCCTATCCGGAGTTGAGACGAGTTCTAGTCTCTAATCTACCTCTAACTAAGCCAGTGACCTTGGGCAAGCCCTTACTCTCCAGATCTTCGTTCCCTCTTGCCAAATGGAGATTACTGTGATTTTAAAGGCTCCTTTTCAGGCTTAATACAGAGCCTGAGAGAGAGAGAGAGAAAATAGGGAAGGTTTAAACATCTCTCGAGGGGGACATTTTTAGAAGAAAACTTGAAAAAATAAAATTCCAGTATTTTCACCAATTCAGTTCTGAATCCCTACTTTAAAAATAAGGAGTAAAATAATGATTCGTTTAATTTTTTAGGAAAGTCTGTAAATCAGCCAAAGGCCAAGTTAAAGAACAGCGGCTCTATGACCTACATACTACTGTGTTCTTAGACCAGATTAATAGCAAACATTCAATCAATAAAGATAACCCAGGCCTTTTCCCAAAACACATATCCACGGAGTGCGTGGAAAGAAAGCAAAAAATTTCACGTTCATCAGCCTAAATGCACGAAACAAAGGGGAAGGTGCTCCATTTCCTTCATGAAAAGGATCTCCGGCGAGAAACTCAGCAACCTCGGTAAAACTGAGATAAGTCCCTATCGCCCAACGTTCCAGGGGATTTTAATACAAGTTCGAATCCCACTGGTCCTCCACCCCTACCCCCATGCCCTTCCAAGCCGATGCCTCGTTCAGGAAAGCCCAGCAAGGCCTTCTCCAAAAACCACTGAGTCATGCAGAACAGCAGTTCCGTAGGCCAAGCAGGCCCCTCACCCTGCCGGTGCCTCGCCGACCCCCGACCCCCGACCCTGAAACGCTCCTCGGAGGAGGCGGAGAAGGGGGGTGCGGCGGGCAAGGGGTTGGGGGCGCGGCCATCGCCACCGCCTCTTTGTCTTTCCCGGTTCCGCGGCCCAGGCGGGACGCCACCGCAGAAGGCGGCCGGGACGGATTTGAGCGAGGCCCGGAGCTCGAATCTCCCCGAGGCCGCACGCCGGGCATTTTTTTCTCCGACCGTGCGTGTGAGAGCGAGTCCGGGGCACAGGGAACCGGCCTCCGGTCACGACGACAGGATGCCGCCTCCGTCTTTGTGCTTCCTGAGCTGGCAGGCGGGCTCCCCTCCCCCTGACGCCGCCATCCGTGGGCCGCTCGGGCTTCGCCGGCTCGCGGCGCTTAGTCCCCCACTCCCACCCGCGGCCCGGCACGAGCAGCCGGACGCCTTCCCCTAGCCCAATGC
>NW_011494850.1:622134-626660 GCF_000754665.1 Bison bison bison
TGTTCCCGCAGCAGCCCCGAGCGTGGCCGGGACACGCCGGAGCTCGGGAAGTGGGGGGAGGGAAGCGGTGGGGGGATCAGCGGAGGAGGAGGGGGCGGAGGGAGCAGTACAGAAGGCCGCAGCGGCTAAGGCTGCTCGCTACGCTCGCCCGTCGTCGCCTCACACCTCCACCAGCCTCGAGTTTGGCTGACTCCGAGGACGAGCGGGGCACGCGCAGCTAAGCCCGGGGACCGCAAGGGCCCGCGAACGGCGCTGTCCGTCGCTTCGCCACCGCCGGGGAAGCTCTGCAGCTCCCAGGAACTAGGAGCCCCAAACGGTGATGCAGGCAGGTCCGCGCTCCGGCCGACTGACGCGTTCTCTCCGCCCCGCGATGGAAAGAGAGAGGGGGCGGGGTCTGTGCGTCAGCGAAAACCCCGACGGCGGCGGCGGCGGCGGCGGCGGGGAGCGCCTTGACGTCACGTGCCCGACGCCGCGCCTCTGTCTTCAGTCACCCGGCCGGGGAGGCGGGGCCGAGCCTGACCGCGCTGCTGTTGCGCGGAGCCTAGTTACTGGCCCGGCTGCCGGCTCCAGGGTGGAGCTGGAAAGAAATAGTCCTGTGGAGGATGCGTTTCTATTTTTAGCTCGATTGTCCGCCCTCAGCCTTTCTCCTTCCGATTTTCTCAGTCAAGCCCGCTTTTCGCCCTCTAAGTTCTCACGCTTTGTCTAGAGTCTTTGGCAGACATTTCCCTTCCCTCCTCATTCTCCCTCCTCACCCACCCATCCAGAACGAGTTAGAAGGATTTGCTTCGAGAAGAGAAAATGAACCGCTCTTTGCTTCTGGGTCTTCTCGCCGGTTTATGAAGCTCCCAAGTCCAGTTCCCTCACACCCTTTTCGATTCTAAAGTCCAACCTGAGCATTGCCCTGATGCTACCGGGAAGGAGCGGGGCAAGGCGGCGCTCACTCGCTTCCTCGCTCGCCCAAGGTCACGGGTGGTTGTGCAGAGTCAGGAAAGACTCGCCGGACTGGCTGCCAGCCCTCGGCCCTGGCGTCACGGTTCTGAACAAACTGTTTTGGCCAGCATGTAAAATCCCTGGAAATCATCTATTCCAGCAAAGCCTCGTGAACTGGGAAAGCACCAAATGTTCTACTCTAGAAATGAAGCTAAGGGACAAACAAGCCAGACCTGAGGGAGAGATCAATAAGGAGACGCTGTAAGAGGAAGTTCAAGAGGGTGCAATTCAGAAATGAGGCACCTGCTCCGACTAGTTTGAAAGGGTGAGTTAACTAAAAACACTGAGAACCTTTTCAAAGCACCAACAAAAAAAATACCCCGTTTGCAGCTGGCCTCTCCAGGTGACTTGTTCAACTCAAAAAACAAACTTAGTAGGGCTTTGAAATTTCCTGGTAAACAATAGCCTGATGGTGATTGCAGCCGTAAGATTAAAAGACGCTTACTCCTTGAAAGAGAAGTTATGACCAACCTAGACAGCGTATTAAAAAGCAGAGACGTTACTTTATCAACAAAGGTCCGTCTAGTCAAGGCTATGGTTTTTCCAGTAGTCATGAATGGATGTGAGAGTTGGGCTATAGAGAAGGCTGAGCGCTGAAGAATTGATGCTTTTGAACTGTGGTGTTGGAGAAGACTCTTGAGAGTCCCTTGGACTGCAGGGAGATCCAACCAGTCCATCCTAAAGGAGATCAGTTCTGGGTGTTCATTGGAAGGACTGATGTTGAAGCTGAAACTCCGGTACTTTGGCCACTTGATGCAAAGAGCTGACTCATTTGAAAAGACCCCGATGCTGGGAAGGATTGAGGCAGGAGGAGAAGGGGACGACAGAGGATGAGATGGTTGGATGGCATCACCAACTCGATGGACATGGGGTTGGGTGGATTCCGGGTGTTGGTGATAGACAAGGAGGCCTGGCGTGCTGCGGTTCATGGAGTGGCTAAGAGTCGGACATGACTGACAGACTGAACTGAATGAAGAAATAGAAACGATGTTTAGGGCGTGTAATAGTCATCATTAGAGGGGAGTGAGAGGTTCCTTCCTTGTTTCCCGAGCTTGCTGATCAGAAAAATCACCTGGACTAATTGGTTCAGTTAAGTCTCTCAGTCATTTCCGACTCTTTGCAACCCGATGGACTGCAGCACTCCAGGCTTCCCTGTCCGTCACCAACTCGGGGAACTTACTCAAACTCATATTCATTGAGTCGGTGATGCCATTCAACCATCTCATCCAATGTCGTTCCTTTCTCCTCCCGTCTTCAATCATTCTCAGCATCAGGGTCTTTTCAAATGAGTCAATTCTCATCAGGTGGCCAAGGAATTGGAGTTTCAGCTTCAGCATCATTCCTTCCAAAGAAATCCCAGGGCTCATCTCCTAAGGAATGGACTGGTTGGATCTCCGTGCAGTCCAAGGGACTCTCAAGAGTCTTCTCCAACACCACAGTTCAAAAGCATCAATTCTTTGGCTCTCAGCTTTCTTCATAGTCCAACTCTCACATCTATAGGTGACTACCGGAAAAACCAAAGCTTTGACTAAATGGACCTTTGTTGGCAAAGTAATGTCTCTGCTTTTTAATGTGCTATCTAGGTTGGTCATAACTTTTCTTCCAAGGAGTAAGAGTCTTTTAATTTCATGGCTGCAGTCACCATCTGCAGTGATTTTGGAGCCGAAAAAGATAAAAGTCTGTCACTATTTCCATTCAGCTGAGTTTTTAAGATTTTGAGTATTCCCCCATCTATTTGTCATGAAGTGATGGGAAACTGTTTACTTTTAAATAATCAGCTAGACCCCTCCCTTGTAGATAGTTTTGGTTGTTTGGGGTGGAGCTCAGAAACTTGCATATTTAAGTAGTGCTCCAGGTGATTCTTCTTTAAATTTTGTGTATTTAGGAGGATGCTGTCTTGTTGCCCTGTGCCGAAATTTCCAAATCAAACAGATCTCTGCCAAAGTAAGCAGAATACCTAGAACATAACTGAACGTTTTCTTTACAGTTTAAAGTTTTTCAGTTCAGTTCAGTCGCTCATTCGTGACTCTTTGTGACCCCATGGACTGTAGCATGCCAGGCTTCTCTGTCCATCACCAACTCCTGAAATCTACTAAAACTCATATCCATCGCATTGGTGACGCCATCCAACCATCTCAACCTCTGTCGTCCCCTTCTCCTCCCGCCTTCCATCTTTTAAGGTTATTGCTGTAAGCAATTAATGTATTAGAGATAGAAGTAGTTTCAGACACTGGTCCCAGGACCATTGGAATTGACTTTCTTGAATAGACAGATTAGTAAAAACTTAGCAGCTACCATTTACAGATACCTAAGTATTTTCCGTTTAGGGTTTCATTTAATCCTTACAGGAATTCACTGGGATAGGTACTGATATATCCATTTTTACAGATAAGTGAATAATGCCTAAAGAGGATAAGTGACTCGCTTGAGGCACTGAAGGACAGGGAATCAATAGAGGTGGTTTTTACTGAGGACAAAAATAACTTGGAGATTTTCCCCTTCCCCCATTTTAGTTATTAAAAAGTGAAACAAGATAATCTCTGAAGATGTGTTATTGAAAAAAAAAAAAACAACAACAACCAAGGCAAGCTGGTTATTTAATAATGGATTGTGTAGTATATGTTAAGTAGCACCCTCTGATAATTTGTTTTTTCTAACAACCATTTATGATTTTCTGTATGAGACTGTTTCAAACAGGAATATACCTGGAATTGAGCCTAGTTTTTAACTACGCTACTACTACTACTACTACTAAGTCGCTTCAGTCGTGTCCGACTCTGTGCGACCCCATAGACAGGCAGCCCTGTCCCTGGGATTCTCCAGGCAAGAACACTGGAGTGGGTTGCCATTTCCTTCTCCAGTGCATGAAAGTAAGAAGTGGAAGTGAAGTCGTTCAGTCGTGTCCGACTCTTAGCGACCCCATGGACTGCAGCCCACCAGGCTCCTCCGCCCGTGGGATTTTCCAGGCAAGAGTACTGGAGTTGGGTGCCACTGCCTTCTCCGTTTAACTACGCTAGTCCTTCTCAAAGTATAGTCCTCAGATCAGCCACATCAGCACCACCTGGGCACTTGTTAGAAACAAAATTTCTCAGACCCCACACTGGACCTGTGGAATCACAAACTCTGAGTGAGATCACTTTGTCCAACCTGTTAAAACAGGTTCTCCATATGATTCTGATGCATGCTGAAGTTTGAGAACCATGCAATTACCCCACCATGCCATAGGAGATCTCTCAGATATTCACACCATGTGAAGGGAAAAAGTGAAAAAATTTTTTTCTTCTTTGTCTTCTTTCTTAAAGAAGACATACAGATGGCTAACAAACACATGAAAAGATGCTCAACATCACTCATTATCAGAGAAATGCAAATCAAAACCACTATGAGATACTATTTCACACCAGTCAGAATGGCTGCGATCCAAAAGTCTACAAATAATAAATGCTGGAGAGGGTGTGGAGAAAAGGGAACCCTCTTACACTGTTGGTGGGAATGCAAACTAGTACAGCCACTATGGAGAACAGTGTGGAGATTCC
>NW_011494850.1:626977-646842 GCF_000754665.1 Bison bison bison
TTTAGAAAGATGGTAACGATAACCCTGTATACGAGACAGCAAAAGAGACACTGATGTATAGAACAGGCTTATGGACTCTGTGGGAGAGGGAGAGGGTGGGAAGATTTGGGAGAATGGCATTGAAAAAAAAAAATGACAAAATGATTTTATTTCATTGGAAACTGAAAATAGGTCAATTAACATTTTTACTTATTTGTAAAAAAAAAAAAATTTTTTTTCTTATATTACTATTACTGGTGTAACAGATTAGGGGACATACTTCTAAGGAGTGTTTTGTTTTTGGAGTTCTGAATTTTCTATTGGACTGTAAAGACAAACTGTAGAACACCAAATATATGATAGAATGCTCTTAATATAGTGTTAAAAAAGGCTGTCACCATGTTTGTTAGAGAAGGTTGAAACCAGCCTCTGCAAAAAATAACAGGGAAAGTGGGGCATACTCTAATTGTGGTGTTATTAATTGATTGTTGAAAAATACCTCTTGCAGAATTTCATTACATGGGACATACCAAGTGATTCGTACTGTGTGTTCGTTAGTCGCTCAGTCATGTCTGACTCTGCGACCCTGTGGACTGTAGCCCTGCAGGCTCCTCTGTGCCTAGAATTCTCCATTCTTAAATATTCCTTGAAAATACACTGAATTATATTGTATTCATTTTTTCTCATAAAATGTTATGCATACTTACTACATTCTAGGTACCCACTGAACTGGGTGCTGGAATATACGTTGGTGGGAAAAATTGATCTTACCCTTTTTGTCGCGGATCTTTCTGTCATATTAGGGAGAAAGACATCAGCAATATTATCACATAAATATATAAATATGAGGAGAAGGCAATGGCAACCCACTCCAGTACTCTTGCCTGGAAAATCCCATGGACAGAGGAGCCTGGTAGGCTGCAGTCCATGGGTTGCTAAGAGTGGACATGACGGAGCGACTTCACTTTCACTTTTCACTTTCATGCTGGTGGGCTGCCGTCTATGGGTTGCACAGAGTTGGACATGACTGAAGTGATTTAGCAGCAGCAGCATATAAATATAAACTGGTAAACTCTTTGAAAGAAAGATACAGAAAGCTATTGGAGCATACTGGAGAAGGGCATGGGAACCCACTCCGGTATTCTTGCCTGGAGAATTCTATGGACAGAGGAGCCTGGTGGGCTACAGTTCATGGGGTCACAGAGTCAGATACAACTGAGTGACTAACACAGGGAGAATATAACCCATGACAATGGATGGTGAAACTCACCCAGATCTGAGTTCCATTGCCAGTTATCCCCATCACCAGTCATCCCCAATCACCAACGGCATGAGGAGTACTTCCTTAACGTAGTTGGCTATAGCAAACTGGCATGTCCTATGAGAAAGTTGAAACAGTTTGTATTCTACTTAAAAATTTAGGTAAAGTCATTACGAGTTCACTAATATTTTTCATTGCAATCTGGGGATGAGCCAAAAGAGGATTAATAATTGGAGAAGAGCAAATTAAATTTAGTTTCTTAGAAAGTAGAAATTGACATCCTTTAAAAATTGCAATAAAAATTATTAGTCCAGTGTAAAATGTAAAAGACCTGGAGTTATTTTAGTTTGATACGTAGCTTTCCGTTTTGGAATAAGAATTACTTCTATGGCATAATTGTAATATCCTGTCATGGGTATTACATTTTTTTTTCCTTCTGTGCCTGAGTAGAGCTTGGTGAAGCACAAAGTCTTTGCTGGGGTTTTAAAAACCATTAGATGTCATTTGATATTCTCATGGTATCCTTCTGTCTCCTTTCTTCGCCCTTTCCCAAATCTCAAAGATCAAGGTAACAAGACTCAATTGTATTTTTATTATTTTTAAAATTGTATTTTTATTATTCTCAAATAGGATAAAAGGATTTAGTTTTGTAGTTAGAGCGATTTGCTGTGAATTAAATATTAAGAGAACATGCCATTATTTAACTAAAATTTTCCTTTTTTATAATATTAATTAAAATATCAGTTAATCCAATGGATTGGTTTTAGACTTAGCCCAACAAGTGACTGAATATTTTTCCTCAGGAAAATGATCCAGCAGGTAGAAATTTAATTATTGTATAGACCTTTTGGTAATTTTAAAGCTGTAATTATTTACAATGAAAAAAACTCGATCTAAGAATCTTCAAAAAAGTAACATGAACGGCTTACCTAATTAGAGAAGACTTTTAGACACAATCCAAAAACTGTTAACATCAGTTCAGTTCAGTCACTCAGTCATGTCCAGGTATTTGCGACCCCATGGACTGCAGCACGCCAGGCTTCCCTGTCCATCACCAACTCCTGGAGCCTGCTCAGACTCATATCTATCCAGTCAGTGATGCCATCCAACCATCTCATCCTCTATCATCCCCTTCTCCTCCTGCCTTCAATCTTTCCCAGCATCAGGGTCTTTTCCAGTGAGTCAGTTCTTTGCATCAGGTAGCCAAAGAATTGGAGCTTCAGCTTCAGCATCGGTCCTTCCAGTGAATATTCAGGACTGGTTTCCTTTAGGATGGACTGGTTGGATCTCCTTGCAGTCCAATGGACTTTCAAGAGTCTTCTCCAACACCACAGTTCAAAAGCATCAATTCTTCAGCACTCAGTTTTATTTATAGTCCAACTCTGACTAGATGGACCTTTGTTTGCAAAGTAATGTCTTTGCTTTTTAATATGCTAAGTTGCTTCAGTCGTGTCCGACTCTGTGGGACCCCATGGACTGCAGCCTACCAGGTTCCTCTGTCCATGGGATTTTCCAGGCAAGAGTACTGGAGTGGGTTGCCATTGCCTTATCCTAATATGCTGTCTAGGTTGGTCATAACTTTTCTTCCGAGGAGTAAGTATCTTTTAATTTCATGGCTGCAGTCACCATCTGCAGTGATTTTGGAGCTCAAGCAAATAAAGTCTGTCACTGTTTCCATTGTTTCCCAATCTATTTGTCATGAAGTGATGGGACTGGATGCCATGATCTTAGTTTTCTGAATGTTGAGTTTTAAGCCAGCTTTTTCACTCTCCTCTTTCACTTTCATTAAGAGGTTCCTCAGTTCCTCTTCACTTTCTGCCATAAGGGTGGTGTCATCTGCCTATCTGAGCTTATTGATATTTTTGCTGGTAATCTTGATTCTAGCTTGTGCTTCATCCAGCCCGGCATTTCACATGATGTACTCTGCATAGAAGTTAAATAAGCAGGGTGACAATATTCAACCTTGACATACTCCTTTCCCGATTTGGAACTAGTCTGTTGTTCCATGTCCAATTCTAACTGTTGCTTCTTGACCTGCATACAGATTTCTCAGGAAGCACAGAAGGTATTCTGGTATTCTCATCTCTTGAAGAATTTTGCACAGTTGGCTGTGAACTACACAGTCAAAGGCTTTGGCATAGTCAATAAAGCAAAAGTAGATGTTTTTCTGGAACTCTCTTGCTTTTTCGATGATCCAGCGGATGTTGGCAATTTGATCTCTTGTTGCTCTGCCTTTTCTAAATCCAGTTTGAACATCTGAAGGTTCTCGGTTCATGTACCATTGAAGCCTGGCTTGGAGAATTTTGAAGATTACTTTGATAGTGTGTGAGATGAGTGCAACATGAGTGAACATTGTTTGGCATTGCCTTTCTTTGGGATTGGAATGAAAACTGACCATTTCCAGTCCTGTGGCCACTGCTAAGTTTTCTAAATTTGCTGGCATATTGAGTGCAGCACTTTCACAGCATTATCTTTTAGGATTTAAAATAGCTCAACTGGAATCCTATCACCTCCACCACCTTTGTTCATAGCGATGTTTCCTAAGGCCCACTTGACTTTGGACTCCAGGATGTCTGGCTGTAGGTGAGTGACCACACCATTGTGGTTATCTGGGTCATGAAAATCTTTTCTGTATAGTTCTGCCATGTATTTTTGCCACCTCTTCTTAATATCTCCTGCTTCTGTTAGGTCCATACCATTTCTGTCCTTTATTATGCCCATCTTTGCATGACATGTTCCCTTAGTATCTCTAATTTTGTTGAAGAGATCTCTAGTCTTTCCATTTTATTGTTTTCCTCTATTTCTTTGCATTGATCACTTAGGAAGGCTTTCTTATCTCTCTTTGCTATTCTTTGGAACTCTGCATTCAGACCGGTCGATATAGTTTTCCTTTTCTTTTTTGCCTTTAGCTTTGCCTTTTCTCAGCTATTTGTAAGGCTTCCTCAGACAACCATAAGCAATTTTTATGACTATTTGAATGAACAGAAGCCTTTATTTTTTATGGAGATAAAAACTTAAGGTGAAATAAATTGGTGAATATACATTCATTTATATTTATATGTATTGCTGTGGATATCACCTTTTTAAGATACAAGGTACTTTGGTCTCAAGAACTTTAAGAAATCTTTGTGACTGAACAAACAAACTAGGTATGAATGTTGTATGTTTTGAATCTCAGTAAGTTTTATGTGGGACTATTTCTGAAATGACACCTTGGAGCATATTGTAACTTGGACTTATGGGTGTTGGGTGGGCCAGAAAGATAGTTAAGAATGGGGTCAGTGGTTTGGCAAGTACACCACATCAACTGGAATGGCATAAATCTCTGGGAGTGGCAATTGGTACTAAGGCCCTAGCTATCAGGCCACAGAAAAAGATAACAGAATGTGCGTAGATGCCATCAGATAGGCAGAATTCAATCAGAAGACTGGTAAGAGAGAAATGGGTAGGGTGCGCCCTTGTCCTGGAAGAATATAAATTCTAGGCAGAAAGCCAAGGCAAGTGCCTTATGCTTGTATAATATTTTTCATTTACAGTGTATATTTGAAAACATTAATTCAATAAATTCTCACAACAGCCCAGTGAGGTAGGTCAATATTAATATCTCTGCTTTTGCAAGGGAATTGACTGAGGCTCAGAGCAAATTATGTGTTCTATCCCATGTCATTCATTTAGTAAGAGTCAGAGCTGGGAATTTAATTCTAGCCTTCTGTCCCTTGGTCTTTTAGTTCTGCTGTCTCTCCAAAAGCATTTCCTTTTAAAATCTGCATCATAATTATGTTTCCCATTACAATGTGAACCCCCCGTATATATCTTGTATATCACTCATCTCACCCAAAATTGTGACCTTAATAGAAATTTTTATTAGATCATTTCTTCCAACCTAAAAAGACGACTCCTAAGTTTCACTAGCTGGTTCTGACTTCTCTATGCAGCTTCTAAGTGTAGCATTCCTTACATCTAGGGCCTGAGTACTGTTTAAGAAAGTAGATAAATCTTACTGACTTTACTGACCATAATATTTCCTTCCTTCCTACCCTCTCTCCCTCCTTCCTTCTTTTTTCCCCTTCCTTCTTTCTTTCTTTCCCTTTCTTTCTTACTTTTGAAAAGATAATATGCATAAGATGCTTAAGATTCATTAGGACAGTGTCAACTACAATGTGAAGTCCTGCATCATTTCTCTCCCATCCAGAAACTAATGACCATAATGACAGTAGGTAATGTTTGTTAAGCGCTGATCAAGTGCCAAGCTTTGCTGTAAGCACTTTATCCATGTTAATATTAGCTTAATTAATCCTCAAGAATTAGGAAGTAGGCACAATTATTACCCCCATTTTGCTAGTGTGGAAATCGTCAAAGGTTACCCTGGTACTGGACAATCGAGAGGACTTCTACATGGTGTACCTCAAAGGCCTGGACAGTGAGGTGTTACCCCCAGTATGGTGAAAGGGAGAAGCAAAACTCCCACCAGGGCCCAGTGTCCACAGCTCCCAGTCAAGAGCTGTTTCACATTTCCGGCGGGGAGGGTGGGAGGTCCAGCTTAGAGTGAGCATTTCCTCAGCTTTGCCTGGGACTTTCCCAATTTTAGCACTGGAAGTCCCAGATCTCAGGCAGTTCCTCAGTCATGGGCAGTCCTAGCTGGTTGGTCATTCTAGTCTAAGTAGTATTTATTGTGAGGAAAGTTGAGGGAGTTCATACCTGAAGCAGGTGGGTGGATGATCTACCTCATGGTCATCAAGGAGTTTGGCAGGACTTTCATCATGAACTCTAGCAGTGAATGTCTTTTTGTAAACCCAACTGTATAAATGGTAAGGTGAGATCAGGGCTGCTGACTTACCCTCTCCACAAGGTCAGTAGGGTACCCCCTGTGTGGCAGAGAAAGATAAAAAGAGTAAGAGGCCTACCACTTGAGTTGCATTCTGATATATCAGGGCACAAAGGATGCTGATGAGGAACCAAACCAAATTCTCTGACTACAAACGTTCCTATCCTTTTTGACTTTTAATGTCATGCAATTTAAATATAATGTCCTGCTTCTACTCATAATAGGTGTACAAAATATTCTACTCTTCCTTGTTTCATCTGCAGTCAACAATCTAAGTTACTTCATTATCTATGTTGCACAGATTTAGGGCTTTTTTTGGGTGTGTTACCTGGAATTAATCTCATTACAACAAAGATAAAATGTCCCTTTAAGTAAAAATCAAAGATTGTATTTTTTTATTGAATAGTCTGGCAGTCTTGATATATTTAGAGTTACAAACAGAATGACTTTTCTTGTTGTTGTTCACTCAGTTACAAATTGCAAAAGCGATCAGAAAAACAGAGTCATTCCTGTTTCTTGCTGGATAGTGGGTGCCAAGAGAGGGAACAATGAAACTATGGTTTTCCTTTCAAAAAGAAACACAAGACATATGCCTGTTTGGTGAGATTTTATAAAGCTTGCCATAAAACTTCATTTGAAAATTACCCCACCTAAGAAATCATGATAAAAGTGGCCTGCTCCCAGAAATTCAAGTAAAAGAGTCGACCTGTTTTTGCCTCATATCAGTTTAGCCCTGGAATTGTGCTTAATGCATCACTAAGTGACTGAGGGAGTGAAATCGTTGACCAAAACTTGACAGAAGTGCAGTAAAGCTCAAGGCTATAGTGCAAAGCCATTGATTTTGCAATAATTGGTTTCTTTTCTGATCTAAAACAAAAGTGATTTTCACATGCCAGGGGATCTAATCTACTAATGGCATTTATCCTTCAAGAACCATCATTTTCCTTGGAACACGCCATCCTATGTAATCCGAGCAATAAGAACATCAGGAACTGACTGGTGGGAGATGTGGCCCTGAAAACACTGAGGGCACTTTGTCCCCAAGACAGGGATCACTAGGGAGGGAGGAGATGTTCTGAACTCTAATCAGACAAATATATTACAAAATTTCCACCTCAGACTTTCTCATGGAAGAACTAAGAAATTATGTATTACCTTTAACTTGTTCTTTTTATTGAAACGGTGGACTTTCTGATTCTCCTCAACATATGTTTATTGACCATCAACTCCATAACTTGCAGCTGGCCCCTTTCAGAGCAACATCAAGGATGACCTTTCCTCTTCTCCATAAGAGCTGATGTCTTCCTGGCCTCATCTTCTACTTCTCTCACTCTTCATTGTTTGGCTCTTGCCACTCTGACTTCCTCACTTTTCCTCAAACATGCCAAGCTCTCTTGCTTCAGTGCTTTTCTACTTACTGTTTCTTCCACCTGAATAGCTCTTTTTCCAGATGTTTCACTTTATTGATTCCCCATTTAAATGTCACCCTCATGGGAGGGTGTCCTTTCCTGCCTACCACATAAGAGAGCACACACACTCACATTCATATGTGTATACCCTCTTAACTATTATTCTCTTACCCTATTTTACTTTTCTTCATATCCATTTCCTATCACATAAAATATATATACATTTATTTATGTCTTTATTAAATGTCTCCCCCCACTATCTTGTAAGCTCTGTGAGAGGAGAAAAATAGTCCCTTTTGTTTCCTGCTCTACCCCTTGTGCCAAGAACAGTGTCTGGCACCTTGTAAATATCCAGCAAATAACTGTGGAAAGAATGAATGAGTGAAGAGGTCAGGTAGACTGCTCTATTATTCACACCCAGGAGGTCAGTCTAACTCAGTGTTTTCATGCTCCCAAATCTTGAAGATCATGCATCAAATTCTAAGCTACTTCAGAAATCTTCAAGGCCAACAGTTTTACTCTGTCCAGCAAAAGACTTTGGGCACAGGGAGGATGAATGATCAGTTCTCTATTTCTCCCTCACCTCTTTTCCTATTTCCATCAACTACAACTCTGCTTTTAGCAGTTTTGTATAGTGGACTTCAGCAGGCTTCCCCTGTGGCTCAGTAGTAAAGAATCCACCAGCAATGCAGGAGATACAGGTTTGATCCCTGGGTCGGGAAGATCCCCTGGAGAAGGAAATGACAACCCACTCCAGTATTCTTGCCCAGAGAATCCCATGGACAGAGGAACCTGGTGAGCTGCAGTTCATGGGGTCAAAAAGAGTTGGACATGACTGAAGCAACTAAGCACAGCACACAGCACATAGTGGACTTCAACAAAAGATACCTTATAAATATAGGATTTCTTGAGCTGAAATACACCAAGCAAAAAAAAGCAGAAAAAAAGAAAACTATTAATACTATTTTAGGGAATTTGGGTGAGGGATGTTAATCCTTTGCTTTAACACTTCTATCAGCATTTCTCAGGGAACCTGAAGAAGGATCTGAACTAGGTGAGTGAGTCTGTACTTAGAGTCTTGTGAAAGCTCAGCTTACTCCAACATAGAATCTGGTGGGAGGGAGGTCTTGAAACAAATCTAGACTTTAATCTTTTAACTGTTTTAGAAAATAGCCTTTAAAGGTAATATGATGTTAGGAAATTTTCATCTTAATCACTTTAAATTTCAGTGTTAGAAAAGTTGAGTCAAACACTAGTCATTGTTAACATACACCAGACATTTTTCCTGAAAAATCCTTATTTTGAGAGATCAAATTTGCATCATTAGCAGGGAAGCTATTAGAAAAACAACAGCACCTAAGACTTAAACAATAAAAAATTGTTTAGATTGTTACCAGTTGTCCACTGTTGACTGTTGAAATGAACAGCTGTGAGCTCTGTACTCCCAGTTTTCACATGGCCCACATGTCCTTGGGGGAATCCTACAGTTGTCATTTAAACAAACATCTTTGTCACGTTGGAAGAGGCATCTAATTTCATTCTGTGGGGGTGATGTGATCTGGGTCTTCACTAAACAGTTGGAAGCATGTAGTACAGTTCAGAATCCTGTAGCGATCAAGGTTCTCTCTGTCCTTGGCGTGCAATGTTAGTGCCCATTGAGAGGAATGAATGCCCCAGGCACCTATTTGGCAATGCTCTGTACCTAGCACAGTGGTCAGTGGGGGAATTTTAAAGAAATTTGAGATCATCTCCGTAATCCTGTTCCTGCTGCCTTCAGAACAGAGTCAAACTTACTAGAAGAGAAGAGGTCTGCTCATTTGTTTTGAATTGCTTGGCTAGACACTGTCTCCTAATCGCCAGCTCTGTCTCAGCAGTTACTTTGTTCTTCAGGAGCTGCCCTGTTGCCTTCAGTGTCTTCTCATTTCAGTGTATTTTGTACACAACTTCAACACTTCAATCTTCCTACAATGGAAGTAGATTTGAAGCAGATTGAATTTGAAATCATAAGACGTGGGAGTATGTCTTACGATTTGTCTTAAAGATTATTAAAGATAGGTCTTAAAGATTATTCCACTGACAAGTAGTAACAAAACCTCTACCACAGAGTTGTGGCAGGGATCAAATGAGATCACGTGGCTACAAAAGCAGTTTGTAAGGAGTAAAGATCAAAGGATCAAGGGACTTCCCTGGTGGTTCACTAAGACTGTACTCCCACTACAGGGGACACAGGGCTCATCCCTGATTGAGGAACTATGATCCCACATGCCAGGCAGCACAGCTTAAAAAAGGAAAAATAAAAAGAGTAAAGGTCAATACAAAACCAAAATAGTATTGGTATTAAGTTCTATTTTATTCCGTGCCTCTTTGATAAGGAAAACCTTCCAGGGTTTCTTATTGCCTATGGAATAATGTCCACATGCATTAGCCTTTATTAAGAAGCCCTCTCCTTTATGGCCTATGCTTTATATCCTCTATACATAACCCATTCTTCAGGTAATCCAGGCTTTTCACTTCCCTGAACAAAGCCTTACTTTCCCATATCTGTTACCATTGTGAACTTAGTTCCTTTTTCCTGGAATGGTCTTCTACTTATTTTAGCCAATTGAAAACCTACTGTTCCTTTTTTAAAAAATTTTATTTCTTTCTTAATTTTTTTTTCTTTTCCTGAAGCTTTTCTCCTGTTTTCTTCTAAGACATACGTAGTTTTAGGTCTTATATTTAGGTCTTTGAACCATTTTAATTTTTCTATATTGTGTAATAAAGGTTAACTCCATTCTTTTGGATGTTAAGTATACAGTTTTCCCAGTGGTATTTATTGAAAAGACTATTCTTTCTCCAGGCTTCCCTGGTGGCTCTGACTGTAAAGAATCCACCTGTAGTGCAAGAGACCTGGGTTTGGTCCCTGAGTTGGGAAGATTCCCCTGGAGAAGGGAATGCAATCCACTGCAGTATTCTTACCTGGGGAATTCCTTGGACACAGAGCATGGTGGGCTACAGTCCATGGAGTCACAAAGAGTTGGACACGACTGATCAACTAACACTTTACTTTCATTTTTTTCTCCTGCTCCATTTAAAAATAAGCAAATATGTGTGTTAATTTATATACCCCTTTCCTAAATGGTAACATACTAATGCGTATCTTCAGGTAGCTTTTGTCATTTAACAATGTATTCTGGAGATCATGTGCTAGAGACCTTCCCCCTCACCCCCTTTCTTTTAATTGATCATGTGATATTCTATATTTTTGAGTGGACCCTGTTTTATTCAACACGTTTCCTATTGATGGACTTTGGGTTTTTTCCAGTTTTGATATTATGCATAAGGCTGCAGTGAATAGGGGAGAAGGCAATGGCACCCCACTCTAGTACTCTTGCCTGGAAAATCCCATGGACTGAGGAGTCTGGTGGGCTACAGTCCACGGGGTCGCGAGTCGGACAGACTGAGTGACTTCACTTTCACTTTTCACTTTCATGCATTGGAGAAGGAAATGGCAACCCACTCCAGTGGTCTTGCCTGGAGAATCCCAGGGACGGCGGAGCCTGGTGGACTGGCGTCTATGGGGTCGCTCAGAGTCGGATACGACTGAAGCGACTTAGCAGCACTAGCTGCAGTGAATAGACTTGAGCATATGTCTTTTCATTTTTTGATGGTGTATCTTACATACATTCCAGGAGGTGGGACTGCTGAGTCTCAGCAATACAAGGGAAAGATATGTCTAATTTTGTTAAATATTGCCAAGTTCTTTGCCATAAAGTTTGTACCATCTTACATTCTCAACAGCAATGTTTATGAGAGCCTGATTCTCTACATTGTTTACAGTAGTGTTTATTGTCACATTTTGGAATTTTGTGATTCTCATTAGTGGGAAATGATATATCACCTACTAATTTTTTAAGGCTCAACTCAAGTACCATGTCTTATTAGTTTGAATCAGGCATGTGTAACTTGTTAAACCCAATATTATACTGTGGCTATAAGGATACATGCATGAGCACCCCACCCCTGTAAGCAAGAAGCTTTCTGAATGACTGAAAGTACTGTCTAATTGATGTTTTAAAAAAAGTTTCAAGGGCTTGGAAAATTGTTGGTATTCATTGCATGTTTGCTGAAGGAGAGATAAATGAATAGGCTTAGAATTAGGAACTTGTTTTTATATACCATTTTAGAGTCTATGATTATGTTTATGATTGTTTCCAGTGGGTGTGTTTATCTATTTGGTGGGACCCACGGGAAATTCAGGTGACTGTTGTGTGTTTTTTTTTCTTTGTCTGAGAAAAGATGTTCAGAGAGATGTAGACTTTTTTCCTCTGAACCCTCCCAGAGAATGTAGTTCTTTGGCAAATGTATTTTATTTTTCTATTTATATTTCAACTTATAAAGTTCTTTCTTGTCTGTTGTTTGTTTTCAGCCTCATAACAGTGGTGAGACACATGTGTTATCATTCTGCTTCTGGATGAAAGCCCTGTGACTCAGAAAAGTTTAGTAACTTGATCAAAGTTACAGAGACACAGAAGCAGAGCCAGGCCTCAAACTCAGGTCTTCTGATGCCAAAGCCAGCGTTCTTTCTTGTACACCACAACTGGCATCTGGAACCTAGTAAGAGTTTTATACTTTTTTCTGTTGTTTTTCTTTAGATAGGACCAGCTTTGAAAATCTTATTTTAAAAATAAAGTCCCAGGTTCGATGCACGATGCTGGATGCTTGGGGCTGGTGCACTGGGACGGCCCAGAGGGATGGTATGGGGAGGGAGGAGGGAGGAGGGTTTGGGATGGGGAACACATGTATACCTGTGGTGGATTCATTTTGATATTTGGCAAAACTAATACAATTATGTAAAGTTTAAAAATAAAGTAAAATTAGAAAAAAAAAAAAGAATACAGAAAAAAAAAATAAAGTCACTTAGGTCATATTTTCCTTTTAATATGTTATGTAACATGATATCTTATATGTATAATATGATAAAGAAAGAAGTATTATATAAGGTATACACATATGTATACCTCTCTTACAATTTCATCCATTTCACATGCTAGCAAGGTAATGCTCAAAATCCTTCAAGCTAGGCTTTAACAGTATGTGAACTGAGAATTTTCAGATGTACAAGCTGGGATTTAGAAAAGGCAGAGGACCCAGAGACCAAATTGCCAACATCCTTTGGATCAGAGAGAAAGTAAGAGAATTCTAGAAAAACATCTACTTTTGCTTCATTAACTGAACCTTTTACTGTGTGGATTACAACAAACTGGAAAATTCTTAAAGAGATGAGAATACTAGACCACTTGCCTGTCTCCTGAGAAGTCTATATGCAGGTCAAGAAGCAATAGTTAGAATCGGACAAGGAACAATGGACTGGCTCAAAATTGGGAAAGGAATACAAGGCTGTATATTGTCACCCTGTTTATTAAACTTAAATGCAGAGGACATCAAGTGAAATGCTGGGCTGGATGAAGCACAAAGAGAAATCAAGATTGCCTGGAGACATATCAACAACCTTAGATATGCAGATGATACCACTCCAAGTGGCAGGAAGCAAAGAGGAACTAAAGAGCCTCTTGACGTAGGTGAAAGAGGAAAAGCTGGCTTAAAACTCACCAAAAACTAAGATCATGGTGGCATCCAGCCCCGTCACTTCATGGCAAATATATGAAAAAGTAGAAACAGTGACAGACTTTATTTGCTTGAACTCCAAAATCACTGTAGATGGTGATTACATCCAGGAAATTAAAGGACTCTTGCTCTTTGGAAGAAAAGCTATGACAAACCTAGTTCAGTTCAGTTCAGTTGCTCAGTTATGTTCAACTCTTTGTGACCCCATGGTATGCAGCACTCCTGGCTTCCCTGTCCATCACCAACTCCTGGAGCTTACTCAAACTCATGTCCATCGAATAGGTGATGCCATCCAACCATCTCATCCTCTGTCATCCCCTTCTCCTCCTGCCTTCAATCTTTCCCAGCATCAGGGTGTTTTCCAATGAGTCAGTTCTTCCCATCAGGTGGCCAAAGTATTGGAACTCCAGCTTCAGCATCAGTACTTTCAATGAATATTCAGGACTGATTTCCTTTAGGATTGACTGGTTGTATCTCTTTGCAGTCCAAGGGACTCTCAAGAGTCTTCTCCAAGACCACAGTTCAAAAGCATCAATTCTTTGGCGCTCAGCTTTCTTTATGGTCCAACTCCCACATCCATACATGACTACTGGAAAAACCATAGCTTTAACTAGACGGACCTTTGTTGGCAAAGTAATGTCTCTGCTTTTTAAAAATGCTCTCTAGGATGGTCATAGCTTTTCTTCCAAGGAGCAAGCATCTTTTAATTTCATGGCTGCAGTCACCATCTGCAGTGATTTTGGGGCTCAAGAAAATAAAGTCTGTCACTGTTTCCATTATTTCCCCATCTATTTGCCATGAAGTTATGGAACCGGATGCCATGATCTTTGTCTTTTGAATGTTGAGTTTTAAGCCAGCTTTTTCACTCTCCTCTTTCACTTTCATTAAGAGGTTCCTCAGTTCCTCTTCACTTTCTGTCATAAGGGTCTGTATATCTGAGGTTATTGATATTTCTCCCAGCAATCTTGATTCCAGCTTGTGCTTCATCCAGCCCGGCATTTCACATGATGTACTCTGCATAGAAGTTAAATAAGCAGGGTGACAATATTCAGCCTTGACGTACTTCTTTCCTGATTTGGAACCAGTCTATTGTTCCATGTCCGGTTCTAACTTGCTGTTTGACATGCATACAGATTTCTCAGGAGGCAGGTAAAGTGGTCTGATATTCCCCTCTCTTTAAGAATTTTCCAGTTTGTTGAGATCCACACAGTCAAAGACTTTGGCAAAATTAAGAATGTTAAAATTAACTAAGGGACTTCTTAGGTGGCTCAGTGGTGAAGAATCTGCCTGCCAATGCTGGAGATACAGGAGATGCAGGTTTGATCCCATGGAGAAGAAGATGGCAACCCACTCCAGTATTCTTGCCTGGAAAATACCATGAACAGAGGGTGTGATGGGCTATAGTCCACAGGGTCACAAAGAGTCTCACATGTAGAAACAAGCTACAGATTAAAGGGTATCTGGAACACATAAATTCAACAAAGGCCCTGTATCCGGAATATGTGAACTGATACAACTCAGTAAGAAAATGCAATTTAATAGAAAAATGGGCAAATAGACTCAATAACCACTTTAAAACGGGAATATCCAGTTGGTCAACAAACATATGATAAGGTGGACAATCTCATTAGTCAAAATAGAAATGCAAATTAAAAATGCAAAGAGATGTCCCTGCCCCTACATTTGCATATTTTTTTGCATACATTTGTGTGTGTGAAGGTTGCTCAGTCCTTCACTCTTTTCAACCCCACGGACTATAGCTTTCCAGGCTCCTCTGTCCATGGAATTCTCCAGGCCAGAATATTGGAGTGGGTAGCTGTTCCCTTCTCTAGGGGATTTTCCTAACCCAGGGATTGAACTCAGGTCTCCCGCACTGCAGGTGGTTTCTTTACCATCTGAGCCACCAGGGAAGCCCACATATGCCTCAGAATGGCTGAAATTAAGACAAAATAATGAGGATTGCTAAGGAAGTAGAGCACCTGGAACTCTCATACAGTTGCCAGTGGGAATGGAAACTAGTTTAACCAATTTGGAAAGAGTTTGCTGATGGCTCAGGGGTAAAGAATCAGCCTGCAATACAGGAGCTTCAGGAGATGTGGGTTGGATCCATGGGTCAGGAAGATCCCCTGAAAGAGCAAATGGCAACCCACTCCCGTATTCTTGCCTGGAAAATTCCATGGATAGAGAAGCCTGGTGGGCTATAGTCCAGGGAATCACAATGAGCTGGACATAACTGAGGACACACAGCAGCTTGTGAGCTAGCAATTCCTCTCTTAGGTGTATATGTCCAACAGAAGTCTACCCCCATTTGTGCCAGGAGACAGGTATAGGAAAGTTTATAACAACTTTATTCATAAGCTTCAACATAGGAACAAGCTAAATGTCGTTAACAGGAGAATGTATTTTCCATTTAAAAATAATATATAAATGTATGCTTATTAATTTTATAACCAAGAAAATCTATCACATATTTACATTCCTGTATTTTAAAAACACCTGTATGACTAGACACCAGACTATAACCAAATACATTTATTGACTGAGTTAACTTAATTTGAAGAATTTTAATTTTTGAGTGAGTTATTTTCAGTTCAGTTCAGTCGCTCAGTCGTGTCCAACTGTCTATGACCGCATGGACTTCAGCACGCCAGGCTTCCCTGTCCATCACCAACTTCTGGAGCTTACTCAAACTCATGTCCATCACGTCGGTGGTGCCATCCAATCATCTCATCCTCTGTTGTCCCCTTCTCCCACCTTCAATCTTTCCCAGCGTCAGAGTCTTTTCCAGTGAGTCAGTTCTTCGCATCAGGTGGCCTAAATATTGGAGTTTCAGCTTTAGCATCAGTCCTTCCAATGAATATTCAGGACTGATCTCCTTTAGGATGGACTGGTTGGATCTCCTTACAGTCCAAGGGACTCTCAAGAGTCTGCTCCAACACCACAGTTCAAAAGCATCAATTCTTCACTGCTCAGCTTTCTTTATAGTCCAACTCTCATATCTGTGCATGACTACTGGAAAAACTATAGCTTTGACTAGATGGACCTTTGTTGGCAAAATAGTGTCTCTGCTTTTTAATATACTGTCTAGGTTGGTCATAGCTTTTCTTCCAAGGACCAAGTGTCTTTTAATTTCATGGCTGCAGTCACCATCGGCAGTGATTTTGGAACCCAAGAAAATAAAGTCTGTCACAGTTTCTATTGTTTCCCCATCTATTTGCTATGAAGTAATTGGACAGGATGCCATGATCTTAGTTTTCTGAATGTTGAGTTTTAAGCCAACTTTTTCACTCTCCTCTTTCACTTTCAGCAAGGAGCTCTTTAGTTCCTCTTTGCTTTCTGCCATAAGGGTTGTGTGTCATCTGTATATTTGAGGTTATTGATATTTCTTTCAGCAATATTGATTCCAGCTTGTGCTTCATCCAGCCTGGCATTTTACCTGATGTACTCTGCATAGAAGTTAAATAAGCAGGGTGAAAATATACAGCCTTGACATATTCTTTTCCCAATTTGGAACCAGTCTGTTGTTCCATGTCCAGTTCTAACTGTTGCTTCCTGACCTGCATACAGACTTCTCAGGAGGCAGGTCAGGTGGTCTGGGATTCTCCTCTTTTGAAGAATTTTCCACAGTTTATTGTGATCCACACAGTCAAAGGCTTTGGTGTAGTCAATAAAGCAAAAGTAGATGTTTTTCTGGAACTCTCTTGCTTTTTTGATGATCCAGCAGATGTTGGCGATTTGATCTCTGGTTATTCTGCCTTTTCTAAATCCAGCTTGAACATCTGGAAGTTCATGGTTCAGATACTGTTGAAGCCTGGCTTGAAGAATTTTGAGCATTACTTTGCTAGCATGTGAGATGAGTGCAATTGTGTGGTAGGTTGAACATTCTTCCAGGTTATCAAAAATCCTTTAATTTCTCTGTGTAACTTTTCATATAACTTGTGAGAACTTTGAGAGGATAGAAATAATGAGAAAAGGATTTTTGTTTTCAAAGTCAAATCTCACTTTTTGTACAGTTATTTAGGACTGCGATAGAAGAGTTTATATTATAGTTTTAAGTTGACTTTTTATCTTTCCTTGCTTCATTACATTTTAAAGGCTTTTGTGTTAATAAATAACCATATATGATGGCTTTCATAAGCAACTACCACCACTATCACTAACCAAAAACACAGAAGAAAATTGTTGTATCTCTTCAAAAATCCAGCATTATGGATGCTTCTAAGAAGCCTCCTACAGGAACAATGTTCTCATTATCTGTCCCTTCACGGGTGTTGCAGTTTATTTAGCCGGAAGTACATACATCTTTTAGTGTCCGACGTTCTCATTGTTTTATTCTAGGACTTTGGATTATTGAAGATAAAACAATTATAGATCATTTTATTTATCAGTTTAAGTGTATTTTGAGCTTACTGATACACCATGCAAGAAAAAAATTTGCTTTTAATTTAGGGAACATATTTATTTTTTGATTCTTTGTTTGCACTTAGATTTGTGGATTCGTTTTTATTAAAAAGAAGTAGAGTTAGCTTGAAAAAAGTGTGTAAAATATTCTTTCCAAAAATGCCTTATTAAAAAAAAGTTTTTAAAAAGTAGTATAAGATGGACAAATATTCTTCTAATACTAAAAGAAAAGAAATTTGAAAGCTGAGATTCTGCTCTATTAATTTTTCTAAAAATAATGTATTAAATTCTGAGACCTTTGGATAGTGATACCATAACATTTATGATGAAATTAGAAATTTTGATAGAAGGGAAAAAAACTTTTGGGCCAAATTAGTAACTCTTTTTGTCAGCTAATGTAGAACTTATTGTTGTTAGAAATATGTTGTCTCAAGGCAGTTAAAAAGCACAATTATTCCTGTACGTTTTCTTTCTATATTTGATTGTGTGCTTTACACTTGCTTTTTAGGGACGCATGTTGAGACATCTGGCTTCCTTAGTCTTAGATTTTGGAACTATTTTGGTCTCATTTCAATTGTAAACTCTCCAGCTAATTGTAATGTGTCAGTAGTTTTGAGTATTTACAGTAAAAAGAATAAGGACACACACTGTACTCATTTATGACACGGATGGGAGCCATCCAAATGCCCACTCTCGTTTCTGGCAGGTCACTTTGCCTCTGGTTTTGTGTTGTGTCTCAGCTTGGGGAACTCACCTCTGTCATTGTTCAAAATTTCAATCTACGTTTCTGAAGAAGAATGCTAATCTTAGTTCACCTATACTAAGAGCACTGATTAGGTATTCTTTCTCTAAGAATGTTGCACTTAAAGTATGAGATTTAGAAGGTAACTAGTTCTAGGCACAAAGGTCAGCCAATCTGTTTATAAAACAGGATTGAGAAATAACCAGCTGTAGGCACTAAGTTCAGCCTACCAGCATGTACTCTAAAATCAGTTCTGAGTCATCTTCCCTGTGTGTTTGGCACCCTTGTTTACAGCACATCTTGAGCCTTCTCATGTAGCAACGCTACTGATAAATAGTCTACCCTTTCTGACAGCATGGATGAGGAAAGGACAACCTGGTCTTGGTTGATAAAATGTTGATATATGTGGTGAAGGAAAGTCTTGCACAATTATCTAAAATGCCTCTGTGTGTATGCATTTGTGTGTGCACACTTGCTTTATGTGCTGTGTAATGATTCATGTTCTAGGAGGGTGTTTTATTCTCTTAGAGAACTGGCAGCCAGCCCGCCCTCCCTCTCAGAAATGGGAAATTTCTTGAGCTAATTTAGACATACAGCCTATGTTTTTACACCACAAAGCTGCAACTCTCTGTCCAGACAGCACTGCCAATTATCTGTGATATTTCTATTCAGCATAGACTTTAAAAAAAGCCAGATATTTTTATTAGCCTGTTTTGCATATAGGCTTTTAGGATAATTGTATATTAATATCACTTTTAAAGAAGAAAGGAGTTATTTAAAGAAATGACCTGATTGTCTTGATAAAGAAAATAACATAGTTACAGTCCATTTTCTGAAAATTTGCCCTTGGGTTTGATTGCAGGCTGGAAGGTGAAAACTTTTGGATTAAATTCCAAACTCTAGAACAGTAGGATTTAGGCCAAATAATTTACTCTTTCTATATCTTTGTTTTCCAATCTGTTAAACAAGAATCAAAGCATTTACTATCTCTTACAGGGAAATAAAGCATTGGTAAATAAAAATGCATTTGCTGTGTTTAAAGGGCTAAGCCACACACCATTTTTCAGTGTGCTCCTTCCTTCTGGCACCAGAGACTCCTTTGTGGTCATCATATTTCTCATTGTTAAGAAAAAAACATATCACTGTGATGAGAATCTAGAGAGAAATTCTGTGCCATGCACAGCTTAGTTATCCAATAAACAGGCAAAATTAAGACAGATTTTGTGAAAATTGTTTTGTGTTTTCTGAATTAGGAGAAGGCACAATTTTCTTAGAGGACAGAAACATGCAGAAATGGGCTAGAATGATCTGTTAGATCAGATCAGATCAGTCACTCAGTCATGTCCGACTCTTTGTGACTCCATAAATCGCAGCACGCCAGGCCTCCCTGTCCATCACCAACTTCCGGAGTTCACTCAGACTCGTCCATCGAGTCAGTGATGCCATCCAGCCATCTCATCCTCTGTCGTCCCCTTCTCCTCTTGCCCCCAATCCCTCCCAGCATCAGAGTCTTTTCCAATGAGTCAACTCTTCTCATGAGGTGGCCAAAGTACTGGAGTTTCAGCTTTAGCATCATTGCTTCCAAAGAAATCCCAGGGCTGATCTCCTTCAGAATGGACTGGTTGGATCTCCTTGCAGTCC
>NW_011494850.1:646942-660120 GCF_000754665.1 Bison bison bison
TCTCGTCGTCCCCTTCTCCTCTTGCCCCCAATCCTCCCAGCATCAGAGTCTTTTCCAATGAGTCAACTCTTCTCATGAGGTGGCCAAAGTACTGGAGTTTCAGCTTTAGCATCATTGCTTCCAAAGAAATCCCAGGGCTGATCTCCTTCAGAATGGACTGGTTGGATCTCCTTGCAGTCCAAGGGAGTCTCAAGAGTCTTCTCCAAGACCACGGTTCAAAAGCTTCAATTCTTTGGTGCTCAGCCTTCTTCACAGTCCAACTCTCACATCCATACATGACCACTGGAAAAACCATAGCCTTGACTAGACGAACCTTTGTTGGCAAAGTGATGTCTCTGCTTTTGAATATGCTATCTAGGTTGGTCGTAACTTTCCTTTCAAGGAGTAAGCGTCTTTTAATTTCATGGCTGCAGTCACCATCTGTAATGATTTTGGAGCCCAGAAAAATAAAGTCTGCCACTGTTTCCACTGTTTCCCCATCTATTTCCCATGAAGTGATGGGACCAGAGCCATGATCTTCATTTTCTGAATGTTGAGTTTTAAGCCAACTTTTTCACTCTCCACTTTCACTTTTAGGAGAATCACAAATAGAGATTGGGAGGAGGTAGCATTTACTCTTTTGAGGATCTTTTAAACAAGCAAATAAAAACATGCAAACAAAATAGTTTATAGAAGCAGGAGGATTGTTTTTTTGTCACTTTTTAAGAGGAGATTTTAATTGACAGTGCTTGAGTGAGTTATTGGGCCTGCCACCGATTAATTTAGGGTGTCAGTCTATGTGCCAAGCTGATTACTATGTGTTAGGAAATAAAAAATGAATAATAAACAATTGTTTGCCCTCAAGGTCTTCTTAACCTCCCTGAGAGAGAAATACAAATAATTACAATAAGATGTGATAAGTGCTAGACTAGTAGCAAAATCCTGTGCTGTGATTACACATTTTGCCTGGGGTGGTTGGGACTGAAAATGTAGTGTCTGCATTTGACCTTGGAGAGTGAGAGGGAGTTAGGCAGAAGAGGCCATTTCACTCAGAGGGCAGAGCGTGAAAGGAGGCCTGGAGAAGTGAACGTCAGTGGAGCGTGGGGATATGTTAGAGAGAAGAGAGTAAGTGTTTAAAGGTCAGAAGCCCCAGGTTTGATAACCTTGCTGGTGGTCATTCGCTGACTGTATGATTTAGGGCACATTGCTGAGCCTCTCTCAGCCTCAGTTGCTACATCTATAATATGGGGACATTATTATGTATCCTGAAGGATTCTTGTGAATGAAATGAACCAATAAATCTAAAGGACCTGGAACTATACAAGGAGAGAGTTAATGTTCAGTAAGTGGTCACTATTGTTTCATCTTTTTAAATGAGCTGCAGCTGCTGCCCTGGAACTGCAAATTGTTCAAAATATCATGGGCTTATTTGGGAGGGGATTCTCAACATAAATCATCCATAAAATGTAAATAATACCTACTTTCAGGGTTGTTTTGAAGATCCAGAGTTAATATTAAACACAGGTCCAATAATAGTACTCAATAAACAGTAGTTAAAAATTATGATGACACTTCTCTCTCTCAAAGGCCAAAATATATGTATATTTCCACACTCATATTGAAGAAATTGTGAATTTTCATTTGCACACAGAATTGTAAATTTTTGTGGTTTAGCACCTGCTAAACCAGAGGCAGAAAATCATTTTTTTGTTTTTTATAGAAAATTACTTTTGACAGTATGTTATTTATCCACCATAGGTAATGTGTTATATTAATTAATATTTTTATGTGAACTGGTATAGTCATCAAACCATGTTTGTTTTTCCATTTCTGTGTTCCAATGCTTGTCACAGTACCAGGCACTCAGTAAATGCTTAGAGAAATACTTGCTACATGAATTAGTGGGTAACTCTCTAGCTAGTCTCTCAAACATATATATTTTTTTTAATGGAGTAAAACAGTTTTAGGTCTTAAAATTGCCTTTTGAAAACAAGGTTCCCAAACCATTTAAACAATTGAACACACACAAATACGTATTCTATCAGCTTGTGGAGAGGATCATGCTGCTCCAAAATCTTTGTTTGCCTGAAAGTTGCATTCGTCCAACTTGTAATTATAACTGTAAACAATTATTATGTCCATGATTATTATTATGACATTCCTAATGAGCATTTTTGTAGAGGTCAACCTGTTATATCAATAAACCAGGACTAGAATATCTTATGTGTTCATATTTCTTCTTCCTAGTACTATATTTACACACCAGAAATGGTAGAAAAATCTAGGACTTTTTTTTTTAGCTGCTCCTTGTGGCATGTGGGATCTTAGTTCCCTAACCATGGCTCCTGCAGTGGAAGCACCGTGTCTTAACCACTGGACCACCAGAGAAGTCCAGTCCAGCACTTCTTAAGTTTCCCAAGGAACCCTTCTTACCTTTTACTCTACCCAGTTGCATAATGCTTTTGAGATGTTACATTTCCAGTGTTCTTTCCATTTTTTAAATTAGTTTTATTAGTTAAATTAGTTTTATTATTTTTAATTTATTTAAAAAGATTTTTACTGAAATTTTCTTTCCAGTTTAATTATGAGTATTGATAATAATGGAATTGGTTGCATGTAGCCTGGCTCAAATTGACCCTTACTCTCTGACTTAAAAATGCTGGTTTGTAAGGGAAAAACCAGCATGGATGCATAAGAATTTCCTTACTGCACATTAAGCAGCTATAGCCTCAGAGTACCAATTATCTCTCCCACTAACTTCTAAACAGAACTGGACCCAAGTCATGCTATTGCAGGAAGGCGGACCCCTTCCAGGGCCTGAAACTGGGCTCTTGTCTAACACTAGGAAATGAATTGTCTGAGGAGACACATGTGCTGACAAAGCAAGAGATTTTATTGGGAAAAAGCACCTGGGTGGAGAGCAGTAGGGTTAGGGAACCCAGGAGAACTGCTCTGCTACATGGCTCGCAGTCTCGGGTTTTATGGTGATGGGATTAGTTTCAGGGTGGTCTTTGGCCAATCATTCTAATTCAGAGTCTTTCCTGGTGGTGCACATATGGCTCAGCCAAGATGGATGCTAGCGAGAGGGATTCTGGGAAGTGGACAGATGCGGTGTCTCCTTTTGACCTTTCCCGAACTCTTCCGGTTGGTGGTGGCTTATTAGTTCCATATTCCTTATCAGGATCTCCTGTCATAAAACAACTCATGCAAATGGTTACTGTGGTGCCTAGCCAGGGTGGGTGGTTTCAATCAGTGTGCTTCCCCTAACAACTCCCCTGAGAGACTTTGTACTCAAGATTCTTCTTGGGAATTGGGGCGGAGGTCTCTTTCTTCTGTAACTCTTCCTGCTGTGCCTGGGCGTAGGCCTGCCTAGCAGAGCAGAAGTCTCTCTATACCAGATCTAAGTCAAGGTATTTTTTGCCTGAAACCAGCATTCACCCTTGTAATAACAGCAATTTAGTTTGAAACTGTTGGCCCTTCTCAGAGATGAAATAGACAGGGGCCAAACAAGAGATCTAACAGGATGGTCATCTCTGGTTCCCGGAAACAGAAGGCAACATTTGGGGTGAGGATTGCAGGGTTTGTGACCCTTTTTGATTGGTTGGTGGTGAGGCAACAGAGCTGTGCTCCAGGAATCTTGTGTTCAGTCTGAAGTTACCATCCTCCACCTGGGTGGGGGCTCAGAAACATTGTTGTGCATATTTCTTTGAGTAGGAACCAGGACTCTGTCTGGAGGCTGTACCAACCTTTGATTGTTTCTCCTGTTTCTGTATCCCCTCCTTCCCTGATTAGCAATTGTTTGAATCCACCCTTTGGAACTCAGAGAAGGTCAAGGAGGCTGAATGAAGCCTATATCCTACAGACAAGAAATGGAGAACACGGAACAGATCTCTACTCCAGAGCCCCACAGAGTTCTACTCAGTTTTAATTTAGGGAACTAGGCAACTATGAGGAGAAGGCAATGGCACCCCACTCCAGTACTCTTGCCTGGAAAATCCCATAGACAGAGGAGCCTGGTAGGCTGCAGTCCAAGGGGTCGCCAAGAGTTGGACACAACCGAGCGACTTCACTTTCATTTTCCACTTTCCTGCATTGGAGAAGGAAATGGCAACCCACTCCAGTGTTCTTGCCTGGAGAATCCCAGGGACGGGGAAGCCTTGTGGGCTGCCGTCTATGGGGTCGCACAGAGTCGGACACGACTGAAGTGACTTAGCAGCAGCAGCAGGCAAATATGACTGAGATAACTTCCTGTAAAAATGGAGCATAGAACTGCCTCAGCTTGGAGTATAGACACTGAATTGGAAGTATTTCTGAGTTCCAAGTTCTAGGTCTGAGGCTTGTATGATTAAAATCTCAATCCCTTGGTCTGCCATTTTGGTGTAACAGGCCCAATTAGAAGTAGTTGGAGGAGTGATAACTGGAATTTAGTAGACAAAATAAATCTCATTTCTTTTTAGAAGAATAGGCCTGAAACCCAGTCTGGACCTGGCACTTCAGAGATACTTGTAGCCAGGTAGCCAGTTGCCTAGTTTTATAAAAAGTAAGGTTCTAGTTACTAGCTTCCAGCAGACATTGTTTTGAGAATGGTGGCATCCAAGCCTGACATGACTCAGAAAACTGAAGTGTTTAGCAATACAAGGTCTAATCTGAAAGTACACCCATAGCATCACCTAGTTATTTCCCAGGATATCTGAATCATAGCTACTCTATTTTGACTTTTAATTGTAAACTTTTCCTTAATAGCCAAAGCAGATTTCACCATTAATGACATCAGTGTTTCTCTAGGTATGAGAAGATGCAAGAATTGGGACTCAAAAAATCTTCTTCTGAAAAGATCTAACTATCTGAAGGCCTGTTCTGCCAGTTTTTCCCAGAGCACAGTGCCTCATTCCTGATTTTCACCCTGAACTCCTTTCAGGGGTGTTGAAAGTCAGCAGTTGCAGCGGCCATGATTTAATCTTTGTAGATGTAGATGGCAAGTGTCAGTCTTCAGTTGGTAGAGCCCCTTTTTGCTCATAAACTTGACCATGATTTTGAGGGGGGCATTTCATGACCATTTTATCCCATGGTACTGAGAATATCCATTCTCAGGTTTGGCAAAGATTTTGTTGACAGGCCACTCAATGTGCTGTTACTGGACTAGGCCATAAAACAGTATCCAAAATTCTCTGGACCACCTGTCTTACTAGCCTTTTGGTCCAGGAAAATATTCCCTCTTGTTGCTTCTTCCCACATCTAGAGTTACACTGTTACCATCATCAATCTCATATGGGACTATATATTATTCTATTAGACACACATTTGACAGTGTAAGAAACAGCAATTTTGTAAAACAGGTAAAATACAAATAACATAGCCAGCAGTATTAGTAAAGTCACAAGTAAGATTTAAGAGCTTCCATTAGATGTAGCCCAGTATATCTCAGGTCATGTGACTTAGTCGGCTCTGTAGAATTTTTATCTTCCAGGGAAATTATATATTGGCACCATCTATAAGGCACATAGCCCAGCTTTCTAGTGTTAGTACATTGATTGTCCTTAGTATGATTTAATTGTTTCCAACACAGAGGAGACTTTAAGCCTAAATTACCGTAGCCTGGTGTTATCTATATAAATCCATCCCATAATTGTGGGAGATTTTTTCCTCCTTTGCTGAAACTTTTCTTGTTGCTCTGATTGAGCTTGAGTAATAAAAAAAAAAGCTCAAATTTATGGCCAGAGTCAGAGCAGGCATTATTAATTGGCCTGGTGTGGGGATCCCATCTAGTAATATCACAGTGACCTGAATATGACTATATTTTTTTTTTTAAGTAAATTTTCTCAGGGCCAACAAGTTAGAGTCTTGTAGTAGAGAAATTTACCAAGGTAACCCAGAACTAGACACAGGTAATTGGCTACAAACCCAACAATTGAACTGATTTCTAAAACTAGCATAGAATCAGGCCTATGATAGAAAAGCATTTGATTTATATGCAAGGGTCTAAGAAGTCAAGAAAACATAAATGATCATATGAATCAGGTCCAGCATCTTGGGCAAGCTGTCTACCTCTGATGTCATTGTCTTCTCATCCGGGTGTAGTGTAGTTTCTCCTGCTTGAGTATCATTTTAAGGTGAGATCAGGTCAGCTGTCTTCTCTATAGACCAATCCAGTGTAGGGGCCTTTGGAAGTGGGAATTAATCTAAGAGTTAATTTCCCTTCAGTTTCATTATGCATGAGCTAGTTAAGAGTACCTGATAAAAAAGTCCTTCCATCCAGGTTGGAGACAGTCCCTTAAATTATGTCTTTTTCCAGTCCCGGTTGCAGGTCATGAGGCATCTGATCTTCATCCAAAGATAGATTACTGAGATAAGCTTCAGAAACAAACTTAGGGTGTTCTTTAAGAATTCAATTAGATTGTACATTAATATCACATAACAGCGAAGAACTATCTAAGAGGTGAGTCTTACTAGATGCAGACCTCCATTAACAAACTGGGATTTAACATTTTTTTGAAATATCTTTTTCTCCCTAAATTTACCCTCATTTTTATCAAATATAACCAAATTAAGGCTAGTTTGTTTGCAAAATAGGTCTGTTCTCACTAATTTTGGTCTGATGATTTATATAACCATAATTGATTATAGACTTTTTATTTTGCTGAAACATTTATAAAGTCTCAGACTGAACTTTTAAAATAAAACAGGGCTGGGAAACTCACATCAAAGGCTTATCACAGATTTTGCCTAACAAATCTAGGTGAATTCTTCACTTTTTAAGGTCTCAAAAATTTCTTGAGATTTTTGTACCTGTGAGATAAACTTCCTAACTCATTTGATAAACTTATTGGAAACCTAAGAATTTCCAATTTTTGGAGGAGTCAGATAGAGAGAAAATATAATTGTTTTGTTTATAATGTTTAATTTTACCAAAGTATTGTCATAATTAGTTTGAGAGGAAGATTTTCCCTACTCCCTGAAAACCTAAGATTCAAACCTATAATTTTTCAGATAGAAACCATAAAAGTTATAAGCATATTCGCTGGTTCATTTAGTCATTTTGTTAACTTTTGTGAAGTCATCAGGTTTTCCATTAGAATACCAGGACATATCAGAATGTTAAGAACTCCTTATAATTTCTAGGATATCTGTATTAGTAATTTTACCATATATTATAACATGAGCGGACTTATTACTCATTTGATAATCTTTTTCATGTAATTTAACCAACCAAATAAACAGTTTAATATCTCTCTTTGGGATGTTTCAGGAGCCCTCTGAAGCACCCCAAAGTTAGCTAGAGGTCAAAGGAGCTTCAAAAGAATTCTATTTAGGAAGTTTTATCGAAAAGATCAATTAAAAGGGTTTAGAACATTTGGTCAGATTTAGTCAATGTTGATGGGTGTATCATTTAGCTTGTTGATATGTCACAATAGGCCTAAATACCAATGCTCAAGGTCTAGTGAAAGTCAGCTCCGCCATCTTGGACCTAGTTGACTCTAACCAGTTTTCTTATGACTGGGTCATTTCTAACAAAATCCATTTATCTAACTAATTGTAATCCAATTTTAGAAAATCCTGATCATGCATAATTCTTTTTAGTATTTTTTCATACCATTTTCTTTTTTTTTTTTTTAACTGAAAACACACTTCCTACTTTCCTTTAACAACCAAGAACTTTTATATTAGCATTTTATAGATTGGTGAACATAAATACCAGTGATAATTTCTAAAACCCTTGCTTTCTTAGAACATTTTAGGATGGCACCAAACATTATTCATTTATAGTCCCAAATCTCTTTAGTTTCTCTGTAAAAGGAAATTAGTGTTTAGTAGTAAATGTTTCAAAATCTTATTTTATTTGGAAATGACCTAACTATTCAATAGACTTCCAACACTTAGCACACTTGGCACAACCCTTAGATATTTAAGTTACGCCAATCTGGAGAGACTATTTTAGACAGATATTTCTAAAGAAAAATTATTCTTAATAGAGTTTATATAAAAGCTCATATCTCATTTACATTTTTTAGAAGTTTCTTCACTCAAGGTAATTTCCTTGTTGATAAACTTGTAACAGATATAACATTTAACTTATATTAAACCTAGGTACAATGAAAATATTCTACTTAATGTTAATTACTCTAAGACATGTCTATATTAGCTAGGTCAACAAACAAACATTAGTATCAGGTATTTAATACTGAATATTTACCAGTTCACATGAACCTGGAATTTATTGTTTAATTTAGAATTATTTGATTTGTAAGCAGAGAAGGCGATGGCACCCCACTCCAGTACTCTTGCCTGGAAAATCCCATGGATGGAGGAGCCTGGTAGGCTGCAGTCCATGGGGTCGCGAAGAGTCGGACATGACTGAGTGACTTCACTTTCACTTTTCACTTCCATGCATTGGAGAAGGAAATGGCAACCCACTCCAGTGTTCTTGCCTGGAGGATCCCAGGGGCAGGGGAGCCTGGTGGGCTGCCATCTATGGGGTCACACAGAGCAGGACACGACTGAAGCGACTTGGCAGCAGCAGCAGCAAGCACTTACCTTTTTTTAAGCCAGATAAATAGAGCTCATTTACAAATTAACCTCAAAAATATTACCCAGAGACAAAGACATACCAAGACATATTTAGACAGACAGAGTGCAAGATCTAGCTTCATTTTTTAAGTTTAGTCATGAATTAGATATTACAATATAAAATTTACTAGTTTATAAAAAAAAAGTTGAAATAAATAAAAATTTTAAAGTCTTTTTCCCCTTTTCCCTCAGTCTCAGGAGTTAGAGATGGTCTAGATAAGTGTTCCTGAGAGCCCTGGTCTCAAGGCACAGGGAAAGAAAATCAAGTTCTAACAAAATGGCGGCAGGTCTAAACCAAATGGTGGCCAGACAAAGCAAAATGGCCATCAAAAATCACAACACAGAACACAGAGTTAACACACACATATAAACGTGGGAGTCCTCATCAGACACTCCCTTAAAACAAGAATACAGTCTCTCAGAAAACCTCCTATAGACACACAGAACTTCAGATCCAAGTACTAACAGCTTCAAAGATTTCAAAGGGAGGAAAGGAAGCCAGGTTGAAAGAAGAAGGGGGAGGCGGCGGGAGAGGTGGGGCAAAAGGGGTGGCCTTACAGACATCTCCTGCCACCTGCAGATACCCAGGTGTTGTGGGACTTTACCCTGGGCCTCCAGAGAAGGGAGGACTGGAACTCAGCCCTACCAGGAATCAGACCAGACTAGAACCAGAATTGGAGTTTTCTGCCAAGAGGAGGTGATCAGTCTCCAATCCTCAGCTCAGGCTGAGGCCCTTCGACCAGATTCCTGCATCCAGGACCAGGGGACTAGAAAAACGGGGAAGGATAGGAAGGGTTAAGGAGAGGAAAGAGAGAGGGAAGGGGAGAGAGGTCAATAAAGTCTCTTGTTCCTTACCCGGTCGGGGCACTCTGGCCAGTTGTCCATATCAGGAGACCAGGGGCAAAAGGGTCCCAGTTGCAGCCGCTGGGTCTGGTCCATTGGCAGGCAAGCTGGCCCCTGAATACCCTGAGTGGTCAGGATGTCAGTCTCGGCAAAGAAGAGTCCCCGCCAGACTCGCCATTTGTTGCAGGAATGCTGACCCCTTCCAGGGCCTGAAACTGGGCTCTTGTCTAACACTAGGAAATGAATTGTCTGAGGAGACACATGTGCTGACAAAGCAAGAGATTTTATTGGGAAAGGGCACCTGGGTGGAGAACAGTAGGGTAAGGGAACCCAGGAGAACTGCTCTGCTACATGGCTCGCAGTCTCGGGTTTTATGGTGATGGGATTAGTTTCAGGGTGGTCTTTGGCCAATCATTCTAATTCAGAGTCTTTCCTGGTGGTGCACATATGGCTCAGCCAAGATGGATGCTAGCGAGAGGGATTCTGGGAAGTGGACAGATGCGGTGTCTCCTTTCGACCTTTCCCAAACTCTTCCGGTTGGTGGTGGCTTATTAGTTCCATATTCCTTATCAGGATCTCCTGTCATAAAACAACTCATGCAAATGGTTACTGTGGTGCCTAGCCAGGGTGGGTGGTTTCAATCAGTGTGCTTCCCCTAACAATGTAGCCATACAAAGTCACTTTTGTCTTACTTTCTGAAGGGCTAAAAGGAAGAGAATTCACAACTTGCCTTGAAAATATATCTGTTCTTTAAGAACATTATTGGATTCACATTCTGAAAAAAATATAATATTACAAATTTATCTAGGTTTTCTTATTTGTTCAGTAAAAAAGGAAAGAAAATGTATTTAACTGGGACTCCTTTTGTTGTAATCAGTTCTTTGGCCTAGATTTAGAATCCTTTGGCTGATACTTTGAAAATCTCTTCATTTATAAATTTGGAAGCTAGGGAGATCAACTGGAAATTTACACTCTGGAGTTTTAAGAGGCTCTCTAGCTTGTTCACAAATTTGTCCTTACTTTGTGCGATTAGGGGCAAGAGGAGAAGGGGACGACAGAGGATGAGATGGCTAGATGGCATCATTGACTTGATGGACGTGAGTCTCAGTGAACTCCGGGAGTTGGTGATGGACAGGGAGGCCTGGCGTGCTGCGATTCATGGAGTCGCAAGAGTCAGACACGACTGAGCAACTGATCTGATCTGATCTGAGTTACGACATTTGATATTTTATGTGATGCTTTTAGGATCCAGAGCCATCACTAATCTGAGTCCTACATTTTAAATTGTTCTTTTCAACATTGCCATTTATTCACTGAGCAGCTACAATTAGGTTGAACACCTAAAACTGCTATTTTTATAGGCAAAAAAACCCCAAAAACAACAACCCAGTGTTCAATCTCAAAAGTACTTACTGAGGATCTACCCTGTGAAAAGCAAAGGTTTGATTATGAAAGAGCAGTAATCCAAGAGTAGAATACCAAACAACAGCTTTTCAAATATTCACTCTACTGATTTGGTGTAATTTTTTATTTGTAACTAATGTTTTATATGACACTTTATATGGCACACAAAATGCTTAAATAATATGGAAGTCTAGAAAATAAAAACTGAACGTTCTTTCCTTATCACCTGGAGTAAATTGTGTTAACTTTTATTTTGTTCCTGAGTGCTCTCTTTTTTTAAAAAAATTTTTACATGTGAAATGAAATCTGCAGCAGCTTTTTCTATTCAGGATTATATCATAGACAATTCTCATACATACAGAATATTTTTGAAATCAAGAGGAGTCAGTATGTCCACTCAATCTTTTTAATAGTCACTTCCCACATATAAATGTCTTTTAATTGAGGAGTTTTCAAATTTAGTCTTATTGTGGTAATTTCCCCCAAAGTTTAAAAGACTCCTTATAGTCACAAAACATTTTTATGTAAAGTCTTTTAAAGAACAAAAGGAACATACAGTAACCACATGCTTTTAACACAGTGGGTTGAAAACAAAACAAAAGTAATCATTCAAATGTTTTATCTCTTCTATACCAAATAAGAACCAGCTTAGAATTTCAAAAAACTGAAATAAGCTCCAAGGGAGTACAGATGCACCATGGCTGACATGAAAGGATGTTGGGCTCATCTTTTTTTTTCTTTTTTTAACTTGAATTTAATTGACATGTTATATTAGTTTCAGGTACATAATGTAGTGATTAGATACTTGTATGGTCTCAGCTTTAGAAAAAAGGATAATAAACTTGGAATTCTGCATTTAAGTTAATATTCTTCAAATTTTTCTTCAATATTTGCCATCTAATGCTGCTTATTAGCTGCATTGAGTGCAGGAAATCAAATGAGTAGGCAATAGTTTAGTTTAACATTTTTCCCCTTGGACATAGTTGAGGTTGAATATAACATGTTAATATAATAGAATTACATTTCTAACAAAGTTTTGCTTCCCAGGGCAGACATAACTGTATCATCATTTTAATAGGTTTCCACAAAAAACATTGACTTCTAGGGGTTCCACCTTTTAGCAAAGTGGAGAATACTGTATGGTATAGCAAGAACTCTGCTCTGAAATCAAAAGGCTTACTGTCTCCTCTAGAATGAAGGGGGCTTCCCAGATGGCATTAGTGGTAAAGAACCCAGAAGGAGGTTGGACTGGGAGATCTCAAGGTTTATTTTAAAAAACACTTACTTCTTAAGTTTATTTGCAAATCCTCAGTTTCACTGCTCCCCCAGCCCCCTCCCCTGCCCCCAAGAAAGATCAAAATCTGTATCTGTAAACACCAGTTTACTGAGAACTGGGATTGATTACATTGTTGTTCTGTCACTAAGCCTTGTCCCACTTTTGGCAACCCCATGAACTGCAGCATGCCAGGCTTCTCTGTCCTTCACTATCTCCTGGAATTTGCTCAAACTCACGTCCATTGAGTCGGTGATACCAACCAACCATCTCATCCTCTGTCACCCCATTTTCCTCCTGCCCTCAATCTTTCCCAGTATCAGGGTCTTTTCCAATGAGTCAGCTCTTTGCATCAGGTGGCCAACGTATTGGACCTTCAGCTTCAGCATCAGTCCTTCCATTGAACATTCAGGGGTGATTTCCTTTAGGATTGACTGGTTTGATTTCCTTGCTATCCAAGGGACTCTCAAAAGTCTTCTCCAGCACAACAATCAGAAAACATCAATTCCTTGGTGCTCAGCCTTCTTTATAGTCCAACTTTCACATCCGTACATGACCACTGGAAAAACCATAGCTTTAACTATATAGACCTTTGTTGGCAAAGTGAGGTCTCTGCTTTTTAATATGCTATCTAGGTTGGTCATAGCCTTCCTTCCAAGGAGTAAGCATCTTTTAATTTCATGGCTGCATTCACCATCTGCAGTGATTTTGGAAACCCCCCAAATAAAGTCTGTCACTGTTTCTACTTTTTCCCCATCTATTTGCCATGAAATGATGGGACTGGATGCCATGATCTTAGTTTTTTGAACGTTGAGCTTTAAACTAGCTTTTTCACTTTGTTCTTTCACCCTCATCAAGAGGCTCTTCAGCTTCTCTTTGCTTTCTGCCATTAGAGTGGTTAGATTCCATTGTTAGTAAGGATGTTTTTTGATATATTTTTTGCATCTTCTAAACTACAGGTCTATCCCTATCGTAGGAGAAATAAAATGCACATCTAAATATACAAAACTAAAAACCTGGTCTTTTAACTTGACTTGCAAAGACATTTACTCCTTTATTCCTTTTAATTGTAAATTCCACCAGTGAACCTAAATATTATGAAATTTAGTTTAAT
>NW_011494850.1:660220-664381 GCF_000754665.1 Bison bison bison
ATTTAGTTTAATTGAAACAGTAACATAGCTATTTTAATGTAGCTTGCATTTTGTACCACATTTATACCAAACAGTGCATCTGAACCCCAAATAATACAAATTATGTATACTATCTACAGACATGCAGACTTTGTTTTCTTGTAGCATGGTATGTGAATATGAAAATTTTAGGAAAATATAAGGTTTTCTCTTTTCCCCACCTTCACACTGTATGTTGAAAGCGAAAGTATAAATCATTCAATATAGATTGATATGTGTGGGTACCTTACGTTTTTGTCTATTGAAAATGATTAGTAAAAGGTTTTAAAATTACCTAAGACAAAATAATATATTTTTAAAAAGTGCATAAAATGTGCTATTTTTCAATTTTTTGGCCGTATAATATTAGGAGTTGACTGTAACCTGTCTTGTTTTGCTTTTTCTTTGTTTTTGGTGGCTGAGAGGAGAGGCCAACAAAATGGTTACCCTGAGCATTGCTGAAGGGATCAAGTGTTGTCATGTTCTGCACTGATAGACATCTAAGTGGATATTAAGTCATTTTATACTGATGAGTGATCTTTATACAGTAGGGCCTCAAACTGCATTCTTTCTCCATTTATATCCTTGGAAAGTATTTAGATGATTATCTGAAATCTGAAATGATTTTTTTTTTAAAGCTTCTGTTTGTAGATATGGGAAAATTAAACCAGGACTGCATGATCAGACCGTTTCTTTATAAAAGGTACTAGGGACATTCATCTGTTATTAACATATATCATTTGCTTGCACAAAATAATGCATGTATTCATTGAAGAAAAATCTCAAACCGCAAATAAACAACATTAACAATTTTCTAGTGGCACCGGAAGAAGTTACCATAATAGCATTTTGGAATCTAATCTAGTGAAAATGAATGTATGTAGTAGAATGCTTAGTCAGAAAGTCAGCTAGTGAATAACAATTCCTCCCTTCCTTGGTGGAAACTTTATTGAGTTTGTGTTTAAGGAACCTGAAACAGAAATTGCCAGTTCTCAGGTACCAGTGGGAAATTTCTAAATCCATCTGTTGTTCTCGAAAGATCAGTTTAGTTTGGGTCTCTAAATTTAATGTTTGAAAAGAAGGGTAAGTAAGATCAACTCTTCTCTTGGTGAGTCTAAAAAGAAGAGTGACTGAGTTCTAAAGTAGAAATAAGGGGAAGGGAAATGGTTGGATGCTTAAGGAAGTCAGAAGAGCTCTAGTCTTGTCATCAATAATGCTGAATTTGATCCTATCCACTATTTGACCTTTGACCAATTGACAGCCTCCTTGGGCACCATTTCCCATGTATGAAATGAAGGATTTGGAGATAATGGAGAGTGGAAGGTGGGAGAGAGAGTGCAGAAATGTTTAAGACATAGCTCCTAATCAGTTGGGAAGATCGGCCTGAGAAAGAACTGTATTTCTAAATTGGGTGGTGTTGGTGGTTAGGAGATAAGGAGGGAGAGGACCTTAATAGAAGACTCAGCTAAATGTCTCATCTCATTTAGTAGCTTCATTCAGGATCTAGAGCTGTGCTCCCCAGTATGGTGGCTTCTAGCCACATGTGGCTATAGACCTCACAAAATGTGTTCTAAGTATAAAATACACACTGGATTTTGAAAACTTAGTACATGAAATATAAAATATTCCCCTTAGCATTAAAAAAAAGATTGATTCAATGTTAAAGTGACAGTATTTTAGATATATTGGGTAAATAAAATATACTATGAAAATTTATTTTACTTTTTTCTTTTTCTTAAATATAAATTTAATTGGAGGTTAATTACTTTACAATATTGTATTGGTTTTGCCATACATCAGCATAAATCTGCCACAGGCATACACGTATTCCCCATCCTGAACCCGCCGCCACCCCTCCCAAATTGCACATGTGGTTTGCATTTTATTTCTGTTGGCCAGTGCTGATCTAGAACACAATGTCAGTGAATTACACTTTGAGAAAAAGTGTGGTAATTAACTTATACACAGATGTGGAAGATGTTACAGTTTTAAGAATCATCTAATAGAATGAATGTCATCAGAAATTCAGATATATTATAGACAAGAGAAAAGAAGGAAAATGGGAACGCTTTCCAGGTAGCTCAGTGGTAAAGAATTCGCCTGCCAAGAAGGAGACATGGGTTTAGTCCCTGGGTTGGGAAAATCCCCTGGAGAAGGAAATGGCAACCCGCTCCAGTATTCTTGTCTGAGAAATCCCATGGATAGAGGAGCCTGGTGAGCTACAGTCCCTGGGATCACAAAAAGAGTTGAACATAACTTAGCGACTAAACAACAAAAACAAAACCCTTGAAGGTAATTAATAATACCAGGTTTACAAGTACACGAATACAAACTTCCTTAAGACATAAAGCAGTTCAGAGCTAGTCTTACTTCAGTGAAACATGCCAGAATCACATCCCGTTTGCAGTGGTTGATTATTTTACCTGTACCTTTCTGTAGACTACCTGTAGTAGCTTTCTGTAATAGCTTCAGGCAAGAAGGTAGGGATGGGAGAGAGGAAAAGAATGAGGGATGGCTTATGAAGCTTATTTATAGACTTTATAGATTGGGCTCATTGCAGTATGAATTAATATATGTCAATAAATGATTACCACTGCTCTGATAAGTTGAAGGCATTTGTTAAGTAGCAACTCATCTTCCTGGAAAATTTCCTATACCTCATACAGGTGAATCATTTACTTCCAGAAAATAGTACACTTACTATAGACTCAATTTAGTCCTAGTAATTAAATTCAGTTAACCAAGTAGGGTAGAGATTTTACAGTATCATGACAGGAGGGAGCATACAACTCTGAAAGGATTTTGAAAATGTTTTAAACACCATATATGTGTGTTTGGTTGCTCAGTTCTGACTCTTATTGATCCCATGAATTGGGATGATTTCCCAGTAAGAATACTGAAGTGGGTTGCTTCAGTATACTGAAGATTCCCTCTTCCAGGGAATCTTCCCTACCAGGGACTGAAACTGCATCTCCTGTGTCTTCTGCACTGCAGGCAAATATTTTGCCACTGAGTCATGAAGGAAGCCCTTAAATACCATATCCAGTGGTTTTTCATAGTCTTCATCCCCCTAAACTCCAGAGCACCACTTGACAGGAATAAGTTTCCCTTTATTATTTTCTTCTCCATCACCTTCTGTGATGTGATTCCCAAAGCCCTCCTCTTACTGCTCCGAACTGGCTTGTCAGGAAGGCAGCGTAGCATCAACTGAAGTGCTGAGGTTGTGGGTTGTAATGAAAGTTTGGGGTGATAGTTTATGTAAAGTACATGGTAGCTTCTCAATAGATTATAAGTATTAGTGTTTTTTTTAATTACTTTTTACTGAGTGTTTTCCTTTACCCATTCTGTAAGTTTATGTTCTCTCCTCATCATACAGTATGGAATTCAATTCAGATCTTTATTTTCCAACATAACCTCTACAGTGATCAGATCAGTTCAGTTCAGTCAATCAGTTGTGTCGGACTCCTTGCAACCCCATGGACAGCAGCATGCCAGGTCTCCCTGTCCATCACCAACTCCCAGAGTTTACTCAAACTCATGTCCATTGAGACAGTGATGCCATCCAACCATCTCATCCTCTGTCATCCCCTTCTTCTCCCGCTTTCAATCTTTCCCAGCATCAGGGTCTTTCCCAATGAGTCAGCTCTTTGCATCAGGTGACCAAAGTACTGGAGTTTCAGCTTCAACATCAGTCCTTCCAATGAACATTCAGGACTGATTTCCTTCAGGACGGACTGGTTGGATCTCCTTGCAGTCCAAGGGACTCTCAAGAGTCTTCTCCAACACCACAGTTCAAAAGCATCAATTCTTTGGCGCTCAGCTTTCTTTACAGTCCAACTCTCACATCCATACATGACTACTGGAAAAACCATAGCCTTGACTAGATGGACCTTTGTTGGCAAAGTAATGTCTCTGCTTTTAATTATGCTCTCTAGGTTGGTCATAACTTCTCTTCCAAGGAGTAAGCGTCTTTTAATTTCATGGCTGCATCACCATCTGCAGTGATTTTGGAGCCCCCCAAAATAAAGTCTGTCACTGTTTCCACTGTTTCCCCATCTATTTGCCATGAAGTGATGGGACCGGATGCCATGATCTTTGTTTTCTGAATGCTGAGTTTTAAGCCAACTTTTTCACTCTACTCTT
>NW_011494850.1:664481-686380 GCF_000754665.1 Bison bison bison
TTTCACTTTCATCAAAAGGCTCTAGTTCTTCACTTTCTGCCATAAGAGTGGTGTCATCTGCATATCTGATGTTATTGATATTTCTCCTGGCAATCTTGATTCCAGCTTGTGCTTCCTCTAGCCCAGTGTTTCTCATGATATACTTTGCATATAAGTTAAATAAGCAGGGTGACAATATACAGCCTTGATGTGCTCCTTTTCCTATTTGGAACCAGTCTGTTGTTCCATGTCCAGTTCTAACTGTTCTAACTGCTTCCTGACCTGCATACACAGGTTTCTCCGAAGGCAGGTCAGGTGGTCTGATATTCCCATATCTTTCAGAATTTTCCACAGTTTTTTGTGATCCAGTCAAAGGCAGAAATAGTCAATAAAGCAGAAATAGATGTTTTTCCGGAACTCTCTTGCTTTTTCGATGATCCAGCGGATGTTGGCAATTTGATCTCTGGTTTCTCTGCCTTTTCTAAAACCAGCTTGAACATCTGGAAGTTCACAGTTTATGTATTGTTGAAGTCTGTCTTGGAGAATTTTGAGCATTACTTTATTAGTGTGTGATATGAATGCAATTGTGCAGTAGTTTGAACATTCTTTGGCATTGCCTTTCTTAGGGATTGGAATGAAAACTGGCCTTTTCCAGTCCTTTGGCCATTGCTAAGTTTTCCAAATTTGCTAGCATATTGAGTGCAGCACTTTAACAGCATCATCTTTTAGGATTTGAAATAACCTAGAATTCCATCACTTCCACTAGCTTTGTTTGTAGTGATGCTTCATAAGGCCCACTTGACTTCACATTCCAGGATGTCTGGCTCTAGGTGAGTGATCACACTATCGTGGTTATCTGGGTTATGAGGATCTTTTCTGTACAGTTTTTCTGTGTATTCTTGCCACCTCTTCTTAATATTTTCTGCTTCTGTTAGGTCCATACCATTTCTGTCCTTTATCGAGCCCATCTTTGCATGAAATGTTCCCTTGATATCTCTAATTTTCTTGAAGAGATCTCTGGTCTTTCCCATTCTATTGTTTTCCTCTATTTCTTTGCATTGATCACTGAGGAAGGCTTTCTTATCTCTCCTTGCTATTCTTTGGAACTCTGCCATCAAATGGGTATATTTTTCCTTTTCTCCTTTGCTCTTTGTGTCTCTTCTTTTCACAGCTATTTGTAAAGCCTCTTCAGACAGCCATTTTGCTTTTTGTATTTCTTTTCTTGGGGATGGTCCTGCTCCCTGTCTCCTGTACAATGTCACGAACCTCTGTCTATAGTTCATCAGGCACTCTGTCTATCAGATCTAGTCCCTTAAATCTATTTCTCACTTCCACTGTATAATCATAAGGGATTTGATGTGGGTCATACCTGAATGGTCTAGTGGTTTTCCCTACTTTCTTCAATTTAAGTCTGAATTTGGCAATAAGGAGTTCATGATCTGAGCCACAGTCAGCTCCCAGTCTTGTTTTTGCTGACTGTATAGAGCTTCTCCATCTTTGGCTGCAAAGAATATAATCAATCTGATTTTGGTGTTGACCATCTGGTGATGTCCGTGTGTAGAGTCTTATCTTGTGTTGTTGGAAGAGGGTGTTTGCTATAATCAGTGCATTCTCTTGGCAGAACTCTTTTAGCCTTTGCCCTGCTTCATTCTGTACTCAAAGGCCAAATTTGCCTATTACTCCAGGTGTTTCTTGACTTCCTACTTTTGCATTCCAGTCCCCTATAATGAAAAGGACATCTACAATGATAGGAGGCTACAAATGTCATACCTGAATCTCTCTTGGACTGCACAGTGTAAGCATTGTCAAGGTTTTCTAGGCCTGGGTATCTGTAACACATAAAAGCTTCTTTCTCCTAAAACCTTCTGCCTCTAAGAGTCCTCATGTTAACACAACTCCTTTTGCCAGATCAGCATCATAGTTGCTTGCTTGGGTATTCCCCTTGCCTGACCTTATAGCCTTGAACACTCCAGAGCTCTAGGAATACATGCAGGACACTAACACATCCCAGATCATGCTTAGTTTGGGTTCATGTGGGAATTCCAGGAGACCAAGGAAGTTTAATGATGGTGTCAAGATGACTTTATTTATTTTTTAACCACTTTCTTGATGTATAATTGCATATTTTTAAAACCTGTACATATTTAATGTACACAACTTTCTGTGACTGACAAGATACTGTTGGCAAGATTTAGTTGTCAGGCATTGGGCAGGACATGTCACCTCCCTGTCTCAGTTCCTTCATTTATTTGTAGGATGAGTGAGCTGGACTTCATCCCTAAACTTCCTAGTACTGGGATGCCAAGCTTCTAGAAAGCAATAGGCATGGAAAGGAAGGCAAGGCTCATAATATTCTTCAAAGGTTTCCAGTGAAAGAGTGTTGCTGAAAGCAGGATAATGGGAATGGGTTGGCATTCTCAGAAAGTTCATGTTACCAGTAAATTTCAATAGCTGTAATTAATCCACACTGTGTGAGTAAAAGCTTCCTATCCATAGAACATAGACAAGTTATATGTACTTGTTATTAATTTTTCTACAGAAATATCACTTATGTATCATAAATCATTCCTTAATCATAAAATTTTTGCTCATTTTTATTGTTTATTTATTTCAGGTGGTGCTAGTGGTAAAGAACCCATTTGCCAATGCAGGAGATATAAAAGATACAGGTTCGATCCCTGGGTTGGGAAGATCCCCTGGGGAAGAAAATGGCACCCCACTCCAGTATTCTTGCCTGGAGAATCCTATGGACAGAAGAGCCTGGTGGAGTTGCAAAGAGTTGGACATGACAAAACAACTTAGCACGCACACTAACACAGAAATACCCAATACTTTCCCACTGGGGAAAAAAAAAAAAATTCAAGCAATAGATTAAATGAAAAGACAGCAAAAATCAAATGACCCAAACTATGGTCATCCAGAAATAGTCATTCAAAAAATTTTGGTTGATATCCTAATTTGTATGACCCTGAATAAATGAGATCAAACTATAAATGCTGTTTTATAAACTGCCTTAAAAATAAAAACCTCTTTAATAGGTTTAATAGAGTGCAAACATCTTTTCCAACAAAAACTGTTAATTTAGAATAATCTTTTGTATGTCATATTCCATTGTATATATATTCCACTGTATATATTCCATTGTTTCATAAATATATTCCTTTCCTGATGGACATTTAAGCTATTTCTAATTCATTACAATTAAAGATGAAGGATGTCAAGTCATATCTAAGCTTACAAATGTATTCAAAATCACTCTGAGTGTTTTCTTAGTTGATTAAGAGGCAGTCAGTAAATACACTTTGATAATTAGACTGTCACTGCAATGCTCTAGTTTCTGATTGCAAAAGATTACTTCATTGTGACCATTATTTTCCTGAAAGGTGCCAACTTACACTTAATCACCATATCAAAAAATTAATTTCATACTATTAGAGATGAGAAGGTAAAATAAAGTATCCTTTCCTCAGCTGAAACTATTATAGTTATTTATAATTAAACCATCTCTGATGCACATGATAAAACATGAACTGGCTTCTCATCTCATTTGAATATGAAGTTTCATTGTCACTCATGTTAGCAGCTCTTTGTTTTACTTAAGTCAATAATACCTTTGACTTTGACACCATCTTTTCTTGTTAACCATTGACTGCAGTTCTGCATAGCTTGAGTTGGATGAATAAAAACAAAAGACAAATATTTCTGTAAATTAAAAAAGTTTAATTAAAAAATTTAAAATCCCAAGCAGGTTAAAGCAATATTATGAAGTAATTTTAAAAAAATGTTCTGGGAATTAATTTATAGAATGTTTTCTCTTTTATCCAACTTACATTGTATAGTGCCTGGGACCAAGTGGACATGAAATAAATATCTGTTGAAGAAATGAATGAATGGGTGAATGAATGAAGTACTTTCAATTTGTGACTAAAATATTGGCATATATCTGACTTGGTAGAGCCAGTTTTTTCTATAATCCAAATAATCCGTATGCATTATCATAGAATTGCTTTTTCTGTACTTATAAGGTGAATATCTTTTGCTGAACATAGCTCACCAATTTTTTTTTATCATTCTCAAGATCTGTTGAATTTGGAAGACATCTGCGAACTGTCCTTTGGGACAAATCTAGCCTGCTGCCTGTGAGCTAAAAATGATTTTTAAAAACATTTTTAAATGGTTGAAAAAATCAAAAGAAGAATATTGTTTGATAGATGAAATTATATACAATTTAAATCTTATAAATAAAATTTCATTGGAATGCCATGATTACTTTTATGCTACAATGTACTGGTGAGCAGTGGCCCACAGAGCCTAAAATATTTACTGTCTGGCCCTTCACAAAAAAGTTTGCCAACTCCTAGTTTAGGTCTGTTTTAATCAGTTTTGGCTACTATAGTAGAATGATATGTTCCAAAAAAAATATGTTCTTAGCATAAAGTAAGCATGGCTATTACAATTTACCAAATATTAAATTTTATACAATCATTTTTTTTTCTGATTTTAGGAGCTATGGCTAAGACTTTTAAAAAGTTAATTATATCAATATCCCAGCAGTCAATTTACTGCTTTGAAATCTGTAGAAATTAGTTGCAAATAAAATCTTGATTTCAACCTTACAAATTATTTAATAATACTAAAATACAAGCACCAATAAAATTCTCTTAATAATATTTGAAATATATGCCCTGAAGTGATACAAACAACAGACCAAAATCACTAGAGTCTTTTATGCTTTGTATAAGACATGTGCTAGCAAATTTTTTGAAGCATCTTTGTCTCTAGTTTTAATAACTGTAGTCTGAACTATGACATATTTATTTTTTAAAATTAATTAATTAATTAATTAATTTTAATTGGAGGCTAATTACTTTACAATATTGTAGCGGTTTTTGCCATACATTGACATGAATCAAGTGTACTATGACATTTAAATTTGTTGAGATGTTACATGCTCAGTCTTGCCCATCTGATTCTTAGTATCTGTATTAGTTTTCTCTTGCTGCTGTATCAAATTACTACAGTCTAGAGCCATTCTGAATATACCTGATCTTGTCAAATTACTACAAACTTTGTGGCTGAAAACAACACTAATGTAGTAGCCTACACATCTATAGATCAGAGGTCTGATCTAAATCACAGGCCTAAAGTCAAGGTGTTATGAAGGCTGAGTTCCTTTCTGTAGGATATGTGGAGAATTTGTTTCCTTGCCTTTTGCAGTTTCTAGAGGCCACCTGCTTTCCTTGGCTCACAGTCCCCTTCCTTTGTCTTCAAAGCCAGCAATGTTGGACCAAGTCCCTCTCACATCCCATCTTAGTCAGCTCAGGTTGCCACAGTAAAATACTATAGGATGGGTTGCTTAAACAGCACATGTTTATTTTTCCACAGTTCTGGAGGATGGAAATTCCAAGATTAGGGTGCAAGCACAGATAGGTGAAAGCTCTTTTCTTGATTTGCAGATGGCCACCTTCTTGCTGTGCTGTTATACGATAGGGAGAGCAAGCTCTCTGGTGTTTCTAATAAGAGATAAGGACACTAATTCCATTATGGGGAAGCCTACCCTCATGACTTCATCCAAACCTAATTACCTCCCAAAGACCCTATCACCAAATGCCATCATGTTAGGGATTAGGACGTCAGCATGAATTTTTGGAGTATGTGATTCAGTCCACAGTACATCATCACTCTGTCCTCCTCTTCTGTCTTCTCTTCCGCATTTAAGGGCCATGTGATTACAGTGGACACACTTGGATTTCCGATAATCTCCTTATTTTAAGGTCACTTGATAGACAACCTTAATTCCATCTGCAACCTTAATTCCCCCTTTGCATGTAAGGTAACATATTCACAGGGTTTCAGGATTAGGATGTGGACATCTTTGGGGACCACTATTGTACTTACCACATTATCATATCAATCATAAATTCATAGAGTCTAGACAAGCCAAGTTAACTCAGATTGGAAGCAAGTATAAGGAGTCAAATTCAGTATCCTAATTCAGTCAAATTCAGTTTCTTAAATTCCTGGTATCTTAAAGTCATACTGCCTTTAAATTTAAAAATGAAATTGGAAGAATTAAACAGAAAGGCATTATATACACATATTCACTTATTTATATACATATCTATATCTATCTATCTATAAACAATTGTATTTATATATATTTATAAAGGTGCAATGGCCAATTTTATTTATTACTTGGCTAAGCTATGGTTGTTTGATCAAACACCAGTCTAGATGTTGCTTGTATTTTTTATATGTGATTAATATTTGCATTTGGTAGACTTTGAGTAAAGCAGATTTCTCTCCATAATGTAGGTGCACTTCAGCCAATTAGTTGAAGACCTTAAGAACGAAAACTGAGTTCACTCAAAGAAGAATGAATTCAACCACTACACTGCCGTCAGGTTCAAGACGACAACACTGACTCCTGCTAGAATTTCCAGTCTACTGGTAAGTACTGCAAATTTCACTCTTGCCAGCTGCCACAATCTCATAAGCCAGTTCCTATAGATAGATTGATATTTAGATGAATGGATAGATAGATAGAGTTTGCTGTTTCTGTTTCTTTAGAAAAGTATCCATGTTAAAATTGAGGGAAGTCTGAAATTATCATAATTAAAAGTGAATTGGGTAAATTCAGTGATAGAGGATATAAGCTGTACCTTACCTTATTTCAGTGAATGAGGAGAACCTGAAGTCAATGCTTGTTTGGCAGCATGAAAGAGAATTGTTCCTTGTATTGTTGTTGTTGTTTGGTTGTTAAGTTGTGTCCAACTTTTTTACGACTCCATGGACTGTAGCCTGCCAGGTTCCTCTATCCATGCAATTCTCCAGGCAAGAATACTGGAGTGGGTTGCATTTTCCTTCTTCAGAGAATCTTCCTGACCTAGGAATCAAACCCATGGCTCTTGCATTGGCAGGCAGATTCTTTACCACTGAGCCACCAGGGAAGCCCGTTCCTTATATTGTCACTTTTAAATCTGAAGGTTATGAACATGTTGGAGGAGGTGGTGTTTGTGAAGTAGGAGGAGGTGATGGAAGTTCTGAGCTAGGCAGGGGCCCTGTGTCAACATTTATCTACTGATATAACATTTGCATGGGTGAATATTAAAAAAACATAGTTGTGTAATATACATCAAAATGAAATAATTTAAGGAAAAATGTAAAGTGAATGGTATGTAGATATGGCAAAATCTTAGTGATATGCAAATTACTACAGTTTAAGAAATGATAATGTAGAGAAATGATCATCAAATAAATCTGGCTAGGACTTAAGAGTCATGAGACCTGGATCAGATCATGAATGTGATACTTACCAGTTTTAAGACTTCTAATTCTTTGGTAGTAAGACGGGTAAGATGGGAAAATTATCACCAACCCAACTTATCTCCTAATCTTGTAAGTTTCGTTGAATCTCATTCGTTTTTTTTTTGTCCAAACATTTATCAAATTTATATTACATGTTGGACTTCCCAGGTGGCACTAGTGATAAGGAACCGAACTGCCAATGCAGGAGACACAGGAGACTCAGGTTCGGTCCTTGGGTTGGAAAGATCCCCTGGAGGAAGGCGTGGCAACCCACTCCAGTATTCTTGCCTGGAGAATCCTATGGACAGAGAAGCCTGGTGGGCTACAGTCCCTAGGGTCACAAAGAGTGGGACACAACTGAAGTAACTTAGCAGGCATGCGTATTATATGTTGGTAAAGAAAATACTGTGTAAAGTACTTTGTTACTGGAGGGAGAAATAGGCTTTTGAAATTTTTCATGATGAACTTGTGTTTAAATTTAAACTCAAGGGTAGCCCTCACTCATTTCAAAAGATCATTAGCGTAAATTTAAATGAAAATAAGATTTCTTCGCCAAATATGAAAATAAAATGAGTGTTAGTGGGTGAGGGCATTAAGATCAGAAATAGAAGGTGCCATTTTTCATTTAGTAACTTGAACACATAGAGAATCACCTTTAACTTGATCTTATTATTTATACAGTGCTGGGAATACACGTGGTACCTTGCAAAGTGAAAGTAGAAATGACAAGGTCTTTTCCCCGAGGAGCTCAGACCCAAACGTTGAACGAGTCAATGCAGCGTAGCAGTGGAGTGCGTAATTGACTGATATGATGGGAAAGGTCAGGCTGGGGCTGTGGGCTGACGATGTAGGAAATGAACCTTTCAAAGCCCAGGTGGGTTGGGATTGGGAAGACAGGAGGAAGAGTGTGCTTCAGATGTCTCAGTGGGATGAAATAGAAAATGTAGGGCAAAAGGGCTCACAGAGAGGCAATTAAAGTGTGCCTACATACCAAGAAGCAGCTCAGAAAGAATCTGCATGCGTGCTAAGTCACTTGAGTTGTGCCTGACTCTTTGCGACACTATGGACCATAGCCTGCTAGGCTTCTCTGTGGGATTCTCCAGACAAGAATACTGGAGTGGGTTGCTGTACCCTCCTCCAGGGGATTTTCCCGACCCAGGAATCCAACCTGCGACTCTTACGTCTCCTGTATTGGCAGGCTGGTTTTTTACCACTAGCACCACCTGGGAAGCCCAGAAAGAATCTACTGGATATTATTTTCTTTTTCTTTTTCTCATTAACTTTTTTTAATGGGTCTGAAATTCTGTGACAGATTTTTGGTCAAGTTGTTTTCATTAAAAAGTACTGATTTTAAAAACTAATAACTTAAACTGCCACACACAAAACATATGGTCCACAAAAACATTCTCCTTTCCTTCTGAAGGTTTTACGATGCATTGTTATCATTAACCAGTCTTTTACTATTAAACTTAAATGGCCAATTGAGACAAACAGTTCTGAGACCGTTCTTCCACTACTGATTAAGACTGGGGTGGCAGGTATTGGGGATAATATTCATTTAGCCTTCTGAGCTTTCTGGGCAGACTTGGTGATCTTGCCAGCTCCAGCTGCCTTCTTGTCCACTGCTCTGATGACACCCACAGCGACTGTCTGTCTCATGTCACACACAGCAAAACGGCCCGGGGGAGGATAATCAGAGAAGCTCTCGACACCACATGGGCTTGGCAGAAACTATATCAACGATGGCAGCATCACCAGATTTCAAGAATTTAGGGCCATCTTCCAGCTTTTTCCCAGAACGACAATCAATCTTCTTCTTCAGCTCAGCAAACTTGCAAGCAATATGAGCTGTGTGACAGTCCAGCACAGGTGCATATCCAGCACTGATTTGGCCTGGATGGTTCAAAATAATCACCTGAGCTGTGAAGCCAGCAGCTTCCATGGGTGGATCACTGTTGCTGTCACCAGCCACATTGCCACGATGGACATCTTTGACAGACACGTTCTTGACATTGAAGCCCACATTGTCCCCAGGAAGGGCTTCACTCAATGCTTCATGGTGCATTTCTACAGACTTCACTTCAGTTGTTACACTGACTGGAGCAAAGGTGACCACCATGCCAGGTTTGAGAACACCAGTCTCCACATGACCCACAGGGACAGTACCAATACCACCAATTTTATAGACATCCTGGAGAGGCAAACACAAGGGTTTGTCAGTTGGGCAAGTTGGTGGCAGGATGCAATCCAGAGCTTCAAGCAGGGTGATTCCACTGGCATTGCCGTCCTTACAGGTGACTTTCCATCCCTTGAACCATGGCATATTAGCACTTGGCTCTAGCATGTTGTCACCATTCCAGCCAGAAATTGGCACAAATGCTACTGTGTCGGGGTTGTAGCCAATTTTCTTAATGTAGGTGCTGACTTCTTAACAATTTCTTCATATCTCTTCTGGCTATAGTGTGGCTCAGTGGAATCCATTTTGTTAACGCCAACAATTAGTTGTTTCACACCCAGGGTGTAAGCCAGAAGGGCATGCTCACAGGTCTGCCCGTTCTTGGAGATACCGGCTTCAAATTCACCAACACCAGCAGCAACATTCAGGACAGCAGTCAGCCTGGGATGTGCCTGTAATCATGTTTTTGAGGAAGTCTCTGTGTCCTGGGGCATCAATGATGGTAACATAGTACTTGCTGGTCTCAAATTTCCACAGGGAGATATCAATGGTGATACCACGCTCACGTTCAGCTTTAAGTTTGTCCAAGACCCAGGCATATTTGAAGGAGCCCTTTCCCATCTCGGCAGCCTCCTTCTCGAACTTTTCAATTGTTCTCTTGTCAATCCCGCCACATTTGTAGATCAGATGGCCAGTCGTGGTAGACTTCCCTGAATCTACATGCCCAATGACAATGATGTTGATGTGGGTCTTCTCCTTTCCCATTTTGGCTTAGGTTTAATGGTAGTTTTCACGACACCTGTGTCCTGGCGGCAACCCTGTTGCGAAAAAGTGGATATTATTTTCTTTATTCCTTGTTATTTGTAAGGTTCTGTTCTCAACATGTGCCAGTGAATACACTATTTTATCCATTTCTGGTTTAAAAATTAAGGGTGAAAGTGGGCAGCTAGATAAATATTTCCAGGGAAATTTGGTCAATTTGACAGTAGAAACCATAGCAAAGTGGGGAGAGTCACAGTATACCCTGGTGTTGGCAATGAGTTAATGAGTGCTCTGAAAAACACAAAGGTTTCCAAATCCCATGATTGTTTATGACACTTGACCATTCAACCTTGCATGCTAATGGAGCTACCAGGATGGGTCCTTAGCCCTTTGTCTGTCTATACCAACCTTCCCACTATGTGTTCCTGAATAGCCAGAGTTAATAGTTAAATTATGATGGCATCCTTTACAATATCGCTCTAGCTCCTCTAATTTTCTCCTACTTTGAGTCATAATAATCATTGTAACAACTAGTATCTGTTGAGGACTTAGTGTTTGCCAGGCACTATTTGAAGCACCTCACATATAATATCTCATTTATTCTTCATAACAGGTAGTAGTAGAAAACCGTTTTACAGACAAGGAAGTGGAGACTCAAAAATATTAAGTGATTCATTCAAGGTAATTCAACTAAAAAGTGGTAGTGGTGGTATTTGAACCTAGGTTTTATTGTCCTATCTCTCCTTCTTTACTGCCTCACTATTATTGCCTACCAGAAGGCCTTACAGAAGCTAGGAGGGGGTGAAAGGGTGTGAAACAGAACTACAGAGTCAAAATCACCTCACAGCATCATCTTCTCTTACCCCTGCCTCTCCAGAAAGAATCCCCTAAATGCCATCCCTGATAAGTTGTCACTTTGCTTCTCCTCAGATGCTACTGGTGACCTGGAACTTGGTGCCACATGAGGCAGCCTGGTCCATTTTTAGATAGCTCTAATTGTTACCCAGTTATTCCATATTTTGAACATAAATAATTTCTCTCCCTAACTTCACCTACTTGTCCTAGTTCTGTTTTCTGGAGCTCTACCAAATACAACTTTTCTTTCCTCTGATGGACATACTGTTAAATATTTGAAGAACTGAGGGATTTTGGACTGTCTCTTACTATACCCCAGCCTCCTTTTTTCTACTTGCAGAAGAAATGCAAGATTTTATTTTCTAAATGTGACAGGTCTTTGAGTTCATTTTTGTGAGAGCTTATTTATACCTATTAACCCAGAAGGACACTATTATGCATAGGAAAGATTAGCTTTGTTCTAGAGTACTCTTGCCTGGAAAATCCCATGGATGAAGGAGCCTGGTAGGCTGTAGTCCATGGGGTCGCTAAGAGTCGGACACGACTGAGCGACTTCCCTTTCACTTTTCACTTTCATGCATTGGAGAAGGAAATGGCAACCCACTCCAGTGTTCTTGCCTTGAGAATCCCAGGGACGGGGGAGCCTGGTGGACTGCCGTCTAATGGGGCTACACAGAGTCGGACACGACTGAAGCGACTTAGCAGCAGCAGCAGCAGGGTTTATTTGGTTGGGACAGTCAGTATACCTCTGTGCAGTCTTAATAGTTTAACATTCAGTTTCATTCATTTATTTCTCTGGCTTTGTGCTTGACCCAGGCTAGGCCCTGGTGTTCAACTGTAAGGATAAATCATTTATCTCTTTAAAACTTTAAAAAAAAAAAAAAGAGAGAGAGGAACACATGATAGTGAAAAAGTACTTTTGTGAAGATCAAAAATAAGATGTAGAGAAAAAAAAGAACATGAGGTAGTTTTGGGTGTCATGAGGATGAGCCTCTTGGTGTGAATCTAGTGAGTGAAGACTGAAGCATTAGAGACTTGTAAGGACAAATTGGGTGGTATCATCAGGAAGAATAAGAGACTAGAGCAACTTTGGCAACGATTTATGGTATTTCTGGTTCTATCTGAGGAAGGATAAAAATTATACACTATACAGATGACATTATTTTTGTTAAATTGGGCATTGTGGCTGGTTATGAAAGTTGTGAGTTTTACAGTTGTCAATATAATATAGTATTCTACATAAAAATTTCCAGGAGGCTTAAGACTTTTGTGTTTCAGTGAAAAACTTCAATTTTATTAAAAAATTTAATCTTTAGGAAAGCTTTTATATTGGAACTGACTCCCTTGTGCATGGGGAGATTGCTTCTCCCTTTCCTCTGGTGTGTCCTCCCTTTTGTTTATTGGAAGGTGAATTGGCTCGAACTGGGAAGGTCACTAAACAGTCACATGACTGGGGAAGAGGCTTCTTCAGAGTTCAGTTTCCTCATCTGTGAATTGAGGCTGTCAGGCTAAGTTTCTTTCTAGTTCTGAGGATTATTAAGTCCTTTCTTATTTTGGTGTAGGGTTTTCCTGATATATAAGGGCCTAGTATGGACATAAATAGTTCATTACCCTTTTGACATCTGTGGTGTTGCAGATTGAATTGTTGGTTGCAATGCTTCATTTTCCTGATATGCTGGTATTAGATTTATTCATATCCTCACCAGGGCATTAGGGTGAACAAAGTATGTTTCTCTGTCCCTTGGCTTTAGGTTTGTCCTAAAGCGTGTTCTTTGTGCCTTGCTTTGACCAAAAGCAGCTGTGACATAAGCAAGGGCTTGAAACATACTTGTGCTTGTCTTGAGCCCTGGTCCAGGGAGGGTGAGAGAACCTGAACCTAGACACAGACCAGACCCAGATACAACCCAAAGTTTAGAGCCCAGCCTACATCAGTTGAATCCCAGCAAGTACATTAGTGAAAAATAAATGTTTTATATTTTTGCTGCTGTTTTGTAGTTCTTTATTTGGCAGGGTTAATTAATCATGAAAGTAAGGCATACTTAATGTGAATGTGCTGCGTTGCTTTGCTGCTGCTGCTGCTAAGTCGCTTCAGTCGTGTCCGACTCTCTGCAACCCCATAGAGGGCAGCCTACCAGGCTCCCCCATCCGTGGGATTCTCCAGGCAAGAACACTGGAGTGGGTTGCCATTTCCTTCTTCAATGCATGAAAGTGAAAAGTGAAAGTGAAGTCGCTCAGTCGTGTCCGGCTCAACTGCTTTCAGTTCAGTTCAGTTCAGTTCAGTCGCTCAGTCGTGTCCGACTCTTTGCGACCCCATGAATCGCAGCACACCAGGCCTCCCTGTCGCTCAGTCGTGTCCTGCTCAGTTGCTTTACTGAAAGAGGACTTCCCTGGTGGCTCAGATGGTAAAGCGACTGCCTACAATGCGGGAGACCCGGGTTCGATCCCTGGGTCGGGAAGATCCCCTGGAGAAGGAAATGGCAACCCACTCCAGTATTCTTGCCTGGAGAATCCCATGGATGGACTGGCCTGGTGGGTTACAGTTCACGGGGTCGTAAAGAGTTGGACACGACTGAGTGACTCTTTGCGACCCCATCAATCGCAGCACGCCAGGCCTCCCCGTCGCTCAGTCATGTCCGGCTCAGTTGCTTTAGTTGTGTCCAATTCTTTGTGATCCCATGGACTGTAGTCCGCCAGGCTCCTCTGTCCATGGGATTTCCTAGGCAAGAATACTGGAGTGGGTTGCCATTTCCTCCTCCAGGGATCTTCCTGACCCCAGGGATCGAACCCACTTCTCCTATGTCTCCTATATTGGCAGGCAGATTTTTCACCACTGAGCTACCTGGGAAACCCTAATGCCATTTAGTGGTCAATTTTTTAGTTTAGTTTGGGTTTTTTTTTTTTTTTTCATAGAGCTGCCAGTCATTAAAGATGGTTTTGTTTTTTAACCCATTGATAATACTTCTGAGTGGAACCCCAAACCCTCAAGCTGGAATGACCCTTATTATTCAGGTTAGCTACCAGCATGCAGAATTTGGATTTAAATGCACACTAGGAGTCAGAGCCATTGAAGACCTCTAGGTCCCTTTGCTCCCAATACTAACTTCCTACTTCTCAGCCACAAACTTCATCCACAACATGTAAATAGCTGGCATTTATATACTGCTGCCCAAGCTGGGGGGAGGGGAGGATTGCAGTACAGGAAAATTGGCATCAGCAGTCTTTCGGGGCCTAAGAGTCTTGAGAATTAATGGATTCTTTTCTACCATGCTGTGTTCCAAAATTAATCTGGTTTCTGTCTGCCGTGAACTGACACAGATTGTTGTTTTATGGTTATTTAAGGCACAAGCATTTACCCTCCACAATTAGGCTATCCCCTGCTTTTCCGTTTAATAAGATCAAACAAAGTGGTCCCCTATTTATATTCTTGAAAGCTGTGAGCTGAGATCACAGATCCATCATACTCACTTTTCTGCTCATCTGCAACTAGATCTTTTGGAATTTGATAGATTCACACTGTGTATCCAACACATCCTTAGGCTTGCTTAGGGAAAGTGAAGAAAATGTAAAACAATCCCATATAACTGGAAGAAAGAAATCCCATGCTGTGGTCATGCACAGTTCTTTTTAGAAGAACTTGGTTTCATTGCATCTAGTATGTTATCTGCTAACTTTCCCTTGTTAATATTCTACAAGCTTTCCAGGCTCATAACATTCATTCTCTAAGCTCTTTATGGTAGAGGTGACACAAAATAATTCGGGATGAAAGGGACTTTATGATGAAATGGACCAAGAAAAATTTATTTCAGTCAAGCATAGATTCTGAGTTTGTATTTTCTTTGATAAGACAGAGATTCCTACTCTGTTGTTATTTGTGGTGAAAGTCACCCAAGTATGATGCTGCATTCTTGGATATTACAGGTAGAAGGCAGGAGTGGAGACAGTCACTTACTCCTCCTCAGGGGGCACAGGAATAATTACCTGAATTATATTGGGATTTATACATCTTGAGTGTGACTGTTCCAATGCTACCTGTTATTGGAATGACATAGCAACTGTTTTAGTCAAATGATGCAGCAACAATAAAAATAAAACCTGGCCTAGTGAAAGTGAGTTTATAGTATGGAATCTTCAAAACTTGTTTTAGTGTCTATTAAACCTTCTCATGCATTGGAGGCAGAAATGGAAACCCACTCCAGTGTTCTTGCCTGGAGAATCCCAGGGACAGGGGAGCCTGGTGGGCTGCCGTCTATGGGGTCGCACAGAGTAGGACATGACTGAAGTGACGCAGCAGCAGCAGCAAACCTTCTCACATACATTATTGCATTTATTTCTCAAAATAATCCTATGAGTATAGTTATTATACCCATATATCAAACATCATGCCTTTATTTAGATGTATCTTGCAATTCATCTTCAGATCTGTCTCTTCTGTCCTTAGATCAGATGCTACTTACGGGACAAATTTTTATATATCCTCATTATATATCCCCCAACATGATGATGGAGACATTCTATCATCATAGAGGTTAAGGAATTTGCCAAGGATCCCACAACTGATAAATTGCAGACTGAGATTCAAGCATTGCATAGGCTAATAGCCTTTCCACTCTATGATAATGGCTTCCCTATAATACTTATAAATGCTTATAAACAATGCATTTGTTTAGTATTTTATATAATTTTTATTTTATGTTATGCTACATGATTTATATTATTCATGTATGTAACTACTTTAATAATTTGACCTGAAGATGTTAATAGTGTTCCTTTTACTCCCTGAGTAGAGACTGAGGATATAAAGAAAACAAAACAAGGTTTTTAACCCTTAGGATCTTCCTATCAGGATTGGGAAATTGGGCAGATAGACCAGAAGTAGATTTCCTGCTAATTCCTATGTGTGTGATGTTTTGGCCTTATTGTTAAGAGAAGTCTTGACATAATGCAACTATGACCAAAACAAGATTCCTTTGTCTTCTCTTTTCAATTTCTCCAAACCCAGGATTTTCCAAACTCCCAGCCACTGTGTTGTAGGAGGTTGAGTGAAGGAACCCCTCATATGCAAACAGTTTTACCAATGAAGTTCTTTCCCTAAATTTTGCAAAGAAAAACAATGGGAAAGATTTTCTAATCTTTTGGCTCTAATTCCATACTGAATGGAGAATGCAATCATTCTAAGTAGTGTGTAAAATTAATTATAGTTGGAAGAGAGTTGCCAGGCTTGTGGATTCCCAGGGATTGCAGGGGTGGGGGTGGGGTGGGAATTGCCCTCCAGATACAGTCAATTTTTCCATAAATGTGTTCAGAAAATACCCATGTTTTTGTTTTCACTCCAGCATGACATTGGTGTGGGATCCAAGGAAATTAACTTTACTGGGTCTGAATTTCCTTTTAAATTATGCAACTAAAAATGCTGATAGATCTTAGCCTGTGCTAATGTTGCGTATGAGAACCCAATACAAGATAATATCTAATTTAAAGTCTGTTCACCTTCATTTTAAAAACATTCTTTTTGTAGTTCTTTTAAATAGCAATTAATAGGTTTAAGCTTTTGCTGGGGGGAGGGTGCTATGGAGGAATTATTCATAATTATATATCACTTATTTATCTGTTGATTATCTGTCAACAGGTAAATTTAAGACTACTGTATTTCATCTGAAATGGAATATAGATATAAAGTTTGAAGAGATGAGGTTTTTTTAAAAAACATCAGATAATTAAGTGAAATTATTAGATAATTAAGTAAAGAAAACTCTCTGGATGACACATAATATAGAGTACCATACTAGTCACACTTCATCTCTAAGGATAAGAATTATATCAAAATCACTTGATGGTAAACTTAAGTGTCTTCTGGGAGAGGCTTTTTGGGAAAAGTACATATAAGGTGGTCTATTGTAGAGACTCACTTTACTGTTTTCATTTGAAAGATAGTTAAATATCTACCCTCTCTGTTTTCTAATCTTACTTTCCAGTGGCATCTTCATCTTATTTTTCTTCAGCAAAACTTCTACTGCGACCCTAAGCATGACCTACTTAGAAATTTATAACCAGTGATACATTTATTTACTTTAAGAGCAATTTAGGCACCTATGAATAACTCCCTTTAGGGTACCATGTTGATCAGTAAAAGAATTCCATTACATAACTGGACTTTTTTTTTTTTTAAATCTTAAAGTTATAACCAGATCATTTTTTAAGTTTGGAAATTTGTTTTTATTTTTTAAATAATTATGCTTATTATAAAAAAACAGAAATTTCAGAAAAATATTAGAAAGTAGAGGGAGAAAATCACCCATATTTAACTATTCATGGTGAATTTTCTTCTCATTTTTTTTTAAACATCTTCTAGTTCTCCTTTATCTTAAACAAGCTTTTCGGAGGTTACTATTGACTCCCTTGGTCTTTCTGTTGTACGAACACCCAGATGTAATACATGTTTGTAACACCTGGCTTTGTTTCAGGTGTATTGTTGTTTCTGTGCCCCATCTCCTCCTTGGTGTCATCTGCCCACTTCCACTGAAATTTCTGATGAAGGCTGAGAATATTAGTTTCTGGAGTAAATAACAGTTTTTAGGGATGCCAGGCATTGGTTCTAAGTGAGAAGCACTTCCTTTGATTACACATTTCCTTTACCAGATCTCTGAAGAAGCCCAGCGGTAAAGCTTTTGCTTAGAAGATCACAGGCTGTAATCACTAGTCTTTTCTAATTATAAGTAATGAATTTCAGATTTTTTTCTTCCCTATTAGATTCTGCTTTTGACCACTGTGCTTAGATCACTTAATGTGGCAATAGATTATAAGATTTTAATTTCTCAGTGTAATGATGGAATTGTCAGGTGGTTATGTTCTGATGCTTGGTGCCAGCTGGGACTGAGATTAAGTCCTAGTTTTTCTCATTTGCCAGTGAGGGACCTTGAAGAAGGCACTTTCCCTCTCTAAGATATAGTTGTTTGTTTTTTTAATGTGAATAATAATGAAATTATAACAATCATGGGGTGTGTTGTAGGGATTATGTGAGATAGTTGTAGAGAGGTTATGAGCACAGATTCCATAACTACCTGGATTCAAGCCAGCTACCTACTGGCAGTGTAGCCTTGGGAAAGTTTCTTAACCTATCTGTGCTTCTGATTTCTGAATAATTAAATGAGGATAATCACAGTTACTATTTTGTAAAATTGTTGTGAGAGTTAAATAAGTTAATATATGGAAGCATACATAATAGTGACTAGCACAAGTGTTTAGTCAATGCTGGTTGTTTTTATTATTATTATTGGCATTTATAAAGCCTGGCCAATAGTAAATCCTCAGTAGATATTTATTCTTATGATTCTTCTCTGGATTTGTCACTGTTCTTTCTCCCCTTTTGTTCTTTGCTTAACTTATTGAGATTAATAAATAGGACCTCGCCCTAAGTGAGCATCAGTAATCTTTGAAATTAGCAGCAGAGAAGAGCAACTCATGGGTTCTACTCTTTACCAGATCAGATAGATTTTTTTCTTTTGCCACCTACTCTCCATTGACTAGAACAAGAAGGGTATACTCATCCCACTGTCCATATAAGTCATTATTCTATGCAGGTAATTATCCAGAGTTCTATTATCCTGGAGAATTATTTTAGAAATGGTTGTTTTTATTTATGGCCAGCTGACAAAAGAGGGATACCACCCTGGGCATCCTGCAGAAGCTTAGTGTGCCTTTCAAAATAATAGAAATTACTATTTAGGGGCAGAATTCTTTTTTTTTTTTTCTTGTATCGATTTGATAAGATATCAGCATTAATAAAAGGAATGACCAACATGGTAGATCATCATTGCTAATGTCATTGATTTCCACCTATACTGTGTATCATGTACTAACACAAAAGAGATATAGTTACGGGTAGCCAAATGTATCTGAATATTCTTAGTCCATTTAATATGCAGTAGTTTTTTCCCTCTGAAGTAATGTCAAAAAGGATTTTATTGTATTTAATTTCAGAAATAAAATTTGTGATAGATTGGACAAGTACAGAACTGAAGGTTTTGAATGCCATTTAAAATGATTTTTACTCAATTTCTCCCATGTGCCAGTTGCTTTCACTAATGACATTTTTTTTTTTGCTGCAAAATTTATGAAAAAAGAATTAGCTATGCAAATTAATGATTTAAAAAGAAATGGAGGGACAATATTTATCTCTCTAGCAGGGGGCATATTACTTTCATGTAACAACAACAACAACCACAAAAAAATCTATGTTCCTTTCAGTTCGTTCAGTCCAGTCACTCAGTCATATCCGACTCTGTGTGACCCCATGGACTGCAGTGCTCTAGGCTTCCTTGTCCATCACCAACTCCAGCAGCTTGCTCAAACTCATGTCTATCAAGTCAGTGATGCCATCCACCATCTCATCCTCTGTCATCCCCTTCTCCTCCTGCCTTCTATCTTTCCCAGCGTCAGGATCTTTTCCAATGAGCCAGTTCTTCGCATCAGGTGGCCAAAGTATTGGAGTTTTAGCTGCAGCATCAGTCCTTCCAATGAATATTCAGGACTGATTTCCTTCAGGACGAACTGGTTGGACCTCCTTGCAGTCCAAGGGACTCTCAAGAGTCTTCTCCAACCCCACAGTTCAAAAGCATCAATTCTTCGGCGCTCAGCTTTCTTTATAGTCCAGCTCTCACATCCATACATGACTCTTGGAAAACCCATAGCTTTGATTCGACGGACCTTTGTTGGCAAAGTAATGTCTCTACTTTTTAAAATGCTATCTAGGTTGGTCATAGCATTTCTTCCCAGGAGCAAGCGTCTTTTAATTTCATGGCTGCAGTCACCATCTGCAGTGATTTTGGAGCTCAAGGAAATAAAGTCTATCACTATTTCCATTATTTCCCCATCTATTTGCCATGAACTGATTGGACCGGATGCCATTTTAGTTTTCTGAATGTTGAGCTTCAAGCCAACTTTTTCACTCTCCTCTTTCACTTTCATCAAGAGGCTCTTTAGTTCTTCACTTTCTGCCATAATGGTGGTGTCATCTGCATATCTGAGGTTATTGATATTTCTCCCAGCAGTCTTGATTCCAGCTTGTGCTTCATCCAGCGCAGCATTTTGCATGATGCACTCTGCATATAAGTTAAATAAGCAGGGTGACAATATACAGCCTTGACATACTCCTTTCCCTATTTGGAACCAGTCTGTTGTTCCATGTCCGGTTCTAACTGTTGCTTTTTGACCTGCATACAGATTTCTCAGGCGGTAGGTCAGGTGATCTGGTACTCCCATCTCTTTAAAAATTTTCCACAGTTTGTTATGATCCACACAGTCAAAGGCTTTGGCATACTCAATAAAGCAGAAGTAGATGTTTTTCTGGAATTCTCTTGCTTTTTCAGTGATCCAGCGGATGTTGTCAATTTGATATCTAGTTTCTCTGCCCTTTCTAAATCCAGCTTGAACACCTGGAAGTTCATGGTTCAGGTACTGTTGAAACCTGGCTTGGAGAATTTTGAGCATTACTTTGCTAGCGTGAAATGAGTGCAATTGTGTGATAGTTTGAACATTGTTTGGCATTGCCTTTCTTTGGAATTGGAATGAAAACTGACCTTTTCCAGTCCTGTAGCCACTGCTGAGTTTTCTAAATTTGCTAGCATATTGAGTGCAGCACTTTCACAGCATCATCTTTTAGGATTTGAAATAGCTCAACTGGAATTCCATCACCTCCACTAGCTTTGTTTGTAGTGATGCTTCCTAAGGCCCACTTGACTTTGCCTTCCAGGATATCTGGCTGTAGGTGAGTGATCACACAATCATGGTTATCTGGGTCATGAAGATCTTTTTTGTATAGTTCTTCCATGTATTCTTGCCACCTCTTCTTAATATCTTCTGCTTCTGTTAGGTCCATACCATTTCTGTCCTTTATTGTGCCCATCTTTGCATGAAACTTTCCCTTGGTATCCCTAATTTTCTTGAAGAGATCTCTAGTCTTTCTCATTCTATTGTTTTCTTCTATTCCTTTGCATTGATCACTGAGGAAGGCTTTTTTTTTTTTTTTTATCTCTCTTTGCTATTCTTTGGAACTCTGCATTCAAATGGATATATCTTTCCTTTTCTCCATTATTTAGCTTCTCTTCTTTTCTCAGTTATTTGTAAGTCCTCCTCAGACAATCATTTTGCCTTTTTGCATTTCTTTTTCCTGGGGATGGTCTTGATCACTGCCTCCTGTAGAATGTCACGAACCTCCCCCCCATAGTTCATCAGGCATTCTGTCTGTCAGATCTAATCCCTTGAATCTGTTTGTCACTTCTACTGCATAATCATAAAGGATTTGATTTAGGTCATACCTGAATGGTCTAGTGGTTTTCCCTACTTTCTTCAATTAAGTCTGAATTTGGCATGTTTCTTTAAATATAATTAAAATCTAGAATTCCGCATTTTGGGCTGGTCTTCCCCAGTTGGTCATAAATATTGGGATTGGAATCTAACAGATAATCATGGGGAATGCTGTTTTATAATAACATGCAATGTTTTATCATAATGTATATGATAAATTTAATGTATTCTGAACATAGGTTCAAGCCTCCGTTCTGTGACTTACTATCCTATGCTAAGTCACTTCAGTTGTGTCCGACTCTGTGCAACCCCAGAGATGGCAGCCCACCAGGCTCCCCTGTCCCTGGGACTCTCCAGGCAAGAACACTGGAGTGGGTTGCCATTTCCTTCTCCAATGCAGGAAAGTGAAAAGTGAAAGGGAAGTCACTCAGTCGTGTCCAACTCTTAGCGACCCCATGGACTGCAGCCTACCAGGCTCCTCCATCCATGGGATTTTCCAGGCAAGAGTACTGGAGTG
>NW_011494850.1:686480-686661 GCF_000754665.1 Bison bison bison
ATAAATGCCCACCAAACCAAACAAAAGAGGAAGAGATAGGGAATCTACCTGATAAAGAATTCCCAATAAAGATAGTGAAAATGATCCAAAATCTTGAAAACAAAATGGAGTTACAGATAAATAGCCTGGAGTCAAGGATTGAGAAGATGCAAGAAAGGTTTAACAAGGACCTAGAAGAAAT
>NW_011494850.1:686761-697214 GCF_000754665.1 Bison bison bison
CTTAGCGACCCCATGGACTGCAGCCTACCAGGCTCCTCCATCCATGGGATTTTCCAGGCAAGAGTACTGGAGTGGGATGCCATTGCCTTCTCCCTATGACTTACTAGCAAAGCCTTATTATCTTTTCTATATGTCTGGAATAATATACCTACTTCCAGAGTTATTGTTAGGATTATGGTACATAATATATATAAAAAACAATATGTGAGGTGATACAAAACTGTTAGTTATTAGCAATCAAAGATTCAAAACGACTACCTTAAACTTGCCATTTAAATAAAATATTTCTTGAACACCTTTGGTTTTACTTAGAGATTGAATATGCCAAATATACTTCACTGATCATGTGAGTTCCTGTCAAGATGTGTCTCCCAGTGGGCAAGACCATTTAAGAAGAGGAGAAGAACAGTGCATATAGATATTTAGATCAGTACTAACATAGGAAATCACATTTGGTAATAATAAAAGGTAAGAGAAAAATAGTATAAAATATTACAAAGACTTGTTCTAAATCTATTTTGCCTCAGTACCCAAAGGGCTTTACAATATTATTTTCTCCCATTTTCTTCTTTGCAGCTGGGAAATGAGGCCCAGACCATTCTTAAACCTGGGAGGGCAGTGCTGTATCAGACAGGAAGAGCTGTGGAATTATAGTTGACTTCAACAGTTTTGGTCAGACACCTGCTAGGAGGGACAGTAAACCAAAGTGGTTAAGCCTGTGGGCTCTGGACATAGACCATTTGGAAGCAGTTTGGTTTTACTAACCTTGAGCAAATTACCCTGAGATTCAGTTTCTTTACCTGTAAAATGAGAATGTTTAACATCTTCTTTCTGGTTTAAAGGTAAGGATTCAATAACAGATGGAGCTGTACTTTCAAACTTTCATATGCTCACAGATCACTGTTGTTCAGTCACTCAGTCATGTCCGACTCTTTGTGACCCCATGGACTGCAGCACACCAGGCCTCCCTGTCCCCCACCACCTCCTGGAGCTTGCCCAAACTCACGACCATTGAGTCGGTGATGCTTTCAACCATCTCGTTCTCTGTCGTCCCCTTCTCCTCCTGAATTCTGATTCAGTAGGTCTGGGCAGGGCCTGAGAATCCACTTGTCTAACATGTCCCCTGGTGATCCCTGTGCTGTACCATATTGTCAGTAGCAAAGATATAAAGCACCCAGAAGTTGTGCTCTACGATTTCTGGAAATTGTAAATACTCAATAAATGTTGGCCATTATTTTCCTTCTAGCACTGCACTATATGTTTTCACAAATGTTATTGTGATTATTCTTTACAACAACTTTATATTAGGTATTATTATGTCTCCATTTCTCAAATGAGGAGAGAAGTCTAGAAAAACTCATAAGTGATTCTCAACATTGTACTTGATCCCAGCTTTATTGATTCTAAGTACTATCTATTTCCTGCACTTGAAATTTTTCATAATTTGGGGTTAGGGAAAAAAAAGTGGACATAAATTCTCACTTTCCTGGTCTCTGATGCTGAAGTGGGAGCACATCTCTTCTCTGTAGGCTTCAAAAGAAATCCATGGACATTCAAATGACTTCCAGGTATATTACATGGTTTCTATTTTGTCCACATATGAAAATATTTATTTCTGATTATATTTGTGAAAAAAAGTAAAGTAAAACAGATTAGTATAAAAAATAAACTAAACATTAGCCCTCAAAAATCTCATTGCCCAGAGGCAAAATAACATATACATTATGTTGCAAGAGCCTATTGTTCAGGTACTCATCCTGTTGTGAGACATAGTGTGATAGTTACTTTGTTAACTAAACATAAGTGAAAGTGAAAGTTGCTCAGTCTGTCGGACTCCTCATGACCCCATGGATTTTAGTCCATGCAATTCTCAAGGCCAGAACACTAGAGTGGGTAGCCTTTCCCTTCTCCAGGGCATCTTCCCAACCCAGGGATCAAACCCAGGTCTCCCGCGTTGCAGGCAGATTCTTTACCAGCTGAGCCACGAGGGAAGCCCAAGAATACTGGAGTGGATAGCCTATCCCTTCTCCAGCGGATCTTCCCAACTCAGGAATCGAACCAGGGTCTCCTGCATTGCAGACGGATTCTTTACCAACTGAGCTATCAGAGAAGCCCTAACTAAACATGGATGTGAGGGCACGGTCCTAAGATGGCAGAGGAATAGGACGGGGAGACAACTTTCTCCCCCACAAATTCATCAAAAGAACTTTTGAACGCTGAGTAAATTCCAGAAAACAACTTCTGGATGCTGGCAGAGGACATCAGGCACCCAAGAAAGCAGCCCATTGTCTTTGAAAGGAGATGGAGAAGTCTTGAGGCTACTGTAAGAATAAGACTGAAAACCAGAGGCAGGAGGCTTAAGTCCAAATCCTGAGAACACCAGAGAACTCCTGACTCCAGGGAACATTAATCGACAAGAGTTCATCCAAAAGCCTCCATACCTACACTGAAACCAAGCTCCACCCAAGGGCCAACAAGGTCCAGAGCAAGACATACCATGCAAATTCTCCAGCAATGCAGGAACATAGCCCTGAGCTTCAACAGGCTGCCCAAAGACACTCCAAACCCACTGACATCTCATAATTCATTACTGGACACTTCATTGCACTCCAGAAAGAAGAAATCCAGCTCCACCCACCAGAACACCGACACAAACTTCCCTAACCAGGAAACCTTGACAAGCCACCTGTCCAATCCCACCCACAGCAAGGAAACTCTACAATGAAGAGAACTCCACAAACTGCCAGAATACAGAAAGGCCACCCCAAACACAGCAATATAAATAAGATGAAGAGGCAGAGAAATACCCAGCAGGTAAAGGAACAGGATAAATGCCCACCAAACCAAACAAAAGAGGAAGAGATAGGGAATCTACCTGATAAAGAATTCCCAATAAAGATAGTGAAAATGATCCAAAATCTTGAAAACAAAATGGAGTTACAGATAAATAGCCTGGAGTCAAGGATTGAGAAGATGCAAGAAAGGTTTAACAAGGACCTAGAAGAAATAAAGAGTCAATATATAATGAATAATGCAATAAACGAGATAAAAAACATTCTGGAGGGAACCAACAGTAGAATAACAGAGGCAGAAGATGGGATAAGTGAAGTTTATTAAAAGATAGAATGGTAGAAATAAATGAAACAGAGAGGAAAAAAGAAAAACATATTAAAAGAAATTAGGACACTCTCAGAGACCTCTGGGACAATGTTAAATGCCCCAATATTCGAATCATAGGAGTTCCAGAAGAAGAAGACAAAAAGGAAGACCAGGAGAAAATACTTGAGGAGATAATAGTTGAAAACTTCCCTAAAATGGGGAAGGAAATAATCACCCAAGTCCAAGAAACCCAGAGAGTCTCAAACAGGATAAACTCAAGGCAAAACACCCCAAGACACATATTAATCAAATTAACAAAGATCAAACACAAAGAAAAAATATTAAAAGTAGCAAGGGAAAAACAACAAATAACACACAAGGGGATTCCCATAAGGGTACCAGCTGATCTTTCAATAGAAACTCTTCAGGCCAGAAGGGAATGGCAGGACATACTCATGGTGATGAAAGAGAAAAACCTACAACCCAGATTACTGTACCCAGCAAGGATCTCATTCAAATATGAAGGAGAAATCAAAAGCTTTACAGACAAGCAAAAGCTGAGAGAATTCAGCACCACCAAACCAGCTCTTCAACAAATGCTAAAGGATCTTCTCTACACAGGAAACACAGAAAAGGTTTATAAACTTGAACCCAAAACAACAAAGTAAATGGCAATGGGATCATACTTATCAATAATTACCTTAAATGTAAATGGGTTGAATGCCCCAACCAAAAGACAAAGACTGGCTGAATGGATACAAAAATAAGACCCCTATATATGTTGTCTACAAGAGACCCACCTCAAACCAAGGGACACATACAGACTGAAAGTGAAGGGCTGGAAAAAGATATTCCATGCAAATAGAGTCCAAAAGAAAGCGGGAGTAGCAATACTCATATCAGATAAAATAGACTTTAAAACAAAGGCTGTGAAAAGAGACAAAGAAGGATACTACATAATGATCAAAGGATCAACCCTAGAAGAAGATATAACAATTATAAATATATATGCACCCAACCTAGGAGCACCACACTATGTAAGACAAATGCTAACAAGTATGAAAGGAGAAATTAACAATAACACAATAATAGTGGGAGACTTTAATATCCCACTCACACCTATGGATAGGTCAACTAAATGGAAAATTAACAAGGAAATACAAACTTTAAATGATATAATAGACCAGTTAGACCTAATTGATATCTATATGACATTTCACCCCAAAACAATGAATTTCACCTTTTTCTCAAGCACACATGGAACCTTCTCCAGGATACATCACATCCTGGGCCATAAATCTAGCCTTGGTAAATTCAAAAAAATTGAAATCATTCCAAGCACCTTTTCTTATCACAATGCAGTAAGATTAGATCTCAATTACAGGAGAAAAACTATTAAAAATTCCAACATATGGAGGCTGAATGACATGCTGCTGAATAACGAACAAATCACAGAAGAAATAAAAAAAGAAATAAAAATATGCATAGAAACAAATGAAAACGAAAACACAACAACCCAAAACCTGTGGGACACTGTAAAAGCAGTGCTAAGAGGAAGGTTCATAGCAATACAGGCATACCTCAAGAAACAAGAAAAAAGTCAAATAAATAACCTAACTCTACACCTAAAGCAACTAGAAAAGGAAGAAATGAAGAACTCCAGGGTTAGTAGAAGGAAAGAAATCTTAAAAATTAGGGCAGAAATAAAAGCAAAAGAAACAAAAGAGACCATAGCAAAAATCAACAAAGCCAAAAGCTGGTTCTTTGAAAGGATAAATAAATTTGACAAACCATTAGCCAGACTCATCAAGAAACAAAGGGAGAAAAATCAAATCAATAAAATTAGAAATGAAAATGGAGAGATCACAACAGACAGCACAGAAATACAAAGGATCGTAAGAGACTACTATCAGCAATTATATGCCAATATAATGGACAACTTGGAAGAAATGGACAAATTCTTAGAAAAGTACAACTTTCCAAAACTGAACCAGGAAGAAATAGAAAATCTTAACAGACCCATCACAAGCATGGAAATTGAAATTGTAATCAGAAATCTACCAGCAAACAAAAGCCCAAGTCCAGACGGCTTCATAGCTGAATTCTACCAAAAATTTAGAGAAGAGCTAACACCTATCCTACTCAAACTCTTCCAGAAAATTGCAGAGGAAGGTAAACTTCCAAACTCATTCTATGAGGCCACCAGCACCCTAATACCAAAACCTGACAAAGATGCCACAAAGAAAAAAAAAAACTACAGGCCAATATCACTGATGAACATAAGTGCAAGAATCCTTAAGAAAATTCTAGCAATCAGAATCCAACAATGCATTAAAAAGATCATACACCATGACCAAGTGGGCTTTATCCCAGGGATGCAAGGATTCTTCATATCTGCAAATCAATCAATGTAATACACCACATTAACAAATTGAAAAATAAAAGCCATATGATTATCTCAATAGATGCAGAGAAAGCCTTTGACAAAATTCAACATCCATTTATGATAAAAACTCACCAGAAAGCAGGAATAGAAGGAACATACCTCAACGTAATAAAAGCTATATATGACAAACCCACAGCAAATATTATCCTCAATGGTGAAAAATAGAACCCATTTCCCCCAAAGTCAGGAATAAGACAAGGGTGCCCACTCTCACCACTACATTCAACATAGTTTTGGAAGTTTTGGCCACAGCAATTACAGCAGAAAAATAAATAAAAGGAATCCAAATTGGAAAAGAAGTAAAACTCTCACTGTTTGCAGATGACATGATCCTCTACATAGAAACCCCTAAAGACTCCACCAGAAAATTTCTAGAGCTAATCAATGAATATAGTAAAGTGGCAGGATATAAAATCAACACACAGAAATCCCTTGCATTCCTATACACTAATAATGAGAAAATAGAGAAATTAAGGAAAGAATTCCATTCACCATTGCAATGAAAAGAATAAAATACTTAGGAATATATCTACCTAAATAAACAAAAGACCTATATATAGAAAACTATAAAACACTGGTGAAAGAAATCAAAGAGGACACAAATAGATGGAGAAATATACCACGTTCATGGATCGGAAGAATCAATATAGTGAAAATGAGTATATACCCAAAGCAATCTATAGATTCAATGCAATCCTTATCAAGCTACCAATGGTATTTTTCACAGAGCTAGAACAAATAATTTCACAATATGTATGGAAATACAAAAACCTCAAGTAGCCAAAGCAATCTTGAGAAAGAAGAATGGAATTGGAGGAATCAACCTGCCTGACTTAAGGCTCTACTACAAAGCCACAGTCATCAAGACAGTATGGTACTGGCACAGACAGAAATATAGATCAATGGAACAAAATAGAAAGCCCAGAGACAAATCCACACACCTATGGACACCTTATCTTTGACAAAGGAGGCAAGAATATACAATGGAGAAAAGACAATCTCTTTAACAAGTGGTGCTGAGAAAACTGGTCAACCACTTGTAAAAGAATGAAACTAGAGCACTTTCTAACACCATACACAAAAATAAACTCAAAATGGATTAAAGATCTAAACATAAGACCAGAAACTATAAAACTCTTAGAGGAGAACATAGGCAAAACACTCTCCGACATAAATCACAGCAGGATCCTCTATGACCCACCTCCCAGAATATTGGAAATAAAATCAAAAATAAAGAAATGGGACCTAATTAAAATTACAAGCTTCTGTACAGCAAAGGAAACTATAAACAAGGTGAAAAAACAGCCTTCAGAATGGGAGAAAATAATAGCAAATGAAGCAACTGACAAATAATTAATCTCAAAAATATACAAGCAACTCCTGCAGCTCAATTCCAGAAAAATAAATGACCCAATCAAAGAGTGGGCCAAAGAACTAAACAGATATTTCTCCAAAGAAGACATACAGATGGCTAACAAACACATGAAAAGATGTTCAACATCATTCATTATCAGAGAAATGCAAATCAAAACCACAATGAGGTACCATTTCACACCAGTCAGAATGGCTGCGATCCAAAAGTCTACAAGCAATAAATGCGGGAGAGGGTATGGAGAAAAGGGAACCCTCTTACACTGTTGGTGGGAATGCAACTAGTACAGCGACTATGGAGAACAGTGTGGAGATTCCTTAAAAAACTGGAAATAGAACTGCCATACGACCCGACAATCCCACTGCTGGGCATACACACTGAGGAAACCAGAATTGAAAGAGACACGTGTACCCCAGTGTTCATCGCAGTACTATTTATAATAGCCATGATATTGAAGCAACCTAGATTCGTTCATCAGCAGACAAATGGATAAGAAAGCTGTAGTACATATACACAATGGAGTATTACTCAGCCATTAAAAAGAATACCTTTGAATCAGTTCTAATGAGGTAGATGAAACTGGAGCCTATTATACAGAGTGAAGTAAGCCAGAAAGAAAAACACCAATACAAGATACTAAGGCATATATATGAAATTTCAAAAGATGGTAACGATAACCCTGTATGCGAGACAGTAAAAGAGACACAGATGTATAGAATAGTCTTTTGGACTCTGTGGGAGAGGCGAGGGTGGGATGGTTTTGGAGAATGGCATTGAAACATGTATATTATCATATGTGAAACGAATTGCCAGTCCAGGTTTGATACATGATACAGGATGCTTGGGGCTGGTGCACTGGGATGACCCAGAGGGATGGTATGGGGAGGGAGGTGGGAGGGGGGTTCAGGATGGGGAACACATGTACACTGTGGCAGATTCATATCAATGTATGGCAAAACCAATACAAAATTGTAAAGTAATTAGCCTCCAATTAAAATAAACAAATATATACTAAAAAAAAAAAAAATTGATGTGTCTTATATAAATCTGTCTATATAAACATATATATAGTTTATGTATTCATTTTAGATTTTATTTAGTAGTATCAGTTTTATATTACTGTGAGATCAATTATCAAAAGTCTGGTGGTCTCAACTGGGTTCTTTGCTCAGGGTTTCACAAGGCTGAAGTTAAGGTGTCAACCAGGATGGGCTCTTTTCTGGAGGTTCCAGTGAAAAATCCGCTTGCAAGCTCATTCAGGTTGTTGGTGTAATTTATTTCCTTGTAGTTTATTTTTAAGACTAAGGTCTTTTTTTCTTATTGGCTATTGCCTGTGGGGTTACTCCCAGCTCTGGGAGGCTATGTCAGATCCTTTCCATGTGTTCCCCTCCTTCTTCAGGCCAGTAGGGGCACACTGAGCCCTCCTTGTGTTTTGAATTTCTGAGTTCCCTTTCTGCTACCAGCTCTACTATTAAAGGGTTTACGTGAATAGATCAGGCCCAACTGAATAATATCCCTTTTGATTAACCAAAGTAAGCTGGTTAGTAATCTTAGTTACTGTTTTTCAGCTGCTAAGCCGCGTCTGACCCTTTGCAACCCCATGGACTTTATGGTATTCTTGAGGTAAGAATACTGGAGTGATTTGCCATTCTCTTCTCACTTCTTCTGCCATTCTCTTCTCTTAGTTATGTTGATGAAATTCCTTTTTCTATGTAATGTAACATAATCATGGGTATAACAGTAGGGAGAGAGATCCTGGGGGACATCTTAGAATTTTGCCTACCATCTTAGGTAGGAAAAATACCTTGTTTTTATATGAAATTGTATAATCTTTATTCTTATGCAAACTTCTCTTTCATGAAAGCTGTGAAGATATTTCTCAGTAAATATAACATAAATAGTATTCTTTTTAAAGGATTTATCATAATTAAATAATTTCTTTATTGGATGTTTAGATTGTTTCCAGCTTTTTTTATTATAAAGATTGTTGTCATATAAACACTAATGATGGGTCTTGACTAATTGATTATCTCTTTATGATAAATGACTAGTTGCAAATTGTTGATTAAAGAATATAAAAATTTAAACTATTGATATACATTTCCAGTTTGCCTTCTGGAAAAGTTGCATCAGTTCATATTCCCATTAACATTAATGGTTTAAATTTATGGTTTCTCTACACCTTTGCCAACACTGGATTCTCACAATTCTTTTATAATTGATAATCTAATGAAAAAGCAATTTTATTCTCTTTATTTACTCTTCCTTAATTATTAGTGAAATTGAACATCTTTCTCTATGTTTATTTTTCACATGTGTTGCTTTATTAGTAAATTGTCAATTCATTTCTTCTATCAACTAAGGCTCTTAGTTACAAGCACCAATAATCACTTCTGGTTAATCTAGATAGAAACACCTTTTGTTAGAAGGATATGGGTTAGCATATGGAATCAGTTAGATGGTTGGAGAAATGGGCTTGTTAAAGGAGGGCTGGACAGTGGGGAATGCAGTATTCTAATATCATAAAACAGAACAGTTAATATGCTGTCACTGGCATCTTCTACACAACCCACAGTCATTATCTTGGGATTCTCAATATTACTGTGAGAAAATTCTCAATTGCCACTCTGTCTTTGCATCATTCTGAAGATTCAGAGTCCCAAGTGGGAGCACTTGATTGACTGAGCCTAGGTCACGTGCCTGAACTATAGTAATCTGTGGGGTAAGAACGGAGTTTGTTGAACCATTTGATTTCCACAGTAAAAAGTAGGGGCTTATTCTCCACCAGTACTTATCCACGTTAGATGGACTTTCAGTCCCTGGGTAGCTCCCGCAAAAAACAAAAGCTCTTTTTTGATTTATGCAATGGCAATTTTTCTTCTTCTTAGTGCATTTTTTACATTATAGTTATTAATACTTCACCACAAGTATTACATGTATCTTTTATTTTTTTTTTCTTCTTCTGTCATTGTGGCAAACTACCTTTTAAACAAAATGACCCTAACTAGTTCTTTCCAGCAAAATTGGATACAGTTGATGCTGATTGCTTCTTAATCAAACAAACCTTGCTGTCCTAGGTTCAGTTCAGTTTAGTCACTCAGTCGTGTCTGACTCTTTGCGACCCCATGAATCGCAGCACGCCAGGCCTCCCTGTCCATCACCAACTTCCGGAGTTCACTGAGACTCATGTCCATCGAATCAGTGATGCCATCCAGCCATCTCATCCTCTGTCGTCCCCTTCTCCTCCTGCCCCCAATCCCTCCCAGCATCAGAGTCTTTTCCAATGAGTCAACTCTTTGTGTGAGGTGGCCAAAGTACTGGAGTTTCAGCTTTAGCATCATTCCTTCCAAAGAAATCCCAGGGCTGATCTCCTTCAGAATGGACTGGTTGGATCTCCTTGCAGTCCAAGGGACTCTCAAGAGTCTTCTCCAACACCACAGTTCAAAAGCATCAATTCTTCAGCCCTCAGCCTTCTTCACAGTCCAACTCTCACATCCATACATGACCACAGGAAAAACCATAGCCTTGACTAGACG
>NW_011494850.1:697473-724291 GCF_000754665.1 Bison bison bison
TATAAGTTAAATAAACAGAGGACAATATACAGCCTTGACGAACTCCTTTTCCTATTTGGAACCAATCTATTGTTCCATATCCAGTTCTAACTGTTGCTTCCTGACCTGCATAGAAATTTCTCAAGAGGCAGATCAGGTAGATGGTATTCCCATCTGTTTAAGAATTTTCCACAGTTTATTGTGATCCACACAGTCAAAGGCTTTGGCATAGTCAATAAAGCAGAAATAGATGTTTTTCTGGAACTCTCCTGGCCATAGTCAATTTAACTAGGAGGTCTATTTATGGAGAAAGGTGATTTGCTATACTGAGACATCTTTGCCTAGTCTCTATTTCAAATCAAGTGACAGAAAATTCACTCAAATTTCTTTTGGGAAGTAAAAAATGTTAATTGAACAGAAGAAGGTGAGTCTTTCAAGTTTGGGGTGTTGTCTTACCTGTTGAATTTCTCTTAAACTCCTGAAGCCTGCAATCTCCCCATAATCAGAAGAGCTGCGAGCTAAGGTGGTCATGTGGTGAATGAGAGATTTCTTGCTGCAGCCTACAATAAAGCTCTATAACACAGATGGTTTGTGAGTATGGCTTTTTATCTTTGTGTACTTTAGGACTGTCATCATTCATAAACCACTTACTACTTAAATAATTCAAAAGAGATCTGTGGATAATCCTTTTAAACATCTTCTATAATAGGTATTCCTTGATAGTCAGTTTCAGAATTTGTTAGACGTTGTATCTGCCAAAAAAAAAAAAAAATTCCTTTTTGCTTAACTAGTTCCGTCTTGCTCCAAGGGAAATCCTCTATTTCTTGCTAAAGGGACCAACGGTCTTTCTAACTATCCAGCCTTTCCCATGTGGAGTTAAAGTTCTTCCTTCTCCGAAGGCCTGAGTATGGGTATTTGCAAAATTCTAGAGAGATGTAGTTGAATCTTACATATGCATTAGATGAAGAAATAAGTACAATGCCAGAAGAAATTAACTTCCATGTAAAGTTAAGAGGATAGGCTGGGATCATAAAGAGAACCAGAATATGTTTTCCAAAAGACTCAGTGGGCAAATAAATCCATATTTCCAAATCAATACTTTCTCAAGTTCATGAAGAAAAATAAATAATGGTTTCAAGGTGTCATGGTTTTCCAGATTTACTACTTACAATCTATAAGTAATCCCCAATGGTGCTTCAAAAAATTCCTGAGTGTGTTGTCATCAGATTTATTCTAAACTCCTAGGCAAAGTAATATTTTCTTCTCTGTTTTTGTTAGAAGATACACATGAGTAGAAAATTCCCCTTCTGATTTTTTTTTTTTTTTTTTTTCTGAATTGGAAAGATAAACTTCTCCATGCTGGGTGAACAATTTGAATAAATCTTTTCCTCACCAGTGAATTGATCTCTAAAATACTAAGCTACAATTCCGTGTTGGGCTGTATATTTATGAAATACAGAGGGAAGGACCCTCAATGTGTATCCAACAAACAATTTGAAAAGTGTCCTTATCTAAGCTAAAATTGTCTTTTTAGTGGATTGTTGGTGAAACACTATTTTAACATCAAGGATCCCAGAGGTAGTGTGTATGGGTGTGTGTGTGTGTACAGTTTTTCATGCTATGAATTAATTCTGAAATGATTTCTCAGATTTACTGTAGTCCCTTTCTCTTACACATGGAGAATAATTGGACTCTTTGTACAATTGACTGTTTCCCCAGAGAATATGAGGAGGACGGGGAGGTAGAGGAGTAATTTCAGAAGGAATTCACAAAAGCAGTGAGTTTTAGTTGTGAAGACGAGCAGAGCTCATCTGCCCTCTATGTTAACAAGTTAGGAAAGGTTATTCCTGGCATAGTTACAAGTGTGTTTTCTGCTGGAGCAGCTGTGCCAAATGCTGTGTGTTAGCTGGAAGAAGTTGTGTAACAAAGACAGCAGAGGAGTGGCACATTTGCTTGGTCTTTGGCTGGTCTTTTAAAATTTTTTTATGACCAAACAAAGTCCCAATGATTCTCTATGGACCAAATATGGTATTATCCATGCTTTACTGTCTGTCTTCCTGTCTTCCTTGCCACTTTTCAATACATATTTTAACATACATTTCCCATAAAATTTTCCATTTAAATGATCCAAGTTTTGGCATTTCATTTCTGTGCTCACTTGTCCAAATTCCTTCTCTTCCTTTTAGCTCAATCACTCCTTTCTTCACTTATTATCTTTATTAGCTCCCTTTTCCCCTGCCTCTTTTCTCACCTGATGGTTTTTTCCCCCTCAATTGTTTCTACTTTTCTACTCTTAAGTGTTAATATGTTTTTTAAATCAAAATGAAAAATTTGGAACTTATTTAATCTAAATATTATCTCTCTGGGATGATTATCAGCTTAATAGTTACCAGAGTGCTTAGATAAAAGGTTGAAGCACCAAAGTAGAATTTCAGGGGGAGCTGGGCTGGAATTTCTGGGGGACTTCCGTGTGTCTTCCTGTCCTGCTTCCTTTGTCCTGCATATAATTTCTTGAACTAGTAGGAATATAGCTTTGAGAAGCACTTTAGTTCCCTTTTCAGGGCCTTGAAATGCTCAGGAAGGAAGTATCTGAATGACAAATATTGGAACTGGGATTCTGGAAACAGCAAAACTGAACCATGCACACTCAGGGAACCAGGCTGGTTGCTAGAGCAGGGTTCTTATTTAGCTCTATGGTTATCTATGTACAGGGATGGTGGCCTCTTCATCTTAGAAATTCTTTTTGTCTACCATTCTAAAGGACATCATTCCTGTATTGATTCATTCAAACAAGTATTTGCTGTGTATCCACTCTGTGCCATGGATGAGCTCAGCACAGTGGTCACAGTTTAATGTGCATCTGTTCCCTCATCTTGAGAATGGCCTAGAGAGAAAGTGAGATGAAAAGGCCACAATAAGGCAGTGTCAGACCCCAGAACAAACTGAAATGGAAAAATGCGCCTTTGAATTCAAATTGTGTTTGAAGTTCTTCTCAGCTTTAAAGGGAGTCAACAAGGTTGTAGAGCTACCATAGAAGTGGATGGGAAACAAAGGAGGAGGTGGAAATCAGTGAAACAAAGAGGGGCTGTAGACACCCTCTCCTCCCGCATGTGCCTATTCTGGATCTCAGCCTGTTTGTATTCACCAGGGCTCTGTATGTTGGGACCTTTCTGGTCAGCCCCTCCCACTCTTTCTGAGATAATAAAACCAGGGAAGAAATAATGGAACGGCTCCCAGCTTGTTTTGTTCCATGAAAGCTGTGGGAGTACAGGGGGCATTTGGAAATTTACAAAGTGGAGTACAAAGTGTGGAGGATTGGATTTGGAAAGGAGGTGGGGTGGGGCAGGCTACTGCTGCTTTTTCTTATAAGCCCTTCTGTATTATATGAATTTCTAAAATTATCTATGTGGAATATGTTGCTAAACTAATAAAAATGTTTTTTTTTTCATAACAAGTATGAGTAGGATGGAGATAGTCTTGGGGCATGCAGGGCAGTAGGAGGGAATGTGTGAGTAATAATCACACTTTGGAGAAAGGTTGGTTTCATGCCTGGTTTGGCTCCTTTATGATGCTGCTGCTACTCTGGCAAGATGACATGGGCAGTACATAAAAGGTATGATTGCTCACTATTCCCAGGTTTGGTTCTACACAGTCCAATCTCTGTTCTGTACTTCAGTCACTTCTTCAGTCTCTCAGCTCTATTAGCTACCAACTTTATTGCTCATTTACTGTTTTCATTATTTGTGTGCTTAGCTTCTGTCCCCGGTTTCCTTTCCAGTAACATTCAATTTTTTCCATAGGTCCTAAAATATATATGGTCTCCCTCTCAAGTAATAGCTTTTCTGACTTAGCTTTCAGGCTGTCCATTCCAGATGCTTTCCTATGAGGAGTTTCTCTTCTGGTTTGTCTCAAGCCTTCTGCGGTGCCTAACAGCCCAAAGGACCCAAGGGAGGCCTGAGAACAGTTAATGACAGGGAGTAGAACAAAAGGGCTCAATCCCTACAGAGAACCAACCTGCCTCCTTATACTTCTTAGCTGTGCGACCTTGTGCAAGTTACATAAACTTTCTGAGTCTTCATTTCCTTATCTGCATATGGAAGATGAAGTGGTAACAGTTGTTAACCACTTACTAAATGCTCAATATCAGCATTGCAGCAGAAGGGTAAAATTATACCCATTTCTCTTAAATGTGCAACAACAACAACAAAGTATGGTTCCTTTCCCCTATAATTGGTTCATCTTCATGAAAGGGCCTCCTCACCCATCTTCCTTTGCCCCAGGTAGCTAAGTTTGTGGGATAGGGTCAGTTTCAGTCCCACCAGACAAATTTTGTTCAATTCTATGAAAAAAATATTTTCCTTAGGTAAATTCTTATCTCTGTTAGATAAAGAACTCAGCTTTTCAGATTTCTGCTGTCTTGCTTTCCAAGATGGGATCTGAATGTGAGATGTGAGTGATTGAACCGTGGTAAGAGAAAGGTGGGGGTTCTTGGTGTCCTTTGGATCCTTGCTGGTCTCTGCTGTGTCATAACTTCTTCCTGGGCTGGTGACCACTGATGAGGACTGCTGTCATCCTCGGGTGCTTTGCTGATGTCTGAGGCTGGTATAATTCACACACCATTCACAACCTTGCTGACTTAGCTTTTCCTTGTGGGCACTACAAAGTTCCAGTGTGTCCCCTAGGTTTCAGCCTGTTCTGTGAACCATAGGCAGTAGATACTTAGCAGTTATCTTTGGGCAGGAGAAGCGCTACCCAAAGATACTGATTTGTAGTATTTGAAGACTTCTGTGGTGTTAAGAGTCCCACCCTGGCATTCCAAACTACCAATATACTGCCACCAAATGCAGAGTTGGGAAGAGATGCACCATACAGATCCAACAGATGTAAATAATCTCAAGAGCAAAGATAATAGTAAAATGTAATAAATAATGGAGTAATTATCTTTATTATAATGGATAGTTTTGAGCAACTATCTTTCTTTTTAATAGAATTTATTGAATTTTAAGTTTAAGTAATTTAATTTTGAATAATTGCCATGCTAAACAACTAGCTTGCAAAATTTCTGACTATTTAGCAGTGAGTTCTCTGAGCTGGTAAGCCAGTTTTGGTCCACTCTTGGAAGGTTACCTCATCTGCTTTGTCAAGACAGCTTCTGATAAGCTCCTATTCAGATCTTCAACTAAGTTCAATGTTCCCTTTCAGGGGCAGGTCAAGAGAGCTAAATTTAGGCCCACCCTTTGCTATCCACAAGTTGATGCAAAGGCAACCAGTGATGCAATATCCTCCCAAATACTAAAAAGGAAGCAGGGCAGAAGCTTCTCTACCCCTGGCATTAACCTTGACCCACATAACTCACTTCCCCCTAGTAAAATTGGTCAAATAAGCAAAATGTCAAATTCTCTTAGACTTTCAAAGCAAATTCATTCAACAACCAATTCATAGAAACTCATTTCATCAAATGGGAAATTCATCAAATTTGTATCTATTTTGTTTTAGTTGACTAGCTTTCCTAATAGCATTTTAAGGGAAAATGTTAAATTTTGTCTCTTGCAAGAGCTAGAGGAAAGGGACCCAAAGAGAGGAAGTTGTATTAAATGTTTCTTTGGAAGCCCACATCAAAATATCCTTCCTGCTGCTCATCTTCTAGAACTGCTTACTCTGATCTTGATGGTCCTGTCTTTCTTCAGCATCTCAGTCACTTCCTTCTCCATGTTGCAGATGCCAAAGCCCAACTTACATCTTAAGACGTCTTAGTGGTCATAGACGAGAATGCTGCTGCACTAGCTTTTCCATTGGTTAAACAAAACAAACTGAAACAGAGATTGACGGGCAAAAATAACAAACCCAAGAGTTCTGGAGATTTGAGTCAGCACAAAGAATTCTGCACAGCACTGTGGCTGTTTATACAGTGATCTCAAAGTTACTTCTTACGAGGCTCAAGGATTAGAGCTTGAGAAATGACTGGAGGCTTAAGTAGGGGAATGACTAAGTTTGATCTGCTTCAGAAACTCAACAATAGTAGCAATATGTGAGAAGGACCAAAAGGTGGAATTGGGAAGCAGGGAACTCGTTTAAGAGTTTCTTGGAACCTAGGTGAAAAATGACAGCCTAAAATCTAGTAATGGAAATGGTGGAAAAATTAGGGCCTTTTCCTGGCTACCCTAACTTAGTGGACTTCCCTTTTATTTTTTTATCACTGTGTCCTATTTGCTTCCTTCCTGGGATTTGTGGCAAATTTAAAATTTACACTTACTACTTATCATCTGCTCCTCCATTAGGCTGTAAGCTCCACTGGGGACAGGCCTGCTTCATTTCCCAGAGCATTCTCATCTTTCAGTGCAATGTTGGGCACGTAACAGGTGCTCACAAATGTCTGTGGAAGAAAGAATGTAACTGAGAAGAAACAAAGGATGTTCCTCAGTGGGAGAAGTTTAGCTGTGTTTTAGGGTAAGGGAAAGGTGCCATGGAGAAGGAGGAATAGAAAGCACGGAGAAGAGACAATAAGAGATGGTGAGATTAGAGCACACAGGGGGAAAATTGCGACTAGAGGATCTAGGCTTTGCCTGTGGGAAGGGCTTTACTTCTGACACAGGAGGAAAGAAGAATGGATGAGGATTGAAGTTGATTGGATTTATAAGTTATAAGACTGATGGTCTCTGTTTCTTAGAGAAATCATAGGCATAGTTATCATAGAGAGGCACAAAGAAAAACAGACAGAGACAGAGAGAGAAAGAAATGAAGAAGAGGAAGGAGGAGAAAGTGGAGGAGCTGGGAGGCTGGGAGAAGAGAAGCGGAGGTGGAGGAAGGAAGATAAGGAAGGGGAATTGAGAGTTTAAGGAGGTGGTGGAAATTTAATAAAATTATTCCAAGGAAAGGAATAAGTTGGTGGCCAAAAATACCAACACAGATTTCTGAGGGAGGGCCTGCTGCTGAAGAGTAATACGACCAAATTAGTCTAGTCCTAAATTTCATAGGTGAGTGACAGAGAAGCGGAATGAGAAGATTGGAGGTCAGTTGTGGTGGGGATTTTCAGGAAGCCATCTCTCTTCTTGGTTATTGTAATGTCTCAGTGCAATAAAGAGAACAGTTTTAGGACTCCTGGGATAGGTTCAGATGAATCACTCATCTTTCCAGCTGTTAAAAGTTGTGGATATATTGGATAGGACACAGACATCAAAAGTGGGCCCTCAGCAATCTGCTCTCTGGAGAAGGCCTCACAAAGGGGCTGGAGCCTGCCTTGTCTTGCTGTGTCTGAGACCTGTATGATAACTAGGAAGTAGGAAGGCAGCTTCTATCTTAGAAATCTTACTTATATCCAAATAATTTTTGTGCTTAGTGATTGCCTTCTATAAGAGAGAGTACATGATTTTAAACTTTAATAGACCTGGATTTGATTCCTACCTCTGGTACATAGGAACTATGTGATCTTGAATAAACTGCCTCCATTGTTCAAAGTAAAATGGGGAAAATCACCAAAAGGCAGAAACTTGAAATGGGATGGTGTATGTAAATCAGCCAGCAAAATGCACTGCACAAGGTAGACACTTGTGCAGTGTGTCTGCACAGTGTAGATATTTTGTTACCTCCTTCCTTCCTTTTCTTTTTCCCTTCCTCCTTTTTTGCCTCCTTTCTTCCTTCCCTTCCTCACATTTTAGTTATCAGATTTCTGTACTTGATTGTAAGACTCCTCAGAGCAGGAATGACATCTTTTCATTAAAAATTAACTCATTTTTATCTTTATTAAAGTAATACATGTACTTGCTAGCTAAAAATTTCAAATAATACAAGAGCAACTGCCTCATCCTTCCCTACCCCCCACTCTCATTTGCCAAAGGGAAGCATATCTAGTTCTTATCAGTTTGAAATTTTTATTATTCTGGTGTCATCTCAGTTTGCCTAAAAGTCTATTTATTTCCTGATTTAGTTGAATCAATTTTAAAGATTATTTATATATGTTCTTATTGAACAGAAAATGATTTAGCTTATTTATACTGCCATCTCACCTCTGCTTCCCAAATAATTGTCTCTTTGTCCTCTATTGGTGTACTTTAGATGTACCTTTCCATTATACGTAGCATCTCTTGATTCTCTACACTGTAAACCTGGGACATTATCACACCAACTCTTCTCTTCAGTTCCCTTCACCCCTTTTACTTTCTATCTTCTTTATACTTTTATATGGTTAAGGTTGCTAACATTTGCTTTCTCTTCTATAACTATTATTAAGTCTATGTGTTGATAGATAGGTTCTAAGGAGACTAAATAGTGCTTGCATAATTATGGTTAATATTGTTCACAATCTAGTTAAGCATATTTACTTTCTTGTTTAGATTTTTGCTTTTCCTTGGGTTTGTAATTGCCTTTTTTCCCCTTTCATTCTGCTTTTATCATATCTTTAATCCTTCCAGCATCTCAGGGATCCCCAAAATGGATTTATCTCTTTTTTGGAATACCTTATTCCTGGACTGCTCCTGTTTCAACACAGTCTAGTTATTATCTAGAATGGCTATAAATCTATTGTCCTGCGACTTTTATTCATTTTTCTTTTGAGTTGAATCTACACCCTCCAAGATTCATCTGTTGTCCTCATTTTTGACTGATTAATTCATTTTACAGAAAAAAAGAATCCAAAAGTTAGTATCTGAGAAAGAGTACATGTGAGGTAAACTTTCTAAGTCCTTGCATGTCTAGAAGTATCTGTCCTTATATTGATTAGTAGTTTGATTTGGTTAAAAAAAATTCTAGAATCAAAAATTTCTACTTGACGATTTTTCTTCTAGTATTCAGTGAAGCTGAAGCAATCCAATTGTCTTTCCATAGAAGTGACCTATTTTATTTATCTATCTCTTTATGAAAGCTTTTCAAACCTTACATTTTAAGTTCCAATATCTCAAAATCATGTGACTGAATGTAAGGTTTATTTCCCTCCATATGTTTTGTTACATACCCAAAAGGCCTTTGCAGTTTGAAGTCTCATTAGTACTAGAAAATTCTCTTCTAATTTTAGTTTGATAACTGTTTCCCCTCTATTATTCTCCTCCCTCCTTCTGAATATGTTTTGTAACACTGTACATTTTGTCAAGAACTTCTATGGCTCTTGCTACTATTTTTCTCTCATATTTTCTATCTTTGCAATTTTTTTTTCTAATTTTTGAAATATTTTATTACCTTGCTCTTCCCATTTAAAACATGTTTTAATAGACTTTGAACTTAAAAATCATTTTAGATTTACAGAAAAATTGCAAAGATAGCATTGAGTACCCATGTGCTCTACACCTAGTTGCTCTTATTAACATCCTACGTTAATGTGGTGTATTTATGGTCTATGTCATAATTAATGAACCAATATTGATACATTCTTGTTAACCAAAGTCTGTATTTTTTCCATTTTTTTTAGTTTTTACTTAATGTCATTTTTTTTTTAAGGATCCTATCTAGATATCATATTGAATTTAGTAATCATGTCTTTTTGGCTCCTCTGTAGCTGTAATAGTTTCTCAGACTTTTCTTGTTTTTCTTAACCTTGACTTTTAAAGAACTCAAATCAGATATTTTCTGTAATATCCCTCAGATTTTAAAGATCCCAGAGATTTTTCTGTTTTCTCATCATCTAGCTGAGGTAGTGTTTCTCAGGGTTTTGCAGTGTAATACTATTCTCTTTCCATACTGTACTCTTTGGATAAGTGTCATTATGTATAGCTCATACTTAGATGGGGAGTTATGCTCCACTTCCTAGAGGGCAGAATATCTACATAAATTATTTGGAATTCTTCTGCATGGAAGATTTTTCTCTTTATCCTTCATTTATTTATTTATTCAGTTACTTAATTATGGCACTGTGGACTAACAAATGCTTATTTTATACTCTCGATTACAATCAAATACTACTTCATCTATTTTGTTGCTCGGACTCTTCCAACTTTGGCCATTGTGAGGTATTGGTTGGCTCCTGTGTCCATACAACCAACCTTGTGAATTTACTTATTTATTTTTTAACATTTCCTAACTTTCTGTCACTGTAAGGTGCTCCAGGCTTATCTTGAATATTTCTACCTAAATCCTAGAATAGACATTTCTCCAAGGAGATCTGATTCCTTCTATTGTGTGCTAGTTGCTAGGCCCTCCCAGCAGAAAGAAAAAAAATTGTTTATATACCAAGGCAAATTTGGCCTTGGAGTACAGAATGAAGTGGGGCAAAGGCTAACAAAAGTTTTGCCAAGAGAATGCACTGGTCATAGCAAACACCCTCTCCAACAACACAAGAGACGACTCTACACATGGACATCACCAGATGGTCAATACCGAAATCAGATTGATTATATTCTTTCCAGCCAAAAATGGAGAAGCTCTATACAGTCAGCGAAAAGAAGACCTGGAGCTGACTGTGGCTCAGATCATGAACTCCTTATTACCAAATTTAAACTTAAATTGAAGAAAGCAGGGAAAACCACTAGATCATTCAGGTATGACCTAAATCAAATCCCTTACAATTATGCAGTGGAAGTGACAAATAGATTCAAGGGATTAGATCTGATAGAGTGCCTGAAAAACTATGGACAGAGGTTCATGACTTTGTACAGGAAGCAGGGATCAATACAATCCTCAAGAAAAAGAAATGCAAAAAGGCAAAATGGTTGTCTGAGGAGGCCTTATAAATAGCTGTGAATAGAAGAGAAGTGAAAGGCAAAGGAGAAAAGGAAAGATATACCCATTTGAATGCAGAGTTCCAAAGAATAGCAAGGAGATATAAGAAAGCCTTCCTCAGCAATCAGCACAAAGAAACAGAGGAAAACAATAAAATGGGAAAGTCTAGAGATCCCTCAAAAAAATGAGATACCAAGAGAACATTTCATGCAAAGGTGGGATCAATAAAGGACAGAAATGGTATGGACCTAACAGAAGCAGAAGCTATTAAGAGGTGGCAAGAATACATGGATCAGATCAGATCAGATCAGTTGCTCAGTAGTGTCTGACTCTTTGTCACCCCATGAAGCTCAGCACGCCAGGCCTCCCTGTCCATCACCAACTCCCGGAGTTCACTCAGATTCACGTCCATCTAGTCAGTGATGCCATCCAGCCATCTCATCCTCTGTCATCCCCTTCTCCTCCTGGCCCCAATCCCTCCCAGCATCAGAGTCTTTTCCAACGAGTCAACTCTTCACATGAGGTGGCCAAAGTACTGGAGTTTCAGCGTTAGCATCAGTCCTTCCAAAGAAATCCCAGGGCTGATCTCCCTCAGAATGGACTGGTTGGATCTCCTTGCAGTCCAAGGGACTCTCAAGAGTCTTCTCCAACACCACAGTTCAAAAGCATCAATTCTTCAGTGCTCAGCCTTCTTCACAGTCCAACTCTCATATCCATACATGACCACGGGAAAAACCATAGCCTTGATTAGATGAACCTTTGTTGGCAAAGTAATGTCTCTGCTTTTGAATAAGCTATCTAGGTTGCTCGTAACTTTCATTCCAAGGAGTAAGCGTCTTTTAATTTCATGGCTGCAGTCACCATCTGTAGTGATTTTGGAGCCCAGAAAAATAAAGTCTGACACTGTCTCCACTGTTTCCCCATCTATTTCCCATGAAGTGGTGGGACCAGATGCCATGATCTTCGTTTTCTGAATGTTGAGCTTTAAGCCAACTTTTTCACTCTCCACTTTCACTTTCATCAAGAGGCTTTTGAGTTCCTCTTCACTTTCTGCCATAAGGGTGGTGTCATCTGCATATCTGAGGTTATTGATATTTCTCCCGGCAATCTTGATTCCAGTCTGTGTTTCTTCCAGTCCAGTGTTTCTCATGATGTACTCTGCATATAAGTTAAATAAACAGGGTGACAATATACAGCCTTGACGAACTCCTTTTCCTATTTGGAACCAGTCTGTTGTTCCATGTCCAGTTCTAACTGTTGCTTCCTGACCTGCATACAAATTTCTCAAGAGGCAGATCAGGTGGTCTGGTATTCCCATCTCTTTCAGAATTTTCCACAGTTTATTGTGATCCACACAGTCAAAGGCTTTGGCATAGTCAATAAAGCAGAAATAGATGTTAAGAACTGTACAAAAAAGATCTTCATGACCCAGATAACCATGATGGTGTGATCACCCACTTAGAGCCAGACATCCTGGAATTCACGTGAAGCCAAGTGGGCCTTAGGAAGCATCACTACAAGCAAAGCTAGTGAAGGTGATGGAATTCCAGTTGAACTATTTCAAATCCTAAAAGATGATGCTGTGGAAGTGCTGCACTAAATATGCCAGCAAATTTGGAAAACTCAGCAGTGGCCACATGACTGGAAAAGGTCAGCATTCATTCCAATCCCAAAGAAAGACAATGCCAAAGAATGCTCAAACTACCACACAATTGCACGCATCTCACATGCTAGTAAAGTAATGCTCAAAATTCTCCAAGCCAGGCTTCAACAGTATGTGAACCATGAATTCCAGATATTCAGGTTGGATTTAAAAAAGGCTGAGGAACCAGGGATCAAATTGCCAGCATCTGCTGGATCATTAAAAAAACAAGAGAGTTCCAGAAAAATATCTACTTCTGCTTTATTGACTATGCCAAAGCCTTTGATTGTGTAGACCACAACGAACTCTGGAAAATTCTTAAAGAGATCAGTCCTGAGTGTTCATTGGAAGGACCAATGTTGAAGCTGAAACTCCAATACTTTGGCCACCTGATGAGAAGATCTGACTCACTGGAAAAGACCTTGATGCTGGGAAAGATTGAAGGCGTGAGGAGAAGGGGATGACAGAGGATGAGATGGTTGGATGGTGTCACCAACTCAATGGATGTGAGTTTGAGTAAACTCCAGGAGTTGGTGATGGACAGGGAGGCCTGGCGTGCTGCAGTCCATGGGGTTGCAAAGAGTCAGACATGACTAAGCAACTGAACCGAACTGACTGACCACCTGCTCTGTCTCTTGAGAAATCTATATGCAGGTTAGGAAACAACAGTTAGAACTGGACATGGAACAACAGAGTGGTTCCAAATCGGGAAAGGAGTATGTCAAGGCTGTATATTGTCATCCTGCTTATTTAACTTATATGCAGAGTACATCATGAGAAATGCTGAGCTGGATGAAGCACAAGCTGCAATCAAGATTGCAGGGAGAAATATCAATAACCTCAAATATGCAGATGACACCACCCTTATGGTAGAAAGCAAAGAACTAAAGAGTCTCTTGATGAAAGTGAAAGAGGAGAGTGAAAAAGTTGGCTTAAAATTCAACATTCAGAAAACTAAGATCATGGCATATGGTCCCATCACTTCATAGCAAATAGATGGGGAAACAATGGAAACAGTGTCAGACTTTATTTTTTTCATCTCCAAAATCACTGCAGATGGTGACTGCAGCCATGAAATTAAAAGACGCTTGCTCCTGGGAAGAAAAGTTACCAACCTAGACAGCATATTAAAAAGCAGAGAGATTACTTTGCCAACAAAGTCCATCTAATCAAAGCTATGGTTTTTCCAGTAGTCATGTATGGATATGACAGTTGGACTATAAAGAAAGCTGAGTGCCCAAGTTTGATACTTTTGAACTGTGGTGTTGGAGAAGACTCTTGAGAGTCCCTTGGACTGCAAGGAGATCCAATCAGTCCATGCTAAAGGAAATCAGTCCTGAATATTCATTGGGATGACTGATGTTAAAGCTGAAACTCCAATACTTCGGCCACCTGATGTGAAGAGCTGACTCATTTGAAAAGACCCTGATACTGGGAAAGATAGAAGGTGGGAGGAGAAGGGGACAACAGAGGATGAGATGGTTGGATGGCATCATGATTCAATGGACATGAGCTTGAGTAAACTCTGGGAGTTGTGATGGACAGGGAGGCCTGTCATGCTGCCATCCATGGCGTTGTAAAGAGTTGGACATGACTGAGTGACTGAAATTAATTGATACCATCTCGGTTATATACTTGTATCTATAAGCGTTTCTATATTTAACATCTATATCTATATTAACTCAATATAAGTTCCCACTGATGTCTTCAACCCTAATCCATCATCATATGTATCATTCTTGCTGTCATTCCTTTCTTGTCTTTGAATCCCTCTCAGAGAGAAATGTGGCAGCTGTAATATCCATCCACTCACTTGATTGTTCAATTCCAATATATGTATCATAGTATCTAGATTATTAGCTGGTACTCTCATAGGAAACAAATTTATCACCTAGAGTTCAGTGTTTATGTATGGGGTTTCTTTTTTTTAATTAAAAAATTTATTTATTTATTTTTATTGGAGGCGAATTACAATTTTGTGGTGGTTTTTGCTATACATTGATATGAATCAGCCATGGGTGTACATGTCTTCGTTTTTATAAACTTTATTCATTTCCAGTGTGCTAAAGTCAGCAAAGGCAATGGCAACCCACTCCAGTACTCTTGCCTGGAAACTCCCATGGACAGAGGAGCCTCGTAGCCTGCAATCCATGGGGTCAGGAAGGGTTGGACACGACTGAGCGACTTCACTTTCACTTTTCACTTTCCTACATTGGAAAAGGAAATGGCAACCCACTCTAGTGTTCTTGCCTGGAGAATCCCAGGGATGGAGGAGCCTGGTAGGCTGCCGTCTAGGGAGTCCCACAGAGTCGGACATGACTGAACTGACTTTGCAGCAGCAGCAAAGTCAGCATCTTTTCCTCTCAATACCCTTCAGTGGGGTTTTAACAATATATTTATAACTTTTATGTATTTATAACAGAGTTAAATTGTTTTGTCACATTCTGCATTCATTCTGGGATCTGTTGACCTTTTAATTTTTTGAATATTTCCTTAACAGTCCTTTTTCAAAACTTCTGTATATGTTTTCCTCCCTGCTATCAAATTTTATTTTCCAAGAGTTCTTTTTACTCTGAATGTTTCAAATATCATCTTATTCTTTTTTCATAGATGCTAGTTAGCTGTTAGCAATCTGCATCTATGGAAATCCTCTTCCTGAAGATATTAATGAGAACTTTTTGAAGTTTTCTTCTGTTTAGCCTGTTTTCTCCAAGTGTTTTATTCAGTTTATTCTCATCTTTGTTTTGCATATGAGGTGTTTTCTTTTGATCTCTGGTAACCGTTGCTTGATGGTTTATGATTCAGTGTGGGAGAATATGATCTCCTCAGTAGAATCTCTGTAATCTCTGAGGGCATGGGAGGGTTTGTCAATGCTGAGTTTCCCTGCAGGGTTATTTGGTTGAGCTAGTGTTGGAAGAGCCCTGATATTCATGTCTTTCCACTTGGGCTGATACCTTAAAGAAGTAACTTCTCATCTGTGACCTGAAGTGTAAGGCCTATCTGCTAGCAGTCTGATAGTCAAATAATTATCCATTTGATTCACACATTTTCAGATGAGTACTCATACCCTCGACTATGCATGGCTTCCTCCAGAGTGGAGACTCTGTTTTAATCGTTCTGATCTTCTATTATTGAGGGGTAAGGGAAGTAATTCAGTGGAATAGCCAGAAGAATGTGCAGAAATGAATTCAATTGTTTTTCATTAAAGCTTCAAGTCAATCCTCCTTATTTTAGCTCCCCAACTCCCTTAATTCCCATTTTCAGACAGGTCTGGTGCTGTCAGTTTCTGAGACTTGAAGAATTTCAGGTGAAGACAAGATCAGTTTTCAGCCTTCATCAGTGCTAGTTATATTTGGCCTTTTTAGGTCTACAGGGCCCTTTGGTTAATATTCATCTGTCTGCTTTCCTGCCTTCCTAAATTATGTGCTATTGTATTATCTCTATTTATTCTTGAATATATACCTTTAAAAACATTATCTATTCACCCATCCATCTCTTTACTGTGGTTTTATAGGGGTTTCTAGAGGGAAGAAAGTTAAATTCATGTGTTTAACTCATTGTCCATCTGTCCCCAAAACCAGTTTATAATTTGTATTCACTTTATATAATATATTATGGACACTAACTGCTCAGTGAATATTAGTTATATTAAAACATATAGAACCTTCAGACTTCCCTGGTGGTCCAGTGGCTAAGATTCCCTGCTGCCAATGCAGGGACTCAGATTTGACCGACCCCTGGTCAGGGCACTAAATCCCACATTCCACAACTAAGACCTGGTACAGCCAAATAAGGGAATATTAAAAAACAACAACAACAAACTAAACAAGTAAACGCACACACACACACACACAAAACAAAACAAAACAAAAACATACAGAACATAGAAAATCTTCATTGCATTTTGCTTTAAAGTTGATTGGTACACTAATAGTATACCAAAGATATACTTTATGCCTCAAACATAACTGTTTTTCTAGTGTTTTTCAACTAAATTCAGAACAAAGAGACTCTGTTTGACTAGTTCCTTTGTTTTCACATCTAAATAAGCCTCCAGGGTAGAGCATCCAAACAAATTTATTATGGCTTGTAAATCAGCAATATTAAAACCGTATTAGCTGTTGTCACTTGAAGTGTTAGGAGTGCAGGGTTTGATGGGAGTCTCTGCTTTCCCAGTATGGTCCTCAGTTAAAATAAATGAATATATTAATAATAAACTTTATCAATGGGCAGTCATTCATACAGCATTGCTCCTCCATTCCAAACACTTTTAGCTGAATATTGATTATGTGACTGAAATTCTTAGACAAATGCTTTTGCTTTGGTATATAATGAGTTAAATTGGATTAAAACTGCCTACTTGCCTCTTATAAAATGTAGCTTCCTTTGTTATTTAAATATAATTTGTTTATGTGGTAACATAATGCTGGATCATCAGAGAACTGGGTCTTAGTCCTGGTTCTACTGCTTTCAAAGTATGACTCTTGCCTTATCTTCTCAGTCCCCACAATGCTCTGACTCCCCATTTACAAAACTGAGCTGCTGTCACTCATCCTGGCTGATTAATAATTGGGATAATACTCATGTTGAGGTGAGGATAAAATGAATTAATGATGAATAAATTCTGCTAGACCTCTTTAGTATTAAAAATATAAAGGAATATTTTTTAAAAAATTTAAACACTATGTTAAAGAAAGACCTATTGGACTAAAAGATTTAGTGAGGCCCATGTATTTTTAACAAACTAGCAGAGGCAAGGACTCCTGAGTCCCTTGCTTCTTGAGTAGTTTGTAGACTAGAAGCAGCACACTGATTAGATCTTTTGCACACACCAGTTCTCTTTCTTAATTGTCTGGCTTTGCTTGTACTCTCAGCTGAAGAACAGAGAATGGCTATGATCTTGACCTAATGTAGGCTCTAATCTTTCAAAGCTCCCTGTATGTTACTTGACCTCTCTCCTGACCCTGAAGTTAGATGTAAATTCCAAGATCTCACTGCATATCTTTTAAAATTATTTTGTAAACAATAAGTAAGATCACATTTAGGAGGTTTGTCTACACTTATCTGTCTAAACTTTCAAAATGCTCAATGGTGCCAACATTTTTTATCTTATAGAATTCTCTGTAATGCCAAAGGGTCTTGGTTGTCTTAGCCAAATGTCATTCACTGCTTTTCAGGAGAAAACCTGAGTTTACACTTTGGATGTCTCCTCTGGATTTGGATTCCTGACACTGAAAAGGTTTAACATGCACAATCAGTGACAGTCGTTTGGAAGACAGACAGACACAAAACCATTCTCAAGGATTTCTTCCTTTAATTTCTAAAATACCTTTTGACCACTGGAAAAAGGGTTGATCCTTCCCTTTTGTTTCTTTTGGTATGCTCACAGTGATATAGAGAAGGAGAGAAAGCATTGCATTCAGAGTTTTCTTTTTTCTTTTTTTTCTTCTATATGAAAGACTTCATTGTTCCACCTCCACAGTTGACTGCAGGCCCCGGAGAAAGTAGCAAAAGATCAAGAAACAGAGAAGAATGATTAGTGACGTATTTTCAGAGTGGCAGGCTCTGGCTAAATGGAAATACACTGATTTGAGAAAAGAGGACCCCTTTTATATTTTAACAGTCTAATGGAGCTTGCTTTATCATTAGTGCCTTCAGTACTGCTTGTACTTGATTTAATCAGAAAGAAACCTTTAGACTGACATTGCAAATTCACAACACAGTATTCAGTTGTGAGCTTTGATTAGATTTAATTAGGGTAAGTAGAAAATGTATCAGTATTTTTTTTATCTCTTTCCCTACCCAATCCCCTCCCTACCTTTTTATTTCTGGAACTTTTTTCTCAAGGAAATGTTTTTGCTTTGGCCCCTTTCCTTGTTTCTTAGTCCAGGGATTAAAAATGTAAATATACACACATGAAGTGAGAATATGGACCTAGATACTGAATTGTTTGTTTTTCTTATTCTTAAAATACATGCAATCTGTGGTGCTGGCTGCTTTTATATAGCTGTATATTGTCAAGGTTACCCAAATTAGGAATTTCCAATGCGTAATTATGACCATAAGTCTTCGAAGAGCCTTGTGTTGTGTGCTTGTTCTTAGTTGTTCAGTTGTGTCTGACTCTTTGTGACCTCATGGACTGTAGTCCACCAGGCTCCTCTGTTTATGGGATTCTCCTGGCAAGAATACTAGAGTGGGTAGCCATTAGCTTCTCCAGGGGATCTTCCTGACCCAGGGATCAGACTTCAGTCTTCTGCATTGCAGGTGGATTCTTTACTATCTGACCATCTGAACCATCAGGAAAGCCCTTCAGAGAGCCTTAATTGGAAAGAAAAACAGGCATGATAGAGCCAGTGGTGATGGTAGTTGTGGTTGCGTAGTGCCTAAGAAAAACTAGTAGTGGATTAATTCACTAGTGTACTTTGTGTTATACCATTGTGAAGTACAAAAATTTACTTATTTAAATAAGACTAGTGTCATCTTAAGACCCTATAATTACACACGTAATAAACATCCAAATTTAATGGCAGAAATCCAATTGAAATTATTGCTGAGGATTTGCTCTGAAGTTTCTGGATTGGGTAATTGGTTCTTCTAGGAGAGAGAAAGAACATATGAAAACAGTTTGGGAAGGAAAGGAAATCAGATGTTCAGTTTTTGATAAGATAAACTTGAAGTGTTCAAATAAAGCTATTCGTGGAAGTTTGACATTACTCATTTGCTAGTGAGAGGATTGCATTCATGAATCTTCCTGACCCAGGAATCAAACATTCAATTGATGTGCTTGCGAGCTCAGTCTTGTTCGACTCTTTGCAACCCTATGGAGTGTAGCCCGCCAGGCTCCTCTGTCCTTGGTATTTTCCAGGCAAGAATATGAGTAAGTTCCCATTTCCTACTCCAGGGGATCTTCCCGATCCAGGGATCGAACCCTCATCTTTTGTGTCTCTTGCATTGGCAAGTGGTTTCTTACTGCTGTGCCACCTGGGAAGCCTGTGAGGATCCACAGATTTGAAAGTCCTTAACATGTTATAGTCAAGACTCTGAGAGGGAAGGAAATTAATTGGGAGAGAAGATTACTAGGAAGAACAATTGGCTGTGTCTGGAACCCTGGGAAATTCCATATTTAATAATAAAATGAAGGAAAAATAAATATGAGGAAACAGAGAAAACCAGATATTTGAAAAGAACTAGTGGAGTGCAGCATCATGGAAGCTTTGAGTAACTATTTAAACTTTCACTTAGAACAGTTATGCAGGTGACTGCCAATCAGATCCTTGGGAGGAGCTGGGGGTGAGGATTTCTAGCAAGAAGGGAGTAGTGATGCTCCCCAACAGGTGACTTTAAGCACCCCTCATTCATCTTTATGGGAAGTAATCATGAAACTTAGAGATTTAAAGTAGCTCATTATTGTCAGAAAGCTGAGGCCTGAGTTGCAGGTGGAGTTAATAAGCATACACATTTATTTATGCCAATTTTTGTAGATATTTTTCCAGCAGAAAAAAATAAGAAGAAATAAATAGAATATGGAAAATGGTTTTAATTCCCCAGTTCCTTTTTAATAATTTTATTACATTGTACTTTAACCCATTTTTATAAATACACATGAACACACATCACTTAAGCCTTATACTTTTTGCAATGCAAATCTTACAATTTCTGATCTTTTTCTATGGTAGATATTTTTGATAGCATTACAGGAGAACTGAGTACTTACCAATGACCTTAGGCATCTTGACGGAGTGTCTGGAAAAGTTGGCTGCAAGGTTGATTTCTTATTTATTTATTCAGTCTTTCTAGTATTTCAGTTGCTTTTTTTCCCCTCTGAGTTATTTTCTAATCCCTGACCAATGCCCAAATGTGAGTCTTTATGAATTCAATGGGTTATAAGAAAAAATTGGTTCTAAGTTTATGTAATTTTTTATTGAAATATCATATTTAAAAAAAAACACTAGCATATTTTTAATTGAAAACCTCAAGGTTAAACATCTCTAACTTTTTAGTTAATAAAGATATTAGTCTCAGGTGAGAGAATTACTTCTTTGTACTCTATTTTAAAAACAGAAGGACTAGAGAAAAGAGGAATTTCGGTCATTTTCAGTAACTTTATCAAGTAGTGACAAAATGGAGCACTCTGGTGTGGAAAGGGACACTGAACAGAAATGTCAAATCTGTTTCTCTTCCTAATGATGAACCTATTTTGGGAAGATACCTAGCTCTTGATGTCTGGATTTTCTCATCTGCTAAATGATTGGATTATGGTAGTTATTTTTCTTATTTTTCCTTCCAGTTCCCATGTTTGCAGTTCTCAAAAAGATTTCATCACTTGACATCAATAGTTTATATCATAGATGCTCAGTTATTCAATGTCCATTTAACTGACTCCCTAAAGTAATCATACTCTATTTCCTCAGTAAAACATGCTGGACAACGCCCATTGCAGAGGAGTACTGACAGCCAGAAGACTATTCTAGTACATTCACACATTTCTGCCCCCATCAGTTGAGTTTTATGTTTACCAAGAGTCAGCTGCGTTTGTTCCCAAATCTGTTTATGTGAGTTGTGTTCATTACTGATATTATATAGTTTATTAAGTAGTATGAAAACCAAAGAAATATAAATGTGAAAAGGAAGAGGATTGTTTCCATGAGAACTAAAGGCTTTGGAGAGAATCTATTGGGGTGGAAAGACGTTGTAAAATATTTTAAAAAATCATATATATCTGGAAAAGTAAAATCTTTTATTTCTTCACAGCTGAACTACAACCACTGGGAATGCTGTATCTCCCTTGGCTGCTGGCCCCACTCCTTTACCTCCTTAGGTCTTCACTTAAGTTTTACTTTACCAGTGAGACTGACCCTGACCACCCCTCTCATCTCCCCCACTCTCAAGCAGACATCAGTATTTGTGGCAGATGCTTCCAAGTGAAGTGGTCCCTCTGTGTAAAGCTTACTTTCCTTTTTGTTTTATAAAACTTACTTAATCATAATGTTTATTTTTGGTTCTATTTTCCTGTTGGAATCTAAGTTCTATGAGGGCAGAGATCTTTATAATTTTGTTTACTTATGTATCCCAAGTGCCTCGCATGGTGCTTGTCACACAGTCTGAGCTCTTAAATATTGGCTCAATGAATGAATGAACAAAGGTGTGGAAGAACCAGGACTGGCCTGAGTACAGTCCAGGTTTTCTCTGCCAAGGGCAAAACAAATGACAAAACTATGAGTCTCTGGGATTTATTGAGGAAACCAAAGATCTTTTTAGGCTGAATGGCTCTCTGATTTTAGTTACAGTTTGCAAATCTCCCTTTCCTCTAACTCCTACTGCTTTCTCGATTTTATTGCCTTAAATACAGGTTTGCTCAGGCAAAGAAAGTCAGAGAACTGTGGCTAAGACCCAGATGATCCAGATAATAAACACGTCTTTGCTTGAGTTTTGTGACATATGGGCAAATAGCCATTAAAGCCTTTTCGCCTCTTTGCCTTCATTACTTGTTTCTAGTTTGGTTTAATGATTACCTAGTGATTCAGCAGTTATGACCTTTCTTGTTAACTATTGCAGTTTATGACCATCCCATACTGCATCCACTTTTTATATTGAGGATTTATAAATTGTTTCTTCCTTTTTTGCCTAATTGCGGTTTAAATTGTTTCCAGTTTCCAAAGCTCTTTTTCTGTATAAAATGATAATTTTATCACAATAATAATTATAAAATTACCTAATATAGTACTATCTGCCAAGTTCTGATTTAGGAGCTTCAGATATATTTTCATCTTCACACCAACCTTGCAGGGGGAGTTTTTGAATTTAGCAAATTTACTCTGTGCTTCTCTGCCTTTATGTTTTCTTCTGACTGGCCCAATTAGAATAATCAGAAACCCAAGTTCTCAGATTTCTGGATCCCACTCCAAAAGACCTACAATCAGGATTTTCACCAACTTCCAGGGTGAAACTTCGGAATACTCAAATTTGAGCACCAAGAATTGGGTGCTTATTGAGGTAGAATAGATCTTGGAGTACACTGAGAAGTGGACTCTAAGTTGGCATTAGTACACTATAGTCATCACTGTGCAGTTTTTTACTTATTATAATGGAGGTTAACCCTCTTCCTGGAAAGTCATACTTTGCTTTTCCTGTTCCTATAACATTTGACATATATTATCATGAGAATGAAAACAAACGAGAACCATCTAGAAGTTTCTAGCCAGCAAATATGGTTTAAGAATACCTTTGTTCTTTTGTGGGCTAGATTGTGCCTTTTGCTCTATAAATTAATTTTCTTTTGTAAGAAATAAGGGATCAACTCATTTGGTCAGTGCACCTGGGAACAAAAAGTAAATAGGATATCTGAAAAAGTAAAGACAATTATCTGATTATGCATCAATAAAATGACTGGTTTTCTCTAATTTTCTTACTTATTCAGGTAAAAGAAAGTAGACTCAAGAGGCATATAGGTAAAATTCTGTAGACTCTTATCACTGTAGTCAGATCAGATAGGGGAAGAGAAGCAGATGTGGGGTTGGCAAGCTAGGGCCCACCAGCCAAATTCTTCCTGCTATTTATTTTCATGTATGAAATTTTGTTGGATCACAGCCAAGCACCTTCTTTTACATACTTTCTATGACTGCTTTCATGCTGCATTGACAGAACTCAATAAATTGCAGCAACAAGTTTGGGTAACAAAGCCAAAAATATTTGCTATCTAGTCCTTTACATGGAGAAGGAAATGGCAACCCATTCCAGTACTCTTGCCTGGAGAATCCCATGGATGGAGGAGCCTGGTAGGCTATAGTCCATGGGGTCGCTAAGAGTCAGACATGACTGAGCCACTTCACTTTCACTTTTCACTTTTCACTTTCATGCATTGGGGAAGGAAATGGCAACCCACTCCAGTATTCTTGCCTGGAGAATCCCAGGGACAGAGGAGCCTGGTGGGCTGCCATCTATGGGGTTGCACAGAGTTCGACATGACTGAAGCAACTTAGCAGCAGCAGCAGCAGCAGTAGTCCTTCACAGAAAGAGTTTCTGGTCTCTGGTATAAATTATTTAGCAAATTATTCACTTTGGTTCTAAATTACTCCAAGATTTTATATCTAATTTGAAAGTGGTAAGATAACACAATCTCAATAAATATCTATGAAATGAATGATGATATTTTTCAGTCATACTTTCCACAAAAAACAAATTAACTCAAGAACCTCAAGTCACTGGAAGTGTTAGTAATTGTTTACCTGTAGCCTCACTCTTGGAGAAGGCGATGGCACCCCACTCCAGTACTCTTGCCTGGAAAATCCCATGGATGGAGGAGCCTGGTAGGCTGCAGTCCATGGGGTCGCAAAAAGTCGGACATGACTGAATGACTTCACTTTCACTTTTCACTTAAATGCATTGGAGAAGGAAATGGCAACCCACTCCAGTGTTCTTGCCTGGAGAATCCCAGGGATGGGGCAGCCTGGTGGGCTGCCGTCTATGGGGTTGCACAGAGTCAGACACAACTGAAGCGACTCAGCAGCAGCAGCAGCCTCACTCTTAGAGTTTCTCCATGGGCCATAAAGCATTCATTCATTTACTCTAAAGAAGAGAGGAGACAAGTTTTTATGGAGAGACATTCATTTCAAAGTGGAGGACACGCTTATCAGAGTGTGAACACGACCATTTATTTGCACATGGAAAAATAATTATAATTTATAGCTTCACATTTATAGAGAAAATAAATTACACTTTACTGATAATATACAGACTGGTGCTAATCCTTGCACAAATGCACTGTCATGTACTTGCACTATATGATACAATGTACTTGTATCACTAGGAATAACTTTCAGTTGTGACAATCATAAAATCAAGTACAGAAATAATGAGTAAATAATGAAGTTGTACTGAATCATACACTTCAACACTTCAGCATTCTTGCCTTGAGAACCCCATGAACAGTATGAAAAGGCAGAATGATAGGACACTGAAAGAGGAACTCCCCAGGTCGGTAGGTGCCCAATATGCTACTGGAGATCAGTGGAGAAATAACTCCAGAAAGGATGAAGGGATGGAGCCAAAGCAAAAACAATACCCAGCTGTGGATGTGACTGGTGATGGAAGCAAGGTCTGATGCTGTAAAGAGCAGTATTGCATAGGAACCTGGAATGTTAGGTCCATGAATTAAGGCAAATTGGAAGTGGTCAAACATGAGATGGCAAGAGTAAACATCAACATTCTAGGAATCAGTGAGCTAAAATCGACTGGAATGGGTGAATTTAACTCAGATGACCATTATATCTACTACTGTGGGCAGGAATCCCTTAGAAGAAATGGAGTAGCCATCATGATCAACAAAAGAGTCCGAAATGCAGTACTTGGATGCAATCTCACAAACGACAGAATGACCTCTATTCGTTTTCAAGGCAAACCATTCAATATCACAGTAATCCAAGTCTATGACCCAACCAGTAACACTAAAGATGCTGAAGTTGAATGGTTCTATGAAGACCTACAAGACCTTTTAGAACTAACACCCCAACAAGATGTCCTTTTCATTACAGGGGACTGGAATGCAAAAGTAGGAAGTCAAGAAACACCTAGAGTAATAGGCAAATTTGGCCTTGGAATATGGAATGAAGCAAGGCAAAGACTAATAGAGTTCTGCCAAGAGAGCGCACTGGTCATAGCAAACACCCTCTTCCAACAAGACAAGAGAAGAGTCTACACATGGACATCACCAGATGGTCAACACTGAAATCAGATTGATTATATTCTTTGCAGCCAAAGATGGAGAAACTCTATACAGTCAGCAAAAACAAGACTGGGAGCTGACTGTGGCTCAGATCATGAACTCCTTATTGCCAAATTCAGACTTAAATTGAAGAAAGTAGGGAAAACCACTAGACCATTCAGGTATGACCTACATCGAATCCCTTATGATTATACAGTGGAAGTGAGAAATAGATTTAAGGGTCTAGATCTGATAGATGGAATGCCTGATGAACTATGGACGGAGGTTCATGACACTGTACAGGAGACAAGGATCAAGACCATCCCCATGGAAAAGAAACGCAAAAAAAGCAAAATGGCTGTCTGAGGAGCCCTTACAAATAGCTGTGAAAAGAAGAGAAGCGAAAAGCAAAGGAGTAAAGGAAAGATATAAGCATCTGAATGCAGAGTTCCAAAGAATATCAAGGAGAGATAAGAAAGCCTTCCTCAGTGATCAATGCAAAGAAATAGAGGAAAACAACAGAATGGGAAAGACTAGAGATCTCTTCAAGAAAATTAGAGATACCAAGGGAACACTTCATGCAAAGATGGGCTCAATAAAGGACAGAAATGGTATGGACCTAACAGAAGCAGATGATATTAAGAAGGGATGGCAAGAATACACAGAAGAACTATACAAAAAAGATCTTCACGACCCAGATAATCATGATGGTGTGATCACTCACCTAGAGCCAGACATCCTGGAATGTGAAGTCAAGTGGGCCTTAGAAAGCATCACTACAAACAAAGCTAGTGGAGGAGATGGAATTCCAGTTGAGCTATTTCAAATCCTGAAAGATGATGCTGTGAAAGTGCTGCACTCAATATGCCAGCAAATTTGGAAAACTCAGCAGTGGCCACAGGACTAGAAAAGGTCAGTTTTCATTCCAGTCCCAAAGGAAAGCAATGCTAAAGAATGCTCAAACTCCCACACAATTTCACTCATCTCACATGCTAGTAAGGTAATGCTCAAAATTCTCCAAGCCAGGCTTCATCAATATGTGAACCGTGAACTTCCTGATGTTCAAGCTGGTTTTAGAAAATGCAGAGGAACCAGAGATCAAATTGCCAGCATTTGCTGGATCATGGAAAAGGCAAGAGAGTTCCAGAAAAACATGTATGTCTGCTTTATTGACTATGCCAAAGCCTTTGACTGTGTGGATCACAATAAACTGTGGAAAATTCTGAGACAGATGAGAATACCAGACCACCTGGCCTGCCTCTTGAGAAACCTATATGCAGGTCAGGATGCAACAGTTAGAAATGGACATGGAATAACAGACTGGTTCCAATAGGAAAAGGAGTACGTCAAGGCTGTATATTGTCACCCTGCTTATTTAACTTATATGCAGAGTACATCATGAGAAATGCTGGACTGGAAGAAACACAAGCTGGAATCAAGATTGCCGGGAGAAATATCAATAACCTCAGATATGCAGATGACACTACCTTTATGGCAAAAAGTGAAGAGGAACTAAAAAGCCTCTTGATGAAAGTGAAAGAGGAGAGTGAAAAAGTTGGCTTAAAGCTCAACATTCAGAAAATGAAGATCATGGCATCTGGTCCCATCACTTCATGGGAAATAGATGGGGAAACAGTGGAAACAGTGTCAGACTTTATTTTTTTGGGCAGATGGTGACTGCAGCCATGAAATTAAAAGACACTTACTCCTTGGAAGGAAAGTTATGACTAACCTAGTTGGCTTATTCAAAAGGAGAGACATTACTTTGCCAACAAAGGTCTGTCTAGTCAAGGCTATGGTTTTTCCAGTGGTCATGTATGGATGTGAGAGTTGGACTATAAAGAAAGCTGAGT
>NW_011494850.1:724391-732619 GCF_000754665.1 Bison bison bison
GACTCTGATGCTGGGAGGGATTGGGGCAGGAGGAGAAGGGGATGACAGAGGATGAGATGGCTGGATGGCATCACCAACTCGGTGGACATGAGTTTGAGTGAACTCTGGGAGTTGGTGATGGACAGGGAGGCCTAGTGTGCTGCAATTCACGGAGTCGCAAAGAGTCAGACCATGACCAAGTGACTGAACTGAACTGAACTGAATCATAAATATTAAGGCAAGATTTTAAAAAATAAGTTCAGTTCAATTCAGTCGCTCAGTCATATCCAACTCTTTGCGACCCCATGGACTGCAGCATGCCAGGCTTCCCTGTCCTTCACCAGCTCCTGGAGCTTACTCAAACTCATGTCCATTGAGTCAGTGATGCCATCCAATCATATCCTCTATTGTCCCCTTCTCCTCCCACCTTCAATCTTTCCCAGAATCAGGGTCTTTTCCAATGAATCAGTTCTTCACGTCATGTGGCCAAAGTTTTGGAGTTTCAGCTTCAGGATCAGTCCTTTCAATGAATATTCAGAACTGATATCCTTTAGGATAGACTTGTTGGATTTTCTTGCAGTCCAAGGGACTCTGAAGAGTCTTCTCCAACACCATAGTTCAAAAGCATCAATTCTTTGGTGCTCACCTTTCTTTGCAGTCCAACTCTCACATCCATACATGACCACTGGAAAAACCAAAGCTTTGACTAGATAGACCTGTGTTGGCAAAGTAACGTCTCTACTTTTTAATATTTTGTCTAGGTTGGTCATAGTTTTTCTTCCCAGGAGCAAGCGTCTTTTAATTTCATGGTTGTAGTCACTATCTGCAGTGATTTTGGAGCCCCCCAAAATAAAGTCTCTCACTGTTTCCGTTGTTTCCCCATCTATTTGCCATGAAGTGATGGGACTGGATGTGATGATCTTAATTTTTTGAATGTTGAGTTTTAAGCCAGTTTTTTCACTCTCCCCTTTCGCTTTCATCATGAGGCTCTTTAGTTACTCTTCAGTTTCTGCCGTAAGTGTGGTGTCATCTGCATATCTGAGGTTACTGATATTTCTCCTGGCAATCTTGATTCCAGCTTGTGCTTCATCCAGCCTGGCATTTCGCATGATGTACTCTGCATATAAGTTAAATAAGCAGGGTGACAATATGCAGCCTTGATGTACTCCTCTCCCGATTTGGAACCAGTGTGTCGTTCCATGTCCTATTCTAACTGTTGCTTTTGAGAAATACAGATTTCTCAGAAAGCAGGTCAAGTTGATTTTTAAAGTGTGAATATATTTTCTTATAAATTAATAAAATAAAATATTATTTATATTACCTTTATCTCATAGTTTTTGAATTTCTGTTTTGTGTATTGTTTACTACATGTATAATATGTTAGTATAATAGTATATGCATATAATTTTTCTATATTTGTATATTTAAGCATATTCCTTTGATATACACACATACACATCAAAGATATATACTTAAGTGTTTTATTCATAGGTGCATGGGATTAAAAAGTTCAGAAGCCACCAATTTAGACAATGCTATATGAGTTCAGCCTTCTTACTGTGTATCTTGGGTTTTATCTCTGCCTGACCTCACCTCTCAACTTGCTGAAGGCTTGGTAAAGTGAAACAAATTGCAGTAACTCCTCTGTATGCACCACTGTATAAATATTTATTCCGTGTTGTTACATACTTGCTTGCAAATTTTGCATTTGTCTGCAATAGTGTTGTCTTCCATTAGTCTAGCTATTTAAAATACTAATGATAGTAATGATTAAATTTTCTTTTTGTAACACCTTCCATAGTCATTAAGCTAACTGACACCCCTGAAAACTATTTACTTTTGTTACCAGAGAAATTATTGCATGATTATAGATTTCACTGAATCTTATTGATTCTTATATAAATAATGGGTGTACTTTGTAGACGCTGGGCATGTTTGGAGATGGTACAGTTTTTCTGGGGTTAAGAGGATTTTGATGATATTGACCATGTTCATTTATGTCAAAACAATAAATCAGTTTCCTTAGGAAAAATATTGCCTCAATAATTTAAATTCATTTGGTATTTGTTGACATATAAAGAACCCACTTTCATACCGCAAATTGTTCTAAATGAGATACCTTCTCTATGTCTTTTCAGGCCAAAATAAATCTATAATTTCATATCTCAATGGTTATGTCCATTAAAAATTTTTTCCATCTGGGGATAACTGTGGTCTGTAAAACTATACCACTGACTTTAAACCCTCTATTTTTTTTTTTAATTTACTTTTTAATTTTATATTGGAGTATGGTTAATTTACAATGTTGTGTTCCTTTCAAGTGTACAACAAAGTGATTCAGTTATACATATGCATATTTCCATTCTTTCTCAGATTATTTTCCCATATAGGTTATTGCAGAATACTGAGAAGAGTTCCCTCTGCTATACACAGGTCCTTGTTGTTTATTTTATACATAGTACTGTGTGTATGTTAATCCCAGACTCCAAATTTATCCCTCCCCAGTACATCTTCCCTTTTGCAACCATAAATTTGTTTTCAAAGCCTGTGAGTCTGTTTCTGTTTTGTAAATAAATTCATTTGTATCTTTGTTGAGAAGATTCCACATGTAAGTGATATCATATCATATTTGTTTTTGTCTGACTTACTTCACTTAGTATGATAATCTCTAGGTCCATCCATGTTGCTGCTAATGGCTCTATTTCATTGTTTTCCTATGGTTGAGTAATACTCCATTGCTCCAGTGTGTGTATGTACCTCATCTTCTTTATCTGTTCATCTGTCAATGGACATTTAGGTTGCTTCCATGTCTTGGCTATTGTAAATAGTGCTATAACAAACATTGGGGTCCATGTATCTTTTCGAATATGGCTTTCTCTGGATATATGCCTGGGAATGGGATTGCTAGATCATATAGTAGTTCTATTTTTAGTTTTTAAAGGAACTTCCATAAATGTTTTCTGTAGCGATGTTCCAGTTTACATTCCCACCAACAATGTAGGAGGGTTCCCTTTCTACACACCCTCTCCAGCATTTATTGTTTGTAGACTTTGATGATGGCTCTTTTGACTGGTGTGAGCTGGTAACTCTTTGTAGTTTTGATTTGCATTTCTCTAATAATTAATGATGATGGCCTCTTTTCATATGCTTTTTGGCCTTTTGTATGTCTTCTTTGGAGAAATGCCTATTTAGATCTTCTCACTTTTGATTGGGTTGTTTGTTTTATTAATATAAAGCTGCATGAGCTGTTTGTATGTTTTGGAGATTAATCTCTGTCAGTCACTATGTTTGCAATAAAGCTTTTTTAATTTCTTCTTTATTAGGACACTGCTGCTGCTAAGTCACTTCAGTTGTGTCCGATTCTGTGCGACCCCATAGAGGGCAGCCCACCATGCTCCCCCGTCCCTGGGATTCTCCAGGCAAGGACACTGGAGTGGGTTGCCATTTCCTTCTCCAATACATGAAAGTGAAAAGTGAAAGTGAAGTCGCTCAGTCGTGTCCGACTCTTTGCAACCCCATGGACTGCAGCCCACCAGGCTCCTCCATCCATGGGATTTTCCAGGCAAGAGTACTGGAGTGGGGTGCCATTGCCTTCTCCGTTATTAGAACACAGTATTCTATGAATCAAGTTAGTATTTGATTCCAGTAAGTCTCTTCTTCTTCTGTCAATTTTAGCCTAACTATAGAAGTTCTGCCTTTTGTATTTATCCAAAGAGGAAGCCCCAGAACTTGATGTCTGCTACTGGACGGCCAGAAAGTCTGGTTTCTTATTAACTTCTTCCTGTGTTCTGGAAGTCAGTCGGAAATGCAAATCGCACATCTTTTGTGGGGTTTTTTTGCAGATGTAAAAATATCCCCTTCCATCCCAGCCTAAGACTTATTCCCAGCTCTGTGTTGCCAGTTATCATTGTATTCATGAAAACAAACTTTCACTTGAGACATGGATGGAAACAATTTGTGGGGGAGGCATAAAATAGCAGGGGCGTATCTCTCATGTTTGTTGTCTACTTTCATATAACGATTCATTTTTGAGTGGAAGCAATTTCAATTCCATATATGCTCTTCTGCTGCTGCTGCTAAGTCGCTTCAGTCGTGTCCGACTCCGTGCGACCCCATGGACTGCAGCCTACCAGGCTTCTCCGTCCATGGGAGAACAAGAGTGGGTTCTCCCAGGCAAGAACACTGGAGTGGGTTGCCATTTCCTTCTCCAATGCAGGAAAGTGAAAAGTGAGAGTGAAGTCGTTCAGTCATGTCTGACTTTTAGTGACCCCATGGACTGCAGCCAACCAGGCTCCTCCATCCATGGGATTTTCCAGGCAAGAGCACTGGAGTGGGTTGCCATTTCCTTCTCCACCATATATGCTCAGTTTAAATATTTTAGGGAGGATTTCACAATAACTACCTCTGATATGAACTGAGCTCTGGCCTCATAACAAAAGTTTATTTCTTCTCTAAGCAAATGGCTAATCATGGCAGGTCCAAATTGAAAATTAATAGCTTGGAGGAGTTTAGAATAAAAAATAGAAGAAGAGTAAATTTTCTGATATGTATTAGATTTGGAACAGTTTGAGAAATGAAAAATTATTAATTGGTATTTTAGCAAAGAGTTTTTGTGTAGGGATACAGAAGATCTGAATCGAATCTAACACACGTGTAGCACTCATTATACTAGCCAGCAAATTTCAGGTGGAAAGGCCAAGTACCACAAATCACACATTTTAAATTTATATATCATGTCCTTAAACCAGCCATTTATTCATTCTTACAAGGTGCCAGGCATGTACTAGGCCCTTTCATAAATCAGTTTAGTGGTTAATATATATTTTACCCTTGCATATTTGTGGAGAATGCTACATTCTCATTAGAAATAGCTCCAAAACTGTGGTGTAATGACCCATTCTCCTTGGTTTGGAGGTAGCAAGTTGGGGGAAACATGAGACTTTGTTGGAAAAAGTAAATTTAAGCCTAAACTTGACTATGAACTTGTGATCTAAGCCACTATGGTCTTATAGCTCCCATATTTTGGATCTTTCACTACCTGTTATGGCCTGAATGTTTCTGTCCTTCCAGAATTCGTATGTTGAAATCTTAACCACCACCAGTGCCACTGCCCCCCACCCCCGCACCCACCTCAAGGTGACACTATTAGGAGGTGGGGGATGCTTTGGGGAGGTGATTAGGTTATGAGGGTGAAGTCCTCAAGAATGGGATTAATGTTCTTATGAAAAAGACCCCAGAGAGCTCCCACCATGTGAGGACACATCCAGAAGTTAGCAGTCTGCAACCAGAAAGTGGACTCTCTACAGGGCCTTGATCTCAGACTTCTAGCCTCCAGAACCATGAGAGAGAAATGTTTGTTGTTTGAACCACTAAGTCTATGATACTTTTTAAAATAGCAGCTCACACTAAGATGCTACCAAAGTATTTACTAAGAATTTTCAGTGACCATGAGTTGAACTGAATTATGACTGATTCAGAGGTCATAATAAGAAAATTTTGAATGTATGGATTCCAAGAATGTGGTAGATCCACTAATATTTCCTACTGGTTGGTTCACTTCCTCTACATAACAATGTCTGATCCCCCAGTTCTGATTAAGAGGCTGAGCAGGGTGAACCTGACTGATAAATTCCATCCAGGTAGGCGATCTGGAGGTGGGGCATTCTGTTGTTGCTGTTCAGTCACCCAGTCATGTTTGACTCTTTGCAACACCGTGGACTGCAGCACGCTGGGCCTCTCTGTCCCTCACTATCTCCCAAAGTTTGCCCAAGTTCATGTCCATTGCATTGGTGATGCCATCCAGCCATCTCCTCCTCTGACACCCTCTTCTCCTTCTGCCCTCAGTCTTTCCCAGCATCAGGAGCTTTTCCAATAAGTCAGCTATTTGCATCAGATGACCAAAATACTGGAGTTTCAGCTTCAGCATCAGTCCTTCCAATGAGTATTCAGGGTTGATTTCTCTTAAAATTGACTGGTTTGATCTCCTTGCTGTCCAAGGGATTCTCAGGAGTCTTCTCCAGCACCACAGTTTGAAGGCATCAATTCTTCGGCACACTGCATTCTTTATGGTCCAGCTCTCACAACCATATGTGACCACTGGGAAGACCATAGGCTTGACTTTATGGCCACTAGGCCAGCCAGGTATGACTTAAATCAAATCCCCTATGAATATGCAGTGGATGTAATGAATAGATTCAAGGGATTAGAACTTATAAACAGTGTGCCTGAAGAACTATGGATAGAGATCTGAAAAATTGTACAGGAGGCAGTGAACAAAACCATCCCAAAGAAAAGAAAAACAAGAAGGCAGAGTGGTTATCTGAGGAGGCCTTACAAATAACTAAAGAAAGAAGAGAAGCAAAAAGTAAGAGAGAAAGGGAAACGTATATCCAACTAAATGCAGATTTCCAAACAACAGCACGGAGAGACAAGAGGACTTTCTGTAATGAACAATGTATAAAACTAGAAGAAAACAACCGAAGGGGAAAGACTTGAAATCTCTCCAGGAAAGTTGGAGATATCAAGGGAACATTTTGCCTAAAAGTGGGCACAAAAGAGACATTCCAGTTCCAGCTAAATCTCTTACCTTAAAGGGCTACTTGAAGTAAATTGGGTCAATGGAGGCTGGAAAACTAGAAAAGGTGAGAGAGAGATGGTTGTCTGATTAAGTGAAACAGAATTTCACAGACATGCTCCTGGTGGGAACTTGCGTTCATTTGTGGTGTTTCTCTTAAAGGACTGGCAATGAAAGAAAGAGCAAACACCTTCCCAAGCAGCAAGACTCAAATCAAATACAAACACCCCTGGCCAAGTTAGAACCTTGCCCTGCTGTCTTCCCACAGCTCCCTGTTAATGCCTTATAGAAGTTGCCTCATTTTATCATAGTAGGTACCTGCTGTAGGGCAGCTCCAGTAACTCCTGAGAGCACAGGGAGTCTTTGCATTTATCTTTGTTCCCCCTTAGTGGATGCTGATTGAAGACATAATTGATGATATAAATTGCAACATATATGTAAAACTCCATCCAAGTCTGAACATTATGGTTTATATAAATTGGTATAAAATGCTTCATGACCCGTGATGGGCAGCATGCCGCATTACCTTTTCAGATTAACATGGAACTGGCTCTAGGCCCCACCTGCCAGAATTAAGGGAGATCCAGTATCATATTTCCAGAGAAGGCAATGGCACCCTACCCTACTCCAGAACTCTTGTCTGGAAAATCCCAGGGATGGAGGAGCCTGGTGGGCTATAATCCATGGGGTTGCTAAGAGTTGGACACAACTGTGTGACTTCACTTTCAATTTTCACTTTCATGCATTGGAGAAAGAAATGGCCACCCACTCCAGTGTTCTTGCCTGGAGAATCCCAGGAACGGGGGAGCCTGGTGGGCTGCCGTCTATGGGGTCACACAGAGTCGGACATGACGGAAGTGACTTAGCAGCAGCAGCAGTATCATACTTCTGCCTTCCTGTTATAGAGTGAAATGTTTGTGTACCCAACCTAATTTATATGTTGAAACCTAATCTCCCATGTGATAGTAATAGGAGTTGGGGCATTTAGGCAGTGCTTAAGTCATGAGGGTAACAATATACAGCCTTGATGTACTCCTTTTCCTATTTGGAACCAGTTTTTTGTTCCATGTCCAGTTCTAACTGTTGCTTCCTGACCTGCATATAAGTTTCTCAAGAGGCAGGTCAGGTGGTCTGGTATTCCCATCTCTTTCAGAATTTTCCATAGTTTATTGTGATCCACAGTTTATTGTGATCCACAGTCAAAGGTTTTGGCATAGTCAATAAAGCAGAAATAGATGCTTTTCTGGAAGTCTCTTGCTTTTTCAATGATCTAGAGGATGTTAGCAATTTGATCTCTGGTTTCTCTGCCTTTTCTAAAACCAGCTTGAACATCTGGAAGTTCACGGTTCACATATTGCTGAAGCCTGGCTTGGAGAATTTTGAGCATTAATTTACTAGCGTGTGAGATGACTGCAATTGTGCGGTAGTTTGAGCATTCTTTGGCATTGCTTTTATTTGGGATTGGAATGAAAACTGACCTTTTCCAGTCCTGTGGCCACTGCTGAGTTTTCCAAATTTGCTGTCATATTGAGTGCAGCACTTTCACAGCATCATCTTTCAGGATTTGAAAGAGCTCAACTGGAATTGCATCGCCTTCACTAGCTTTGTTTGTAGTGATACTTTCTAAGTCCCACTTGACTTCCCATTCCAGGATGTCTGGCTCTAGGTGAGTGCT
>NW_011494850.1:733353-733734 GCF_000754665.1 Bison bison bison
AAAAGTGAGAGTGAAGTCGTTCAGTCATGTCTGACTTTTAGTGACCCCATGGACTGCAGCCAACCAGGCTCCTCCATCCATGGGATTTTCCAGGCAAGAGCACTGGAGTGGGTTGCCATTTCCTTCTCCACCATATATGCTCAGTTTAAATATTTTAGGGAGGATTTCACAATAACTACCTCTGATATGAACTGAGCTCTGGCCTCATAACAAAAGTTTATTTCTTCTCTAAGCAAATGGCTAATCATGGCAGGTCCAAATTGAAAATTAATAGCTCTAAACTAAAATTAATAGTTTAGAATAAAAAATAGAAGAAGAGTAAATTTTCTGATATGTATTAGATTTGGAACAGTTTGAGAAATGAAAAATTATTAATTGGTA
>NW_011494850.1:733834-736870 GCF_000754665.1 Bison bison bison
GATCAGTCCTGGGTGTTCATTGGAAGGACTGATGCTAAAGCTGAAACTCCAATACTTTGGCTGCCTCATGTGAAGAGTTGACTCATTGAAAAAGACCCTGATGCTGATTGGGGGAAGAAGGAGAAGGGGACGACAGAGAATGAGATGGCTGGATGGCATCACCGACTCGATGGACATGAGTTTGAGTGAACTCCGGGAGTTTGGTGATGGACAGGCAGGCCTGGTGTGCTGGGATTCATGGGGTTGCAAAGAGTCGGACACGACTGAGCGACTGAACTGAACTGAACTAGGTCATAAGGGTGGAGCTCTCATGAATGGAATTAGTTTCTTTGTAAACAGAGAGCTCCTTTACCCCTTCCAATATATGAAAACACAGTGAAAAGATGGCTGTCTATGAATCAGGAAGTGTGTCCTCACCAGACACTGAGTATGCTGGTGCCTTTCTCTTGGACTTTCCAGCCTCCAGAACGGTGAGAAATAAATTTCTGCTGTTTATCGGCCACCCAGTTTATGGTATTTTTGTTACAGCAGCCTGAACAGACAAAGACATTTCCTTCCTCTTTTTCTTGGATTATCTAACATCGCAAGGAGCTTAAACAACACATCATAGTCTGCCAGAATTCCACTCTCCAGTCACCAGGGACTCAGGTGAGTCTCTGTGTACTGTGTCTTTCCTGTCTAGGATTTGCTGGAGCCATCAGTTTTCCACTGTACCTCTAGCCCAGCTGTTTAGATATTAGCAGTGCATCAGCTTATCTGGTTTCCTGCTGAGCAGCATGGGACTTTGAAAAAAAGATGGCTCCAAAAGTTTACACAATTTGCTGTCATCTATTATAACCTGTTGCTTAGGTCCCTAGGCTACTAACTAATGCTCACCTTTTCAGTAGCCTTCACATCCATGCTCTCACAAGATCTTTCACCCAACCAAAGAATGTCTAAGCATCTCATTGTTTCTCAGATGACAACCACTCTACCTTTCTTGAATTCTAGGGTCTTTTTAGGGCGTGGGCATCTTTTCTTCTTCATATTCCTAAAATAAATGGTACCTTCTTCCTCCCATAGTGAAGTTTAAAAGACCATTAAGAAGGACTTGGACTTCAGACACATAAGAATCTTTCCATTTCTCCTCTTGGGAATGGAGATAGAATGCCTTTTTTTCCTTCTTGATAAATTTTCCACTCCATGAATAGGAGACTTTTTAATAGAGAGTAAAAATTCTAATACAAGTTAAATTATCACCTGCAGGTCACTCTGTTATATCAAAGATGCACAGAACAAGAATGCATGCTTTTTTTAAATTCATCTCTTGCATATTGTAAGGATTTCTTCTTTAGTAATGACCTAAATGTAAAAATCTATGCAATATTGTTTTAACCTTTGTAATTTATTTTTTAGTTATTACAAAAAAAGTGTTTTAGTAGACAGTCCAGAAAGGAAACATTGCCAAGCCTGCTGCCAGAGAGAGAACTGGAGAAGCCAATCTCACAGGACTCTGTTGAAAACAAGCCACCTTTAACAGTCCCCTGATATCCTCACTGCATTGGTTTGGCAGTAACTTCCCAGGACCAGTGTGCAAGGAAGGAAGATAGAGAAGTAGCCCTGTGGTATCGTACTTGGCTGTGATCACTCCATATCACTTTATGCCTGGTAACTCAATGAAATTGCTTACCATTATATTAAGAGGCATAACTGCTCATAAAAGCATATCCATAGTACTGGAGGACTTAGGCCAGGAGAGGTTGTGTATCTCAGTTATACTCTGTGTCAAGAACTCCCCTGTGAATTAATTATTCAGATTATGCTGCTGAGACCAGACCACTGGCCCACTGTCACCAATAGTCTGGGCTCAACAATATTACCTGAATAATTCAGGTAATTTCCTAATAATTAAGGTTAGTTCCTCCTTTGGGAGAACATCCCTGGTGGGTTTTCCTATTCATTGATCTCAAAATTGTTAAATAATGGTGAATGAAACTCAACAGAGTTTAGGTTAAATATTTTCTTTTCCTGGATACTCTCTGGCTTCTAGCCAAAGGCATTTATTCCCTATTTAGTTTTCTTTGAGTTGAGGTACAAAGATGATATGGATGTAGGGTAACTTGTCAAGCCACAAACATAACCTGCTCTGTAATAATACACTCCCAAACTGTTATCTTGTGTTGACATGATATGATTCAACTTCTAATCCTGTTTTCCTAATTCTAAAATGAAGTGGTTTCACTCTATTAAAGATCATCCTCAATTGAAAGTCACTAAAACATCTATATGTCACAAGGGCTAGCCCAACACAAAGCTCTTAATCTGAAGTTGACCTTTTTAGAAAACCTGTCACTCAGAATTTGACCTTATCACCTCAGGAAATTAATTTAAAAATCTGTCTCTACAGTGTTACATGTGCTTTTTTTTTTTTTTAATCAAGATTTTATGAATTTGATATGGATTATCAGAGAAATTATTTGCTCACTGAAACACCTTTTTTTTTTTTTTTTTTAAGAAAAAAATTCCTTTTCTTTCTTCCTTAAGATATAGAAGAAAACCTGTTTTGGAAGGAACTCAATATGAAAGATAGCATGGGTGTGGGCCTCCATATATCAAAGCCTCAAGAAATTCACTTTCAGCATGTTTATGTTTCAACTGAGGCTTCTGAATACCACCCAGTACAGGTTGTATGCAGAGTAAATGTGATTGGCCCTGAAGAGTAAAAGCCTCAGGCTTGAGTTAGGGAGGGAGAAAGAGAATATTAACAACCCAGAAACCTGTTTGGATCATGACAGGTGGCTGTTGATTAGGTCAGGCATATAACTCACCTGGGGGCCTTAGTGGAAATGTCATGCCTTATTTTAGAAAGAAATTAGACTCAGTGATGGGAGATACACTTTAGGGACTAAATAGCACACTAATCAGAGAAGGCAATGACACCCCACTCCAGTACTCTTTTTTTAAAAAATATAAATTTATTTATTTTAATTGGAGGCTAATTACTTTACAATATTGTATTGGTTTTGCCATACATCAACATGAATCCACCACAGGTAT
>NW_011494850.1:737729-738878 GCF_000754665.1 Bison bison bison
TCTTTCCCTTCTGGTTTCCTCAGTGTGTATGCCCAGCAGTGGGATTGCTGGGTCATAAGGCAGTTCTATTTCCAGTTTTTTAAGGAATCTCCACACTGTTCTCCATAGTGGCTGTACTAGTTTGCATCCCACCAACAGTGTAAGAGGGTTCCCTTTTCTCCACACTCTCTCCAGCATTTATTGCTTGTAGACTTTTGGATAGCAGCCATTCTGACTGGCGTGAAATGGTACCTCATTGTGGTTTTGATTTGCATTTCTCTGATAATGTCCACTCCAGTACTCTTGCCTGGCAAATCCTATGGACAGAGGAGCCCAGTGGTCTGTAGTCCATGGAGTCGCTAAGAGTCAGACGTGATTGAGTGACTTCACTTTCACTTTTCACTTTCATGCTTGGAGAAGAAATGGCAACCCACTCGTTTTCTTGCCTGAAGAATCCCAGGGACGGGGGAGGCTGGTGGGCTGCCATCTATGGGGTTGCACAGAGTTGGACACAACTGAAGCGACTTAGCAGAAGCAGCAGCAGCAGCACACTAATAATATATTTTAAGTGTGTCACTTACTAGCAAGATTGATTTTCAAATTTGCTTTTAACAAAGATTAAAATAAAAATAAAACCTGATAGCAAAATGGTGAATCAATGAAAAGAAATGTGTGAAAGCATGATGGGGGATTATGTGAGATATTACTCCTGCTACCAAATTCTATGAAATGCTAGTTTTTAAAAAATATTACTTGAAAATAACTTAAAATTTAGTTAGCAGCAGGCAAATCTATTGGAACATGAAATATATCAGTGGTTGTAGAAGGCTGGAGATGGGATCTGGGAATTACTATAATCTGGCATAATGGACCTCTTGGGAGTGACAAAAATGTTCTAAAACTGAATTGGGAAGATAGTTGCCTACCTGTATAAATTTAATGAAGATCATTGAAGTGACAAATAGATTCAAAGGATTAGATCTGATAGACAGAGTGCCTGAAGAACTATGGACGGAGGTTCATGACATTGTGTAGGAAGCAGTGATCAAGACAATCCCCAATATTTATTATTTGTAGACTTTTGGATTGCAGCCATTCTGACTGGTGTGAAATGGTACCTCATAGTGGTTTTGATTTGCATTTCTCTGATAATGAGTGATGTTGAGCATC
>NW_011494850.1:738978-750231 GCF_000754665.1 Bison bison bison
TTAGTTGTTTGTCAGTTGCTTCATTTGCTATTATTTTCTCCCATTCTGAAGGCTGTCTTTTCACCTTGCTAATAGTTTCCTTTGATGTGCAGAAGCTTTTAAGGTTAATTAGGTCCCATTTGTTTATTTTTGCTTTTATTTCCAATATTCTGGGAGGTGGGTCATAGAGGATCCTGCTGTGATGTATGTCAGAGAGTGTTTTGCCTATGTTGTCCTCTAGGAGTTTTATACTTTCTGGTCTTACGTTTAGATCTTTAATCCATTTTGAGTTTATTTTTGTGTATGGTGTTAGAAAGTGGTCTAGTTTCATTCTTTTACAAGTGGTTGACCAGATTTCCCAGCACCACTTGTTAAAGAGATTGTCTTTAATCCATTGTATAGTCTTGCCTCCTTTGTCAAAGATAAGGTGTCCATATGTGCGTGGATTTATCTCTGGGATTTCAATTTTGTTCCATTGATCTATATTTCTGTCTTTGTGCCAGTACCATACTGTCTTGATAACTGTGGCTTTGTAGTAGAGCCTGAAGTCAGGCAGGTTGATTCCTCCAGTTCCATTCTTCTTTCTCAAGATCGCTTTGGCTATTCGAGGTTTTTTGTATTTCCATACAAATTGTGAAATTATTTGTTCTAGCTCTGTGAAGAATACTGTTGGTAGCTTGATAGTTATTGCATTGAATCTATAGATTGCTTTGGGTAGTATACTCATTTTCACTATATTGATTCTTCCAATCCATGAACATGGTATATTTCTCCATCTATTAGTGTCTTCTTTGATTTCTAATGGCTGCGATCCAAAGTCTACAAATAATAAATGCTGGAGAGGGTGTGGAGAAAAGGGAACCCTCTTACACTGTTGGTGGGAATGCAAACTAGTACAGCCACTATGGAGAACAGTGTGGAGATTCCTTAAAAAACTGGAAATAGAACTGCCTTATGACCCAGCAATCCCACTGCTGGGCATACACACTGAGGAAACCAGAATTTAAAGAGACACATGTACCCCAATGTTCATCGCAGCACTGTTTATAATAGCCAGGACATGGAAGCAACCTAGATGTCCATCAGCAGATGAATGGATAAGAAAGCTGTAGTACATATACACAATGGAGTATTACTCAGCCATTAAAAAGAATACATTTGAATCAGTTCTAATGAGGTGGATGAAACTGGAGCCTATTATACAGAGTGAAGTAAGCCAGAAGGAAAAACACCAATACAGTATACTAATGCATATATATGGAATTTAGAAAGATGGTAACAATAACCCGGTGTACGAGACAGCAAAAGAGACACTGATGTATAGAACAGGCTTATGGACTCTGTGGGAGAGGGAGAGGGTGGGAAGATTTGGGAGAATGACATTGAAACATGTAAAATATCATGTAAGAAATGAGTTGCCAGTCCAGGTTCGATGCACGATACTGGATGCTTGGGGCTGGTGCACTGGGACGACCCAGAGGGATGGTATGGGGAGGGAGGAGGGAGGAGGGTTCAGGATGGGGAACACATGTATGCCTGTGGCGGATTCATTTTGATATTTGGCAAAACTAATACAATTATGTAAAGTTTAAAAATAAAATAAAATTAAAAAAAAAAAAAAAGACAATCCCCAAGAAAAAGAAATGCAAAAAGGCAAAATGGTTATCTGAGGAGGCCTTACATATAGCTGAGAAAAGAAGAGAAGCTAAAGCCAAAGAGAAAAGGAAAGATATACTCATTTGAAGGCAGAGTTCCAAAGAATAGCAAAGAGAGAGAAGAAAGCATTTCTCAGTGATCAATGCAAAGAAATAGAGGAAAACAATAAAATGGGAAAGACTAGAGATCTCTTCAAGAAAATTAGAGATACCAAGGGAATATTTCAAGCAAGGATGGGCTAAATAAAGGACAGAAATGGTAGGGATCTAACAGAAGCAGAAGATATTAAGAAGAGGTGGCAAGAATACACAGAACTGTACAAAAAAAGATCTTCACGACCCAGAAAACCATGATGGTGTGATCACTCACCTATAGCTAGTCATATAGGAATGTGAAGTAAAGTGGGCCTTAGGAAGCATCACTACAAACAAAGGCTAGTGGAGGTGATGGAATTCCAGGTGAGCTATTTCAAATCCTAATATGATGCAGTGAAAGTGCTACACTCAATATGCTAGCAAATTTGGAAAACTGAGCAGTGGCCACAGGACTGGAAAAGGTCAGTTTTCATTCCAATTCCAAAGAAAGGCAATGCCAAACAATGTTCCAACTATCACACAATTGTACTCATCTCACACTCTAGCAAAGTGATGCTCAAAATTCTCAAAGCCAGGCTTCAATAGTATGTGAACCGAGGACTTTCAGATGTTCAAGCTGGTTTTAGAAAAGGCAGAGGAACCAGAGATCAAATTTCCAACATCCACTGGATCATTGAAAAAGCAAGAGAGTTCTAGAAAAACATCTATTTCTGCTTTATTGACTATGCCAAAGCCTTTGACTGTGTGGATCACAACAAACTGTGGAAATTCTTAAAGAGATGAGAATACCAGACCACCTGACCTCCCTCCTGAGAAATCTATATGCACGTCAGGAAGCAACAGTTAGAACTGGATATGGAACAACAGACTGGTTCCAAAGAGGGAAAGGAGTACACCAAGGCTGTATATTGTCATCCTGCTTGTTTAACTTATATGCAAAGTATATCATGTGAAATGCCAGACTGGATGAAGCACAAGCTGGAATCAAGATTCCCGGGAGAAATACCAATAACCTCAGATATGCAGATGACACCACCCTTATGGCAAAAGTGAAGAACTAAAGAGCCTCTTGCTGAAAGTGAAAGAGGAGAGTGAAAATGCTGGCTTAAAACTCAACATTCAGAGAACTAAGATCATGGCATCCGGTCCCATCAGTTCATGGCAAATAGATGGGGTAATAATGGAAACAGTGAGAGACTATTATTTTGGGCTCCAAAATCACCACAAATGGTGACTGCAGCCATGAAATTAAAAGATGCTTGCTCCTGGGAAGAAAAGCTATGACCAACCTAGAGAGCATTTTATAAAAGCAGAGACATTACTTTGCCAACAAAGATGTAAGAGTTGGACTATAAAGAAAGCTGAGCACCAAAGAATTGATGCTTTTGAACTGTGGTGTTGGAGAAGACTCTTGAGAGTCCCTTGGACTGCAAGGAGATCCAACCATTCAATCCTAAAGGAAATCAGTCCTGAATATTCATTGGAAGGACTGATGCTGCAGCTGAAACTCCAATACTTTGGCCTCCTCATGTGAAGAACTGACTCATTGGAAAAGACTCTTATGTTGGGAAAGACAGAAGGCAGGAGGAGAAGGGGGCGACAGAGAATGAGATGATTGGATGGCATCACCAACTTGATGGACATGTGTTTGAGCAAGCTGCTGGAGTTGGTGATGGACAGGGAAGCCTGGCATGCTGCAGTCCATGTGGTCACAAAGGGTTAGACATGACTGAGTGGCAAACTGAACTGAATTGGCCTGTACACTTATGATGGGCAGATTTTATAATATACAAGTTATGCTTCATAAACTTTTTAAGAAAATTAACAAGGTGCAACTTCACAACATTCAACTTGGAAATGATTTCTTGGATATGACCCTAAAGGATAAGCAACAAAAGGAAAAATAAACTGGACTACATTAGAATTAAATACTTTTGTGTATCAAAGAACAAAATCAAGGGAATGAAAAAGGTAGCCTGCAGAATGGGAGAAAATATTTTAAAATAATGTATCTCATAATTGGTTAATATCCAGAATATATAAAGAACTCTTGAAGCTCAACAACAACAAAACTAACAACTCAATTGAAAACTGAGCAAAGGTTTTAAATATGCATTTCTCCATAGAAGATATGTGTGCCAATAAACACAAGTAAAGATGCTCAACATCACCAAGCATCAGGGAAATACAAATCAGAACCGCACAAGATACCTCCTTACATACGTTAGAATGGCCACTATAAAAACAAAAACAAAAACAGGAAATAACAAGTGTTGGCAAGAATGCGAAGAGATCAGAACCCTTGTTCACTGTTGATGGGAATGTAAAATGGTGCAGCTGCTTTGGAAAACAGTATGGAAGTTCCTTAAAAATAGAATTGCCATTGATCCAGTAATTCCACTTCTGAGTATATACCCAAATGAATCAAAAGCAGGGTCTTGAAGAGGTATTTGTACAAGCATATTCATAGCAGCACTATTCATAGTAGGCAAAAGATGGAAGCAATCAAGTGTCCATCAGCAGATGAATGGGTAAGTGAAATGTTGTCTATACCTACAGAGGAGTATTGTTCAGCCTCAAAAAGGAAGGAAATTCTGAAATATGCTATAACACATGTGAACTTCAAGGACATTGTTGTTGTGTAGTTGCTAAATCATGTCTGACTCTTTGCGACCCCATGGACTGTCCTTCACCATCTCCAGGAGTTTGCTCAAATTCAAGTCCATTGAGTCGATGATGCCATCCAACTGTCTCATTCTCTGTCGTCTCCTTCTCCTGCCTTCAGTCTTTCCCAGCATCAGGGTATTTTCCAATGATTTGGCTCTTTGCATCAGGTTCGAATCAAGCATAATCAAGGATATTATGTTAAATGAAATATACCAGTCACAAAAAGACAAATATTATGTGATTTCATTTGCATGAGGTTCCTTGCTGCTGCTAAGTCGCTTCAGTTGTGTTCGACTCTATGCGACCCTATAGACGGCAGCCCACCAGGCTCCCCTGTCCCTGGGATTCTCCAGGCAAGAACACTGGAGTGGGTTGCTGTTTCCTTCTCCAATGCATGAAAGTGAAAAGTGAAAGTGAAGTCGCTCAGTTGTGTCCGACTCTTAGCGACCCCATGGACTGCAGCCTACCAGGCTCCTCCGTCCATGGGATTTCCCAGGCAAGAGTACTGGAGTGGGGTGCCGTTGAGGTTCCTTGAATAGTCACAATTCAGAGAAACAGAAAATAGAATGATGATTCTTAGAGGTTGAAGGAGTGAGAGGGGAAATGGAAGTCATTGTTTAATGGGTACAAAGTTTCAATTTTCCAAAATGAAGAATTCTAGAGATGAATGTTGGTGATGTTGCACAACAATTTAATATTACTTAACTGTACACTTAAAATGGTTAAGATGGTAAATTTTACATTATGTGTATTTTACCACAGTTAAAAACTTAAAAGGGCTTCCCTGGTGAATCAGATGGTAAAGAATCCACTTGCAATGCAGGAGACCTGGGTTCAATCCCTGGGCTGGGAAGATCCGCTGGAGGAGGGCATGGCAACGCACTCCTGTATTCATGCCTGGAGAATTCCCATGGACAAAGGAGCCTGACGGGCTACATCCATGGGGTCGCATAGAGCTGGACACAATTGAGGGACTAAGCACAAAAACTTAAAAAGGGTTAAACATTTCTTTTAACCAAATATGCTTCTCTATTCTAAAACCCCCTAAACTGGTTTTATCTACTCTAGTCCTGGAATACTATGAGTCATTAATAAATTGTTGTGGGTATAAATGCATTCAAGATTGTGTTAATCAATTCTGAAATTGCCTGTGCTATTTCTTTGGTTAGTACATCTGTTGTCACAGAGTAAAGTCTTACTTTTTTGTGGATAATCTTACTTAGACCAACTTCACAAATTCTGTTCCTGCAGTTCTAACTTGATGGTATTGAAATAGAAGAGAAGGGGCCAGGACACAGCCTTTAAAAGAATGACACATCCTGAGGACATGACATAAACTGATTAGAACCAAATAAGTCCAAGATGGTGGAATAGCTGGCTTCCTCTAGAGCTTGAGCCTCAGTATACACTCACTGTAATACATCAGCTAGCTAAATGACACACCCACAGGTGCCATGACAGTTCCAAGACTGACCATAAAGGTCAAAACATTGTTGTTGTTGTTCAGTCACTGAGTCATGTCTGACACTTTGTAACCCCATGAACTGCAGCATGCCAGGCTCCTCTGTCCTCTACTATCTCCTGGAGTTTGCTAAAATTTGTGTCCATTGAGTCAGTGATGCTATCTACCCATCTCATCCTCTGTCACCCTCTTCTCCTTTTGCCTTCAATATTTCCTAGCATCAAGGTCTTTTCCCATGAGTTGGCTCTTTGCATCAGGTGGCCAAAGTATTGGAGCTTTATCTTCAGCAGTAATCCTCTTGATGGATCACAGCCTTGTAGAGGCAAAGGGGCTTGCATAACTTAATTAAACTATGAGCCCTGCCGTGCAGGGCCACCCAAGATAGACAGGTCATAGTGAAGAGTTCTGACAAAATGTGGTCCACTGGAAGAAGAAATGGCAACATACTCTAATATTCTTGCCTGGAGAACTCCATGCCCAGTATGAAAAGGCAAAAAGTGGGCAGAAGCCCAATTCTTGGAAATCCTCACCTCTCCCTACAAGTTAATGGAATACTTCTCCCACTCAGCCTATGGAATTATCCACCCCTATAAAAACTGACAACCCCATACCCTTGGGCCACTTTTGCCTTCTGAGATGGCCTATACTCTTCTGTGGAGTGTGTTTCTCTCTGAATAAATCCACTTCTTGCCTATCACTTTATCTCTCACTGAATTCTTTCTGTGATGAAATGTTAAGAACATGATTCATTAACTCCTGAGACTGGGCGTGACCTTGGTGAAAAGACTGTAGGTTCAAGTCCCAATCTAAATTGCATAGTTTACGCATTTTCACTGGAACATCACCAAATTATCCCAGAGTCACCATGGATAAACAAAAATTCATATTCTTTGTAAATAATATCTGCCTCTTGAAATCCCCGGTTCTTCCTTTGGTCTCAGTCATCCTCCTATTTATCATGGCTTACATCTGTGGAGTTTTTTTAGATCCTACCTATTTCTCAGTAACAATCATTGGTTTTTCTGCCTTCACTCTTTTCTATTTCTAAACATACTGTACAATATTGGCAGGGAAATTTAAATCTTAAAACATTAAGATAATTTACAGTTAATCCTAACCCACATACCAAAGTAATCTCTATTATCAAGCTTAATTCTCTTCTTCTACATTAAGTATGTTCTACTTATCCTTCCCTGATGGCTCAAACAGTAAATAATCTGCCTGCAATGTGGGAGACCTGGGTTCGATTCCTGGGTTGGGAAGATCCCCTGGAGGAGGGCATGGCAACCCACTCCAATATTCTGGCCTGGAGAATCCCCATGGACAGAGGAGCCTGGCAGACTACAGGTCCATGGGGTCACAAAGAGTTGGACATGAATGACCAACTAAGCACAGCACTTATTGTCCATACTCTAATTTTCATGTGTTTTATTCCCTTTCTAAATTCAGTGGTCTTCTCCCTCTTTCCCACTTAATAATCTCTTTCCATCAAATGTTCCTTGATTGCTACAGCCTGTAGTCATCTCAATCTTCTCTGAATGACTCCCTTGTCACTCACTATCTCCTCTGGACCACATAGTGAAGTGTGAGCTGTCAGAACCAGACAAGCATAACAGAAGCAAACCCAGGATGGGCCTGGGGTCAGATGATAAGAAAGTGTTGACGAGAGTCCGTTAGTTGAGATGGGATTGTGGTCAAGATCAGACAGTGAATTAGCACAATAGAAGAAACACAATGAATAAAAGGAGACATGAGAGTCAGAGTCTTTGGAAAAGACTGAAGAACAATAAGGAATATAAACTGGAGTAAATCTTAAGTATCCCAACTTCCAGTTAAGAACTCTAGTCACTATGCGTTGCAATCTTAGGCAGGAGAGCAGTTCATGGGAAGGGTATGAAGCAGTTCATGTGGCTCCTGACAGACATGGATTCTAATCCCAGTACTACCACATACTGTCTCTGTGATTTTAGGTAAACTACTCGGACTTCTTGATCCTTGTATTCATCTCTAAAATAGGGTTAATGACACCAATATTATAGAACTATTCTGATAATTAGATAAAATTGAATAATGTAGGTAAAGATCCTATAGATGCTCAGTAATCTATTGAACATTTACCTATTAATCCTTTATTCTGGCTAAGGCCAATTGCTCTGTAGGTACTGAGTGAAAACTACTTTCATTTTGAGTTATAAAGGTAATATTATCGCTTTATCACTGTGTGAATGGGACTTCCCAGGTGGCACTAGTGGTAAAGAACCAGCCTGCCAATGCAGGAGTTGTAAGGATACAGGTTTGATCCCAGGGTTGGGAAGATCTCCTGGTGGAGAGCATGGTAACTCACTCCAGTATTCTTGCCTAGAGAATTCCATGGGCAGAGGAGCCTGGTGGGATATAGTCCAAAGGATCCCAAAGAATCAGACACGACTGAAATGACTTAGCATGCATATATGTAGAGGCATTCACTGTGAAGTGCACTGGGTAGAATAAAGTGCAGTGTCAATGAATGTCAGCCTACATCTTACGTATGCAACAAATAAAATAATACCTTAATTCCTTATTTTTTCCTACCATCTTTTCTTTTGTCCGTTTTCCTTTCTTTCTATTTAATTTGACTCCAGTGTGGACTGGATAGGAAATTCAATCTCAGCGGTTCTTGGGTTCTCCACCTCCTTTCAGTTTTCAGCAAAGCATTCATTCAGAGTCTTTCACAAAGCCTTTAGGAAAGTCTTGATACTCATTGGTCTCTGTCTACCCTGAATAATGCTGAGAATCCTCTTTGCCCAATACTCCTTCAGATATTTTGCCATACTTGGACTCTAAGGTCAATCTAAGAACTCTGGATCAAATTCCAATATCAAAGGAAGCCACATGGAAAGAAGAAAGGAAAAGAAAGGAAGGATGAAAGGAAGGAAGAAGTCATTAGCTCCAGGATCTCTGGTTTTGCTTGTTAGACAATAAACCATCAAAAGAAAGTCCTATATTCTAGGCAGAAATGAAAATCTCTGGAGAAAAAAGAGTGTTGGAGAAGGGCAGAAGGACTAAAGCCATGGAAAAGCCTAAAGTTCGGAGTATTATAGAGTTTTTTATTTGCAACTTGAACTTTCTCTTCCTCTGATAGAAGAGACATACATTGTTCAAAGGGTATTTCCAGTTGACTCAGACAAAGAGACCTAATGGGTTGTCTGAAGCAGGAGAAACACAATACTTCTTGTTTTGACTCTTTCCTAACTTGATTACTTAACTTCATCTTTGGGGACCCATTTTATTTTTTTAATCTGTAAAATTGAGGTGTTCTAACCACAAACTGTTAAAATACATTGAATTCTAACATTCTCTGGAACCATTTGCTAGAAAAAAAATTATTTTAGAGGGTGGGCTTTGCTATAGGTTTCAGAATCACAACTATAAAAGGAAACAATTCAGAGGCAAAATTATCTCCTCCCTCACCCAACTGTCATTGCTCTTTAGCCCTGCCCTGTTACAGCCTGGATGAATTTCTGTTCTGATTTATAGTCATTTGCTGGCAGGTCTTATCTCCTTGTTTACTCGTAGGGTCTAAATCCTTTATGGAACTGATTCAGCTATCTAGACATCTCTCCTTTCCTTCTTTTCTCACTCCCAGCTTACAGTCTCCTTAAACATAGTTAGCACTAGTGAGAATTATTTATGTGATGGAAATAACCATAAGTGAATGGAAAAGGAACTCAAGAATTTCCTCTGAGGATTGTCTTTATTGACTGATCTTGGAAAGTTGTTTCTGTCACACACAGTCTAACAAACTGAAACTGCCTTTGTCTTAAAATATTTATTTAAAATGTTTTGCTGTTGTATTTAACTCATTGTGTTTTCTTTTAAAATCTCACAACAAGACTGAAAAGTAGATACTGGAAAACAAAGGCTCAAAGGGGTTAAGGGACTTGCCCAAGAACATTTAGTTTGCTAAGAGGCAGAATAAGAACATGACTCCAAATATTTCAGATTTCAAAGCCCACTTCTCTGAAGTAGAAGTATTTCCCAAATCCTTTAGAAAGAGTTAGTGGTGATTGCCTCACAGTTGAAGAGACAAACTGTTTTACTGAATATATATGAAAGAAGAAGAGCAACAATGGTGAATTTGGAGACAAAATTTCCTTCTAGTTCAGTCTAAGCAGGATCTCTGATTTTAAGCAGCTATTTCGTGAGATAGAGCATTAAAGTCTAGCCTTGAGCTTGTAATCATGGTGCTTATACAGGTTTTCCTGGAGTTTGCAAATGCTTGTAAGCAACAGAAATTTTCAGTGAGAGAAAAAGGAAAACATTTTCAATATAAAGATCAAGGAGAGAGACTGATTGGCCCAGTCCCATTAGAATGATTTAGACTGAAAATAATATCCTTTTGCTTTCAGCTTATTCTGAGTAAGCAACTATTTTCAACAGGCATCCCATAATGAGTCCCAATTCTCGGAACACTGAAAACCCTTTCAACAAATTCTACAGGAAAATGAAGTCTACTGTTTGTGAGGGGAAGGAAAAGATAACCAGCATTGCATACTGACTGTTAAGGCTATAATAAACACTCTATGGAATATCTCTTACATGTATATTGTGCTTTCAATCCACAATGAATATATATTTGAACACTAAATTTGTCTCCCCCCACCACCAAAAAACAGATATTTATGTCAAACTAAAAATCAGGACTGAACTTATATGTCTGTCTTTGGAAGTCACTTTGCTTATCTTTATCTTCTGGCTCAGTAAGGACCTTATTGAAAATTTGGCTTGAAGTTTTAATATGATATATAATATGGAAGTTTTAATATGATATGTAATCAGAAGTCAGCTCATCTACTCCTCCCTTGTTTATACTTGAAAATAAATCATAGTGTAATAATATGCTTCAAAACTTGTCATCATGGATACACCCTAGGAATTGTCTGCTGTGAGTAACTGCTTACCTCATATAGGTGAGGACACTGACTGCTTTCAGTGTTATTTCAGGCTTTTTGACTCAAACTTTGATCCTAGTAATTATGGAGAATAAACAAAATTTTGGATGAGAAGCATTAATTCTTTCCTTTTTGGTAAATAGGTATAATTTTTGATTGTATGTAAATAGTTTTATTTATTTATATACATAAATAAACTATAAGTAAAATTATTTTGGTCTTTAAATAGAATTTTCTAATTGGAGTTCACAGTTTGGTAAATAAATGAAAACCTAATTTAAAAATCTATGTCTTTTTTTTTTTTTTTTATAAAATACACAAAAGCTTTTTTTTTTTTTTTTTGTAAGTGACATGTTTATTTATTTATTTTTTTTACAGCTTTAATTTTTCAGCACTTTATTTTTTTTTTATTTGATAAATTTAACGCCTTTTATTGCCATACCTCATTTTACTGTGCTTTTCT
>NW_011494850.1:750331-750638 GCF_000754665.1 Bison bison bison
TCCTCTAGGAGTTTTATAGTTTCTGGTCTTACGTTGAGATCTTTAATCCATTTTGAGTTTATTTTTGTATATGGTGTAAGAAAGTGTTCTAGTTTCATTCTTTTACAAGTGGTTGACCAGATTTCCCAGCACCACTTGTTAAAGAGATTGTCTTTAATCCATTGTATATTCTTGCCTCCTTTGTCAAAGATAAGATGTCCATATGTGCGTGGATTTATCTCTGGGCTTTCTATTTTGTTCCATTGATCAGTATTTCTGTCTTTGTGCCAGTACCATACTGTCTTGATAACTGTGGCTTTGTAGTAGA
>NW_011494850.1:753430-771919 GCF_000754665.1 Bison bison bison
TTATCTGCTGGGTATTCCTCTGTCTCTTCATCTTGTTTAAATTGCTGAGTTTGGGAGTCCTTTCTGTATTCTGGCAGTTTATGGAGTTCTCTTTATTGTGGCGTTTCCTCGCTGTGTGTAGGTATGTAGAGGTGGCTTGTCAAGGTTTCCTGGTTAGGGAAGCTTGTGTCGGTGTTCTGGTGGGTGGAACTGTATTTCTTCTCTTTGTTCAGTCGCGCTATGGGGAGGGAGGGAGGGATGCTGCAAACAAATGACACTGGCGTGCGCTCGCAGTGCCTCAGCCACACTGGGTCTGCCCCCGCTCACGGCGCGTGTAGCCTCCCTGCCCACACTGCTCAGGCTCTAGGTTGTTCCGCCGGGAACAATCCGAGGCTGGCCCTGGGTTGCATGCACCTCCCAGGTCCAAGCCGCTCAGGTTCAGGCACTCAGGTAGTCCTCAGAGGCGCAGACTCAGTTGGGGCTGCATTTTGTGCTCTTCCCAGGTCCGAGCAGCTCAGGTGATGAGGTGTTTGGCGAGCGCCAATGCTGCGACTTATCGCCTCCCCGCCACTTGGTTATCTGGGTGTAAAACCGACGCACCTTCTCAGGCAGATGTTGACCGTCCAGACCCCCAATAAGTTTTAGTTAGCAAAGAAGCCAGTTTTATAGATAATGTCTCTCTGGGGCTGCGATTGCCCCCTTCCGGCTCTGGCTGCCTGTCACCGGAGGGGGAAGGTCTGCAGCCGGCTACCTCTGTTTAGTCTGGCGGTGTCTTAGGTTAGGGCTGGCTTTTCGCATGGTAGATATCCCACAGTCTGGTTTGCTAGCCCAAATTATTTCGCTCAGATAGTGCTCAGGGTATTCAGGCCAGATTCTTAGTCTCAGTGATGCAGCCCGCGCCGCGCCTCCCTGCCCAGCCCCCGCTTGCTAATGGCAGATGCAGGCGTCTGCGCTGCTTCTTCGCTGGAGGAGTTACCGTAGGGCTCGCAATCTGCGAGTTTTAATTGTTTATTTATTTTTTCTCCCTGTTATGTTGTCCTCTGTGCTTCCAAAGCTCGGCACGGATTCGGCAGTGAGAAGGTTTCCTGGTGTTTGGAAACCTCTCTCTTTTTAAGACTCCCTTCCCGGGACGGAACTCCGTCCCTCCCTCTTTTGTCTCTTTTATTGTCTTTAATATTTTTTCCTACCTCCTTTCGAGGAGTTGGGTTGCTTTTCTGGGTGCCTGATGTCCTCTGCCGGCATTCAGAAGTTGTTTTGTGGAATTTACTCGACGTTTAAATGCTCTTTTGATGAATTTGTGGGGGAGAAAGTGTTTTCCCCGTCCTACTCCTCCACCATCTTGGCGCCTTCCCCCAAAAATCTATGTCTTATAGAAAACAGACTTATGGTTACCAAAGGAAGAGGGGAGGAATAAATCAGGTGTGTGGAATTAACAGATATACACTACCATATTTAAAGATAAACAACAAGGTATTATTTATAGTACAGGGAATTATGGACCTTCCCAGGTGGTGCAGTGGTAAAGAGTCCACTTGCCATTGCAGGAGATACAAGAGACATGATTTCGACCCCAGGGTTGGGAAAAATCCGCTGGAGAAGGAAATGGGAACCCACTCCAGTATTCTTGCTTGGGAAAACCTCATGGACAGAGGAACCTGGAGGGCTACAGTTCATAGGGTCACAGAGTTGGATATGATTGAGTGATTGAGCACAACAAAAACAGGGAACTGTAATCAAGAACTTGTAATAACCTACGATGGAAAAGAATTGGAAAAAATAAATATATAGTATATAACCAAATCACTTTGCTGAAGTGATTACACCTGAAGCTGAATACTCCTGAAGCTAACACAATATTGTAAATCAACTATACTTCAATTAAAAATTTTTAAAACTCTATGTCTTTGTTGTACTTATGTTCAGTGTTTTCCTATAAATTATAATAGTATCTTTTGCTAGCAAATAGTCTACAAAATTGTAAATTGATAAATGAATGAAAGTTAGAACAGTTAAACAATTTCAAGCTGTTTCCAAGGATGATTGAAATTTGACAGGTTCAGCTCTCAGGATCTATCACTCTTTAGGGGTGGGTGAGTATGCACACACATGTGCCTATGCCTGTCTGTGTGTGCAGGGGAGGACACTATAAACCACAGATCATAAACTAGTGATTATTATTACAGATGTTTTTTGATTTCCTAGCACAATGTTTTACAAAATCAAGTTCATTGTAAATATTTATAAATCAGCAGATATCAATAAAATCAGATTTCTGAAATCTCTTAAAAATGAGGAAAAATAGCAGTTTCGAGCCTACAAATTCTCATGGCAAAAACTGGATGGAGTTAGGGAGAGTGCAGAAATAACTGCAGCTCATACTTTCTAACTGTCCCCTCTTCCCTCACTGCTGTACTTTATGTTCCTGTTTCCTGTGGGTGTTCGAGTTTGAGGCTTTTGCTTTGAAGAAAATTCTCTAAGACTTTCTTTTAACGTGGTACATTAGTCATTGACTTTGTGGATAGTGGCTCAGAGTTGAGAAGTCTTAGAGGAGTCTCAGGACAGCTCTACAGCCAGTTGAGTTGTTGAGGAACAACTGTTCCAATACCTGTTTAGGAACTCCAATAGCCCAGCTCCTTGGGACTCACAGGATGAAGAGACATACTGGAAGAGGAAGAACACCTTCTCAAATCCTTTCATAGATGGGAAGAAGGGAATTTGTCAAACTTCAATCACCCTTGGAAGTGGCTTGAAATTGTATAGTAGTCCTAACTTTTACTCATTTATCAGTTTTTTATTTTGTTGATATTTGCCAGTAAAAAGGTTTTATTACTATATACAGAAACCCTCTGAAAATAGGTATGATAAAGACATAGATTTTTAAATAAAGTTTTCATTTATTTATATAAAGCCAACAGTCTGGATTGGAAATACAGCTCTTGTTTTCTTTTTATCCTTTGCTCTGGGAGGAAAGTATCTGACTATAAATTTATTCTCAACACATTTGTTTATTAATATAAGGATATATGTATATATAGTGCATATAAACCAGTGGGATTGTCTTATATGGAATAAAACAAAACAAAGGAAAGTTTGGCAATGATCCTAATAATTACTTTGATAAAAACAGCATATCTAGTTCTGTTACATGATGGATATTTTGGTTTTAAATTAGTTCTATTACTACTAGGTCTGAATTAATAAACCAGGTAATTTGGCAAAGTGGCAAAGGTCTCCTTCAAGATGAAATAGGTATTCCATGTTTAAGCTTTTAGGTGGATTAATTTTAGAAAGTTAAGGTCACAAAGTTCCTTAGGGCCATAATGGATGTCACCCTTCAAAGAATTCTAATTTCATGTTTGAGCCATTCCTCTCACCCCCAGGAGAGTGTATGTGTGTGAGAGAAGGGAAGCCAGCACTGTACAAATATGAGTTGTTGTGAAGTTGAGCTCAACCTGCAGTGCATGGTACACAGAAGGGCTGTGTCTCTTTAGTAAAACACCTCAGCTTCCCTACTGTCCTCTGCCTAAGTTTGGATTCAAAGTTTCTTGTCAGTGGGTGATGATGGCTTTTAGGAGGTGCCAATCCCACTTGCAGATACTGTTGCTCTAATTCTGCCTAAATTGCAGCTGCTGGTTTTGGGTCATGACCCCATACAGGAAGTGCTTTCAGTTCCTCCAAACATGGTATGTGGATGAGGGGGCGGAGTTTAGCAGACAAATACTCAGCTGCCAACTTTTCGTGTTTACAAGGGATCAAAAATAGGTCACTTAAGGTCAATAATACATCCTTTCTTCCCCCTTCCAAGGAGCCAATAGTGTTGTCTTACAGTCTAGGTGAAATATAGTCTTCAACTCCAGAGCTATATTTGGAGTTTATCTTTAATGCTAACTAAACACATTCTATAACTCTTATGCATGTCAACAAATTGCATAAATAAGGTGACTTAAATTTAACTTGTTTACATGTCTGATCAACTTTCTGGGGCAAAGTTTAAAGCCACAACATTTAGAAATGGGGAGAGGGAGTGAAAACATTTTGTTTGTTTTTGAGGTGTGACTGATATTTGACTATAAATTAATGTTCGAGTAGAATGGTAGAAAAACAAAAAACAGTGTTGACAGGTGTCTCAGAGGTCATGTCCAACCCTCTTCCTGAGGATGCATGAATCACCAGCCCACTCTGATTCCTTCTCTCTGAGCTGCTGCATTTTTTTTTCAGGTTTTGCTACTTCAGGAAACCACAGTTGTTGGCTGATAGAAAAACTGCAGCAGCTCCATAATATGAGAGAGCTATTTCTGCCAGTGAGGTATTAACAGTATCTAGTATATAATGGACCTTATATATAAGAAAAGACTGTTGTTTGCTATCAAGAAATTAAAAAAAAAAAACACAAAAAACTTTTTTTGGAACTTTTAGCTCTGAGGTTTCCCATATATGTAGGAATACTAATATTTTTCCTCTGGTGAATAGACTTGGAAACACAGTAAAATGTTTTCTTTACAACATTATCATTTCCATTAATTGGAGCAAGTGTTGATCAGTATAAATTATTTATGTGAGCACTGGGAACCACCTCCCTAGGTGCAAGGCAATCTGTAAAAGATTTGCTATCATGCTAGTGAATGAGGGGGAAGGGGGAGAAATCCATTTTATGAGTCATAAAGCTTTAGGAACATTAGTTTTTATGTTTGCATTTGAAAATGAACTCTTGGTGAAATGCACTGTAAAAGAAACACGGAAACCCAAATTCGCTAAGAGCATGCATCAAAATAATGGTGGAAAAGACTTAAAATCTGCTGACATGCCAAATATGATGATCAAATGATAGATTAGAAAAGGTCCTTAAGACATAGAAGGACTTAAAAGTGTAGCAGGATTGATTGACTCATGCCTTAATTTGATTTCTAACAAAATGTGTCTATCGGCCACAGCTTGTCTGAGGGGCAAGGGAAAGTGAGAAAAGAGAATGGACAGAGAACCAGCCCTAATGGACTTCTCGTCACACTTATTGGTGTCACTGTAAGAATCTTATAGTTGTCTATAGGCAAGGTCTAGCTTCCAGGCTAGCTAGGTAATTCCCCTACTGCAAATAATTGATAAGTACACCATTATTCTGATGCTCCATATACGTTAATGCATTTAATGCTTGCATCAAGCCTGTGAGGTAGGTATTATCATTAATCCTATTCCACAGCTGGAGAAACTGAGGCGCAATGAGGTTAAGTGTCATGTGCAAGGTCACATAGAAAGTTTTAATAGAAGAGCCAAGAAGTGAACCCAGGTGGTTGAGTTCTAGACACTGCGCTCTTAAATCATTGTACTAAATGACCTCTTAAAGATTTAGTTCTGTGTTTTACCAGGTCTGGTATAAAATTAACCTGCATTAGACTTCCTGGAGTGATTCTTAAAATAGTGTATCAGTATCTCTGGGAGTTGGGCTTAAGAATTCCCATTTAGCAGCTTAGTGTTGCGCACTAAGATTTGAGAATCTACTATTCTGAGGAGTGGGAGCGGGAGCTAGAGAGAAGCTGCAGTGTAGGTGCAAAAGCAGGAATTCCAACAAGGCAGTAACTATATTGCATTCCCTGATCTAGCCTTGGAAATCATGAAGCATTACTTTATTGCATTCTGCACATTCTAGACCATATTCAAAGGAGAAGAATTAGACTCCATGTCTTTGTGGGAAAAGTGTCAAAGAATACAGATCTAGTTTAAAACTATTACAGGTGGGACTTCCCTGGTGGTCCAGTGGTTGACTATACTTCCACTGCAGGGGGCACAGGTTTGATCCATGGGAACTGAGATCCCGCAAGCTGTGCAGTGTGGCCAAGACAAAACAAACAAACAAAAACCCATTACAGGTGCTATGGGAAAAATATAATAATAATAATATTTAACATTGCTGCTGCTGCTGCTAAGTCGCTTCAGTCGTGTCCAACTCTGTGCGACCCCATAGACAGCAGCCCACCAGGCTCCCCTGTCCCTGGGATTCTCAAGGCAAGAACACTGCAGTGGGTTGCCATTTCCTTCTCCAATGCATGAAAGTGAAGAGTGAAAGTGAAGTCGCTCAGTCGTGTCTGACTCTTAGCGACCCCATGGACTGCAGCCTACCAGGCTCCTCCGTCCATGGGATTTTCCAGGCAAAAGTACTGGAGTGGGGTGCCGTTGCCTTCTTCATATTTAACATTATTGAGCACTTAATGTGTCAGATCCTCTTTTAAATATTCTATGTAAATTACTATGTAAATTACTCCAGTCCTCCCACAACCCTATAAGACAGACTATATAATCTCTATTGTAAGGAATCTGAGTTTGTATAACTTTCCTAAAGCATAACTTGCCAGAAAGTAATGGTCATTGGATTAAAAGCCAGGCAGCCTGGCTCCAGAAATATTCTCTTATTCATTACTGTACACTACATAACCGAGAGACATGGGATCCAGTCCAAAGCACTAATTTGAGGAGGACTCTGTTATGCTCCAAGTGTTTTCCATACCCAAAACCCCATTCTGAGGAGAGATGACTACTCAGCTTTGTTTCTGCAGTCCATCCTGATTGACCAGGGAAGGACATCTCCCTGTGGCCATCATCTATAATAACCCTAAAGTCTGGTGACAGAACTACTGGAGAGTTACTAGGTGAACCCATCAGATCCTCCCTCCCAGAACTTGAATTTAAGTCTATTCAAGGATAGTTATATGTCAGTGGAAAGAAGTCAGGAGACACACAGAAAAGAAGTCAGAAAGGCAACACAGGAAGCAGAGGCCCTGGGAAGCAGGAATTAAGAAGCAGACAGGATAATAGAGAGATATGTGTTTATATGAACAAAAGCAGTAAAAGCAAGAGCAGAGACAAGAGTAGTTAATGCCCACAATAGCAAAGGACTAGAGCAAGCAGACAGGTGCTACTGTCTACGGCATGTTTGCCATTGTGAAACTAGCAGACTAGAGCTGCTGCTAGGTACCTGCAATATTTAGTGCTCAATGAAGCTTGCAGGTGCTACCACTAAAGTTCCCTGCTCTGTGGATCCTTGAAACAAACCCTCATTTTCTGTGGTGAGCCTCTCTCTTTCTGTTCTCTACACTTGAAGTGCCCTCACCAACTGACTGTGTTGCAAATAAATCACATGGTGCTGGATAGGTCACTTCCCTGTTTGCTTCAGTTTTCTCATTGATAAGATGTGAGGCAGACCATTTCCAATTCTAAAATTTATTATTCTGGACTTCCGCATGAAGAGGTCGGTCACAGTTTGGTTGTAAAGTCATGGCAGTTCCCCTACCCACTTTATTCTCAACTTCCTTTCCAACCACAGAGTGATTTAAACTTGAGACTTCTGTCTCCTAAGGAGTCCAACTGCAGTACCAGTGTGCGAATTAGCTGTGTGGCCTCCTGGAAGACCCCACGCAGGCTTCCCTGGTTCTGTGTGGTGTTTTCTGTCGAACCAGCAGGCGAGTGTGTGTGTGTGCTGACCCTGTCTTCTCTCATTTCACAAGAGGCCTTGTTTGCTGGAGAGAGATGAAAATAAACTATGGAAAGTTGCAAACATGCTGATGGGAACTGAGGTAAAATGTGGAAAGGCTGCTGGGTTTTGTGTGATCAGAGGTGACGGGAACTACTGGCCAGGAAGGAAATTGGGAAGGGATGGTTTTATAGATTCTACTTAAAATTCTGTTTCATCTCAAGTAGGATTTACAGTGAAACAGATTAGCATTTGCATTTCAGAGAAATGAAAAGAAAAGCGGAAAAAAAAAAAAATTTTGGTCCTGAAAGGGCCCAGAAGGAGTCTTGTGTTAACCTTTGCCCCATCATACACTTCCATCCTCCCCTTCCCTACCTGGGTTTGGATTTGGAGGAAACCATAGGCATAGCTCCAGATAGAACATTTGGAGACCTGGAAACAGTCTTGGCTCAGAGGTCAGCTTATTGTGTGACTGTGGACAAAAACTTCTTGTAGTTCTCAGTTTTTCCACTTGTATACTAAAGATGATAGTCTGTTTTTTTGCTCATGTCGCTAGAATTTTGTGCCAGTTAATGACATATTGGTCTCTATCCTCCTCATTTTCTCAGTCAATCCCTTGCACTAAGCCAAATGTTTAGAGAGGGATACAGGTTAACTCTTTCAAACCTTCAAGGAATTGTTTTATGAATCACTAGTGTATTGAACTAAATAGCATCCTTGTATGGTCCACTTAGAGAGTAGAGCACCAGAAATGCACTGAGTAGTCTAAATGGTACCCTAGAGAGCTGAAAGAGTTAATGGGCTTGCCTCTGGTAGTGCTGATTGGATCCCAAGACATGACAGAAGACACAGGAGAAGGAGAAGGCTAAAATATCTTTACATGAGGGAAAATTTAGCAGTCCATTAGTAACAACTGGATTGCAATTCACTTTCACTGCCTCTTTCTCTGCCCAGTCACATACACACACACACACACACACATATACATGTCTTGGTATTATACAACTGACGGCAATGGGAAAGTCAAACTGAGCTGAGTGAAGAGGTGCTTTGAATTCTTGGTGAAAGAAATAGATACAGCCTCATCCTGGACTGCCCCTTTGTATTTTAAAAGTTCATTGGATGGTGGGATTTTTCTCCTTTTCTTCCCCTATTCACAGAAACCAAATAACTCACTGAGTTAGGGTCAGGGTTGATTTATTTCTAAATACTTGGGATCCAATGAAGAATGAGGTTTCAGTAAGTATTCTATGAAACCTAGAATAAAAGGTAATAAACACCACTGATTGCCCATTGTGATCAATTGCCAAGTTTTTGCAGCCCCATGGACTGTCCAAGGAATTTTCCAGGCAAGAATACTGAAATGAATTGCCATTTCCACCTCCAGGGTATCTTTCCGACAACCGAGGGATTAGCAGGAGAATAATGTCAAAATTCCTGAAATTGAAATTCAATGAAGAAGTTTCCAACCTAAGTATGCTGCCAGTAGAAAGTAAGCTTCCTGGGAGTGAAAGCTTTTTCCAGATAGTTTTTATGTCTGTTATTCTGAACCTGAGGATGTTGTGAAACAAGGGTTGTCTGATGTCCTGGTGTATTTGAGAACTTATCTGTTAATATGACAGAACAGCTACAGGCTCTTTTTCCATGTTCTTCTGTTTTGTTTTGTTTTTTTCTGTGTCGTCCTGTGTGCTCATTCTTCTATCACCCCTAATTCCTTTAATTGGTTGAATGAACATTGCTAAGAAAAATATTTTGATAAAAATATTCAACATTGTTATAATTCTGATTAAAATGATCATAGTAAAGTCCTCAGGGTTCAAACACAAAAGTAACTTTTGTGGTTGTTGTTCACTGGTATATCCCAACAGGTAGTATGGTGTATAATTAGAGTTCAGTAAATATTGGAAGAATGAGTAGGTGAACATTATTTTCCACATTTCTCACTATTTTCCTTCCTTATTTTTTAGCCATAGATAGTGACCCAGAAGATACAATAAATGGAGTCAGAGCTGTGAGTTCAGATTCATGCCCTGGGTTTGGGGTAGGAATTATGACAGTGGGAGAACACATGTTGCAGTGAGAGTGGGCAGCTCCTGCCTGTTGTTGCAGTACAGGAGTATCTAACTGGTTCTGCCAGACATTTTTATTTTCAAGAGGAGCTGAAAATCCTTATTTGTTCATGAAATCTTCAGATTTTAAAATAATGACTCAAAAATTTTAAACTATGCTGTGCCCCCCTTGGACTTCCCTTGTGGCTCAGCTGGTACAGAATCTGCCTGCAATACGGGAGACCTGGGTTCGATTCCTGGGTTGGGAAGATCCCCTGGAGAAGGGAAAGACTACCCACTCCAGTATTCTGGCCTGGAGAATTCCATGGACTATATAGTCCATGGGGTTGCAAAGAGTCAGACACGACTGAGAGACTTTCACATTTATATTCAAATATGAAAAGTAAAACAATAATAATGAAGGAAGAGAACATAGAAGAATATCTTCATGATCTTGGGGAAGCAAGGGTTTCTTTAAAAGGATGCAAAAAATACTAACAATGAATTAAAAATTAAAATTTCTGTTTGCTGAAAGACACCAATAAGAGAATAAGAACGGTTGCTGTGTAAAGTACATATTTCACAAATGACTGAGAGGCAGAATATAGAATATCTATATAGCAATAAGAAAGAGATACAACCCAATAGAAAAATAGCTTAAAGTCTTGAACTTTACAAAAGAAGATGTCCAAATGGTGAGTATACATCTGAAAAAATTTGTCATCTCAATAATCATTAGGGGAGTGCACATTGAAGCTACAGTGAAGATACTGTTGGTGGGAGTATAAACAGGAACAGCTGCCTTGCAAAGTTGCTTGATAATGTCCATTAAAGCTGAGCATATACCTACTATGACCCAGCAACTCTATTTCTATCAGAAATGTACTCATGTCAACCAAAAGTTATGTACCAAAATGTTCAAAGAAACTTCATTTATAATACCTACAACACAACTGTCCTCAACAATAGAGTATATAAATAAAATATAGTATATTTATAAATGAAATACTGTGCAGCAGTGAACAAGAATGTATGATTGCTATATGGAATAACATGGGTGAATCTCATTAACACAAAGTTAGACACAAAATCATACGTACTATATGGTTCCATCTATATGAGGTTCAGAACCAGACAAAACCAATCCATGCTGATAGTGATTACTTTCCAGGGACAGTGTCAGGAAAAGGGGCATGACAGAGATTTATAGGTGCTAGTAGGTGTTCTGTTCCTTGATCTGTAAGAAGTTACATGTGTGTGTTCAAAATTTGTGAATTCAGTGAGCTGCACATATATAATTTGTGCATTTTTCTGTTAGTATGTTATATTTAAAAATAGATTACTTTAAAAGTGTTATGCAAGCCAAACAAACATAGTTGTAAATCTGGTAGAGTTCGTGGGCCTACAGCTTGTGCCATTTATCCTGGGTCAAATGTCTGAGTATATCAAAATGGTATATTTGCTGTTCACACCCCTCTGTTATTTCTTCCTTGGGCTTTTGCCTGTATCCTCTGCCTGTCTGGAATTCTCTCCCCACACTGTTTTACCATTCAGTCTTTCAACCCAGTGTGGGCTTCACTTCTTCAGTGATTTTACCACTCACCTGAATCACAAATTGGCTCATATTTTAATTGCACTTCCTAAGTATAGGTCTTGTCTCTTTGAAGTTGTTCCATGGCTCCCAAATGCCAGTCTTTATACACCCATATAAAATGACCAAAATAAGGACAATGTAGCTTTTGTCCTAAAGCTACATACATTGTATTTAACAGACCTTTATTTTGTGTTTAGATGACTTGTTCACTCTTTTAGTGTTAAGATAAAGCTTTTCCATGAATTGATGAAATTAACTGATGTGAGATAGTATAGTGGTTAAAGGTTTTGCGGGCCAGACTGGTTGTATTCAAATCCTGATGAAAGTGAAGTCATTGACTTTTGTGACCTCAGTTTCCTGAAAAGTGGGGATATTAACAGTACACTCACACACACGATACTACATATAATTATATATAGGGCTTCCCTGGTGGCTCAGATGGTAAAGAATCTGCCTGTAATGTAGGAGACTCAGGTTCGATCCCTGGGTCAGGATGATCCCCAGGAGAAGGGAATGGCTACCCATTCCAATATTCTTTCCTGGAGAATTCCCTGGACAGAGGAGCCTTGTGGGCTGCAGTCCATGGGGTTGCAAACAGTTGGGCGTGACTAAGTGATGAACACTTGCACACACAAAGATATATGTATCAATAATAAAATATATATTATTAATGTTTTATATATTCATAAAATGTCAGAACAGTTGCTGTAAAGTATAAGTGAAATAAAGCCCTCAGATCTACATCTGGCACATAGCATGCACTCTGTAAATATTAGTCATTTTTATTGTTTAGTTGGGCAGAAGGAAAAATTGATGTCACTATATTTTCTGTTCCTCCTATTTTTTTATTCTTCAGAAAAGTTATTGGCCTATGAAATTCAAAAGATTCATACCCATTCAACTAGATTGTATGATCTCTGAAAACATGGCCCATGCCTTATATTTCTTTTAAGTATATAATATATGAGGAGCTGCTCAAATGAGTTAATGAAGTACAGGTTTCTCTTTATAGTCCAGTTTTTTTCTAAACCTGTTGGTATGCATCTCTGGTGAAATACAATAAGCATATTTCTGTATAGATATCTGCTTAATACCATTAATAATGTTAATTAAAAATCAGCCTTCTCAAAATTTAATACTTCTATTGTCAATTCTGTCTTCTTTTCAAGATACTTTTTTTCAACAAATGTCAAGAATAATCCTCTAAGAATAATAGCAAAAAGGCAAACTGGGGAAAAATCCCCCCTGAGGTTCAGACAATCTGCTGTCTTTTGGTATAATTAACTTTGGGATAAGAGGATCTTGGGGAAATGCACAATGGACAGACACCAAATAGTGAATACTCTGGTTGAGTTTAATTAGTAGTGATCTTTATGACACTAAAGTGATTGTTTTTTAAACACAGCTGTCAGTGACAATTGACTGAGGCAAGGAGGCAGCAGTAACTGTCTAAAAGATAAGCAGCACTACAGCTTTAAGGCAACAAGGCAGAAACTAAGAAAAGTGTTTCATCAATCCTGAAACTATTCTAGATAAAATGCGGAGATGTAGGAGTGGGAAGAAGGGACCTGGGAGAGGAAATTGGGATTGTAAGTCTAGGAGAGTACCTTTGGAGAGAAGGAGGGCATTTTCTCTCCCTTTTCCACCCTTATAGTTCTCAATTAAAAAAAAAAAAAAGTGCCTGCTTTGTGTCCACAACTTATATCTAAGACTCCCCAGAAGTATATTTTTTCAAGGCTAAAATAAAAAGAGTAAACCTAATTTCTTTGACAGATTCAACTTAAACCATATGCTAATCACAGGATGACTTAATGGGCAGAGTAGAAGTTTTTAAAGGGGTGCTGCAAATGGCAGGATCTTGAGTGGAATCCTTATTTGAATCACAGAGCTTTTCTTTTTAATTTCCTTTATAAGAAATTTAAATTTCCTGAGTAAGATGGGAACAGTATTTTGGGGGAGATGGGGACAATATTTTGGAAGTTTTATTAGGGTGGCATAGAGGCACAGGTGCACAGTATAATTATTCTATCTACACTCAATTTCACTGCCAAGTGTGGCCATTTGGTGCTTCTAAGGATTTCACTTGACTGACAGATCACAGAAACTTGAGCACTGAGGCATGAGGCATGATCCAACGACTGCTCATGTTTCCAAAATTTGAAGAAAGTCCTAAATTTCAAGAGATGGGGCAGCTCAATTAACATTATTTGGGAAGTCCACCATTCCCTAAAACAATATTTGTCAGTGCTCTTCAGTTGACCTTCAAATTCAGATCTCTGATGTGACCTATATTATTCTGTCAGTAGTCATTAACCACATTTTGTCTTAAGGATAGAGCCATAGAAAAAGCTAGTTATGTCTACTTCAGCAATAGTTCATTGTTAAAAGCTGCTTTTCAAGAAGAGGCAAAAACACTGCTGCTCCTCAGAATTATTCCTGTTTGTATGATGCATACGTATGGTGAATGACATGTGCATTTTAGTCAAATGCCTTGTTGTTTATGTACCTTGCTGCGGCTGCTGCCAAGTCGCTTCAGTCGTGTCCGACTCTGTGCGACCCCAGAGACGGCAGCCCACCAGGCTCCCCCGTCCCTGGGATTCTCTAGGCAAGAATACTGGAGTGGGTTGCCATTTCCTTCTCCAATGCATGAAAGTGAAAAGTGAAAGTGAAGTCGCTCAGTCGTGTCTGACTCTTCGCGACCCCATGGACTGCAGCCTACCAGGCTCCTCTGTCCATGGGATTTTCCAGGCAAGAGTACTGGAGTGGGGTGCCATCGCCTTCTCCTTACTTTCCCTTAATTCTTTGTGTGGGATAATCTTCATCTGACCCTAGGTGATATCTAGGATACTCCCAGGTCTTTGGGATGTACTATGGTTGTCCTATCTTAAGTCATAAGCATAGTTTTAATTCAGGCTCTACAATGTCCAGGGCCATGTAAAGTCAAAACTACAAACATAATTTAACATCAAATCTCTCTTGCCTGAAATCTGAACTCCTGAAATATCTCCTGTTTCAGCTTAAAATCAACAATAGGAGAACAAGCAAGTTTGTCTCCTCCTCCTCTTTCATGCTCCCTGCTCACCTCCTTCCAAGAATCTCATGTAGCATGGGAGAGGGGGGAGATAAAAGGATAAGACTGTCTCTTGGCTAGGTGACTTTGGCTCTTTGACTTGGCAGATGGTTAATGCCAGCCTTTCTTGAAAATCCTGGAAGGCAGGGATTTGGGACAAAAATGGACTCGCTCCTGGGTGGCAGTCTCATGGACTCTTTCTTTGCGGGCTCCTCTCTCCTTTAGGCATTTTACCATGCTCACTAGCAACTACTTGCTCAGTCCTTGGATATCACTGAGTGTGGATCCAGACTCTTTCTACTAAGGTAACCTCATATGTCTATGAGGACAGCTCTATAGGGCACAAAAATAACAGAGGTCACTCTGTCCTGAATAGCTCACTTTTGTCGACAGGGGACATCCTGTGTCTCTTGCTTAGGTAAACTCATCATGGATAATGCAATCCCAATATGGCAGGTCCCTCTTGGATCCCCCACCAAAACAGTTAAGCCAGTTAAGTTCTCTCTTACCATCTAGATTTCCCCAGGATCATCCACACTCTGCCTTAGATGCCTCAGTGTGATCCAGGCAAGAATCTTCTGTTACTCTGAACTACAGGAAATGTATTTTGAACCATGCCCAGATTCTTCATGGTGTCCATCTACTTGAGGAATCCAATTGGCATGCAACAGGTTCTTCAGGGCCATTTCTTTGTAAAACTCTATTTGGAGTGGGGTGTGTCTGATTCTTACTTTTGTGACCACAATCTATTATTTTACAATCCTAAGAAACAAAGGCAGGAAGAATCCAATTCTATCATCTTGCTGCCTGTGTTTCACTGCTTGCAAAGTGTACAGTTTTATTATATCAGCTGTTTCTCACTGTAGCAAGAAATAAGCCCCCAAGAAACAGACATGTCAACCCCTTTTTGCTAGTGAAAAACAGAGTTTGGAAGGGTTCGGTGACATGCCCAGTTTTGCATGGCTTCCACTAAAGCTGAATCTTCCCTGGACTGTACTCTTTAAAGGATCCTGTATTCATGTGTGTATCCTTAGTGCATAGTAGGCAATAAATAAGTATTTATTTATGGAATAAATATATCCAGGACTTCTAATGCCTAGTGAGGGGTTCAGAATATACCATCCCCAAACATGCCAATTTTGTATTTAATTATTTTGAGTTAAAGGCACTTGAGAAACAGCATATGCAGGAAGGGCTCTTTAACTTCCCCCTTTGTACCTAAAAGCAGATCATAAAATGTCCTATGAAAAAGATGCCCTCCCTGTACTGAGAAGAACATTCTTAACAGCAGAGCCTGGGATTCAACACTGATAGAGATCTGTACAAATAAACCTACTAGAATAACTCTTATCTCCCATTAGTTTCCCCATATTTCCCTGTCACTGTTCCACAATTTACTATCTGTGGCCTAAGACCCTTTGTCTTGTCACACCTACAATTTATTGCTCTTTGTTTAGAAATATACGTAAGCTTTCAGGCTTATGGCTTCTTTGAGTCATTTACCTTTTGATGACTCCCATGTGTACATAAAAACATTAAACTAAATTTGCATGTTTTTCTCTTGTTAATCTGTTTTATGTCAGTTTAATTCTCAGACCAACCACAGAACCTAGGACAGCAGAGGGATGTTTTCCCTCCTCTACACTGCTGCTGCTGCTGCAGCACTACTCAAGTCCTTTTCCCTCTGTATACCATCTTGCTCCCATGCAGGGTATCTGATTTCTGATCTCCATGTCAGCACAATCCAGTAGCCCCTAATCCAGGTTTATTTCAATTTAAGGCCATTCCAGGATCCAAAGGTTTGGATTTGAGTAAACCAAGATGTTCAAGACTCTTTGAGGGTTATTCTGGCCCTTTCTACACTTAGCTTGTAATAAGCAACATTTTCTGAGTGCCTTTTACGTGACAGGTACTGTGTGGATTATGAGAGAGCCAAATATAAATAAGGCAAGGTTCTGTGTCTTGCAGCTCATCCTGGAACAGACTGGAATCTCAGCAAAGCTATGAAAATTATAGAAAATCTTTTGTAAATGCAAGAACTTCTTTACAGTTCTGCTTGGAACTTTTAGAAGATATATTAATCCCAGAGTGGTAAAAACTCATGCCTATGGGTAGGATTGGGCAGGTAGCACAATAGGGAGAGATGGGCAGTGTGGTAAACCAGAAAACACCTGCCCTATCTAAAGATAGCAAGAACTACTCAACTCTAGCTGAAGTGAGCATAGCAGTTCAGAGATTCTGGATCTTCTAATTTTTCCAAAATGCTAGAAACCTGGCTTTATCTTATTTATTTTTTGTTTAGGTATATTTAATTTATTTTTAAAATTAATTTTTATTGTAGTATAGTTGCTTTACAATGTTGTGTTAGTTTCTGCTGCACAAAAGGTGAATCAGCTATATATACACATGTATCCACGTTTTAAAAAAATCTTCCCATATTTGGTCACCACAGAGCACTGAGTAGAGTTCCCTTTGTTATACAGCAGGTTCTCATTAGTTATCTTTTTTATACATAGTGAACTGAAATGAATGTATATATGTCCTTTCCAGTTTCCCAGTTCATCCTGCCCTTCTTTCCTCCCTTGGTAACCATAAATTTGCTTGCTATATCTGTGAGTCTATTTCTGCGTTGCAAATAAGGTTATCTGTACCATTTTCTAGATTCCACATACAAGTGACATTTTACAATATTTGTCTTATTTTGAATATGTTTTCTCCATTTAAAAACACAGTGTGGCCAGACAACACAGCTGTGGGTTTCCAAAATCAGTCTGCCCTAGGGTTGGTTCTTTTCTTTCTCCTCATTCCAGCCCTACCTTGTCTTTCCTTGAGACACGACTTGGAACTGAAACAGACTCGAGACTGGGAGTTGAGGTAAAGACTGCTGCTCAGCCTTATTTCTTTCCTTGGGTCTTTATCAAAAAAAGAATAGTGCCTCATTTCATAACTTTCAGAGAATAGAACATGGGTTTAGAACTACAGTTAGCTTTTACTCAATTCAAGGATGAAATCCCTCCTTTAAGCAAGACTGTAAGGGGCTTCTCACCACAGTCTTAACATCTATCTCACATACATATCCATATGTTATTATTGTTCATGCGAATTTGAAAGGTACACACTTTCTGAGTAATTGCTAGCTGGCTGTCATGTTTATGGCCGTTAAATGATGGCTTGTTCCAAGCTATGATGATAAGCAGTTTATAACAGATATTTCTCTGAGTCATTTTCCCTCTGCTTTAGATTCCTATTTCCACACTCATCTTGCAGATATCAGGGGCTTTGGACATGTATTTGTCTGCTTCAGACTGCATGATTCTCCCATTCACCCAGTTGCTTGCTTTAAGAGTTATCTTGGGTTTGAATGGAAATATACAATGCATTTAAGTATTATTATCCATGTTTAATTGTTTAGCCTGCTTTGTGGAAGGTTTAGATATTCTGGAGCACTGAGTGATAAATTGTTTCTTTGTTTTTTAATTATTTAGGTTACAGCTTTGAGCTTTGGAACTTTTGATGTCAGATATTAGCAATAAATAAATTGCAAGCCTGGCTTTTTTGTGGCATTGTGGTTATTACATGCTTAGATTAATTTGATAAATATATCAGTGTACAGCACTTACATGGCATGAATATATGCTTGCATATACATATATTTTTATCATAAATAAAAGACATGGCACTTTAAAAGATCAACATTAACTGGCTAATGTAGTCCATAGATTGTAAAGAAATGAAGCTTTCATTAACTGTTTACATTTACGATTCAATTGGTGCAGAGAGGTTTTCATTTCTGACCTAGATACTTAAAGTGGCTTGCTTCTGGGAAAAATAATAGATAGTTAGACACCAACAGCAAAAACCCATGTCCTACTTAGAATCCCTAAAATGTTTTATTTTCATATGCATTGTTTTGAAATTGTATCAGTAGGTTAAGAATATAGTTTTCTAGGTTAAATCAGAATTTAATTGCTAGTTTAGAAATGTCTGGTATACATGTAATGCATTTCACCTCAAAATATTTTAGGTTCTATTGCAATCCTAATAAGTTGGGGACCCCAAGGTTTCAGTCTCTGAAGAGTATGGAGTTTCAGAAAAACTGTTCACTAAGCAACCTCATAGGCTGCCGTCCATGGGGTCGCACAGAGTCGGACGCGACTGAAGCGACTTAGCAGCAGCAGCAGCAAGCCATCTTGTCTCTTCCCTCAAATTAAAAAAGAAATCTGTTCTTTACTAGTATCTCTCAAAGACATTACAGGAATCCAAGTCAGAATCATCATATCCTTTGTTTCCCTTCTTCTCAATTCTTTTTGCGTTTTCTTATTCACAACTAACTACCCCT
>NW_011494850.1:772019-777944 GCF_000754665.1 Bison bison bison
CCCGCCCCGCCAACCTAAATGCTCTCCCCAGTCTACTCTATATGACTTTTATTCTCTATCTTCCCTCCTCTCTCTCTCACAATTCTTTATCTGTGAGTCATTTCACCTATTTCTCTAATTTGTTTCCTCCTTTTACCTCAGTCTGAGAGATGGAGGGGAATACGGACCGGTGAATTGGTCTTGTAAATTGCCAACTGGTGACTTTGGGGGGATTATGTAACTATTCCCCCTTTAATGGTTTTTACTTATTGCATATGGCATTAAAGAATTTTAAATCTGGCTTTCTTCAATAATATGGATTAAAATACAGAGACATTGGTATATTTGATTCATAACCAAATGTTTTGGAGAGGATGAGCTTGGGCTTTTCATTACTAAACTGGTGTTATTCTCTGAAGTGGTGTCACTACTATTGAACTACTCCTTCTGTGCCTATTAGAGCATACAGCTATCTAGGCTTTGTGTCTTCATTTTTTTTCAACCTTTAATAATGGCAACAGAAGAATTTATCAGTATTAGAGTACTGCTCAACCTTCAAACCGCTCCACAATCTGGCACTGGTTCTGGTTTCCTGCCCTGTCTTACCCATGTTCCCCATGCCGAGAACATTATTTATATCTCTATTAATAGAGCAAATTGCCTTGAGTTATGATATTCATGTACACACAATCTACCTTAATGGGTGATAAGCTCTGTCGCATCTTACACATAACACAGGCTGAGTAAATGACTGTTGGATTGACTTGAACTATTTACTATGCTATAGACTCTCAAACTTCAGGGTAAATCCATGATGTGACTTTATTTGTTCAGTGAGTAGCAGGGTAGCTGCACATGGCACATATTTTTGAATGAGAGAAAGAGCAGCAATAGAGCTAGTATCATCAGAATTTGGAGAGTCTTCTCTCTACAAAATTCAGCAAATATTTCTTGAACAAAGATGATGTAATAGACACTGAATGAAGTACCATGGGAGACACAACCTTAAGAATAGAACAGTGTTCATCCTTTGGGAGTCTCATCGTCTTTGTGCATACAATTTCATTTATATGGAATAAAAGATAAAATGGAGAAAGCTCATTATTTCCTGGTCTGTTAAAATATCTGTATGGTATGAATGAATATGTGTATTTGGAGTGTTTTCCATGTGGATTCACCACTTAGTCCTTAACTGGCAATATTTCTCAATTCTGTTCTAGGTATTACCATACAATTGGTAAACACAATGGTATACTTAATGCTTGAGAGAGGAATGAGGGGTAAACATTCCTTAGACTCTTACTATTGAGGAAACCAGACCAGCCATTCAAGTGATGAAGACTGTGTCATCCAACTAATAACTCCTGGTGAGTCTTTAGTGTCACAATGTTTGGGCTCCCTGAGCTGGATAACTTTCCTGTTGGTAACCACTAACAAATTAAAACTCCTCCTGGGAGAGCATATTGGTTTTGCCAATCTTCCTGGCCTAACTTCTTTATAGTTTGGCATTTCCTTGACCAAAATTCCTATGTCTTGATATATTCTTTAATCATTATCTAAACCGTGTTCCTGGAGAAGGCAATGGCACCCCACTCTAGTACTCTTGCCTGGAAAATCCCATGGACGGAGGAGCCTGGTGGGCTGCAGTCCATGGGGTTGCTAGGAGTTGGACACGACTGACCGACTTCCCTTTCACTTTTCACTTTCATGCATTGGAGAAGGAAATGGCAACCCACTCCAGTCCTCTTGCCTTGAGAATCCCAGGGACAGGGGAGCCTGGTGGGCTGCCGTCTCTGGGGTCGCACAGAGTCGGACACGACTGAAGTGATTTAGCAGCAAACCGTGTTCCGTGAACTCTGGCTGAACTTGTATGCAGTCTTGGTAGAAACCTTCAGCTTTATGGTATCTTCTGTGTGCAATCCATTTTATAGAAATACGGACAACTGAAACTAGAAAAGACTTTCTGGAAGTGTTGGTAATAGGAAAAGAGCAAGGAGGAGGAGGAGTGCAATGGTAGTTATAGTGGGAATGTAGTGCCAGTAAAGCGTAGCTGTAATTATAGTGTTATGGGCTGAATGGTGTCCCTCCCTCCCCTCCAAAATTTGTATGTTGAGCCCCTAACCTCCAATACCTCAGAAAGTGATTGTATTTGGGGATAAGATATCTAAAGAAGTAATTAAGTTAAAATGAGGCTGCTATAGTAAGTCCCAGTCCAATCTGACTGGTCTGATAAAAAGAAGTTTGGATACTCAAAGAGGTACTAGGATGTATACACAGCAGAATGAACATGTGTGATGGTTACTTTTATGTTTTGACCTGGTTACATCACACAGTAACCAGATATTTGGCCAAAGTTATTCTGAATCTTTCTTTGAGGGTGTTTTTGGGTGAGATTTACATTTAAGTCTTTGAATAAAGTATATTGCTCTCCGTAATGTGGATGGACCTCATCTAATCAGTTGAAGACCTGAGTAGAATAAAAGGCTGATGTCCCTCAAAGCTAGAGAGAATTCTGGCAGCAGAATGCCTCTGGATTTTATCTGTAACACCAGCTCTTCCTGGTTTGTCAGCAGACTGTTTTTAGATTCAACTGTAACTCTTTTCCTGAGTCTCCAGCCTTCAGGCCTTCCCCATCAGATTTTTAACTTACCAAATTTCCCTAATCTCATAACTCAGTTCCATAAAATAAATTTGGACTCCATGTCTCTGACTCCAAATTTTCCCTTTATATAAGGATGCAAGTCATATTGAATTAGCCTTCCCCCCCCTACTCCGCTAATGAACTCATTTTAATTTGATTATCTCTATAAAAACATTGTCTCCAAATAAGACCACTTCTAAAATACTGGGGCTTGAGACTTCAGTGTGTAAATTGTGGGAAGACATAATTCAACCCACAACAGGTGGTGATTAAATATACTTGTTTAATCCCTAATTTACTGCATCGAAATAGAATCATGTTGAAACTAGAGGAGAAATGGAAGCCTAGCAAGAGATCCTCCACTTGGAAACATGTGCAGGAGGTAATGAGAATTTAAATTATCTTTATTTGGAGAAGTGGTGAGTGTGTATTCATCAAAGGAGTTACATTATGTTCACTGGGGATGTTTTCGAAGATCCCTGCATGGAAAGGATAGTATGGGGGCAGCAAAAGAAGATGGAACATGGAAGTTACACAAGATGGTTGTGGTCACTCAGGAGCATTCAACCCAGTTCCAAGAGATGTCCTTACTCCTATTAGGACTCCATCTCAAGTCATGTGGTTGATGCTGCATAATTTTCCCAATCCCAGAGTTAAGTGAACATATGGCTGTAACTAAGCCAAGTGAATTCTCTTTTTCAGGACCCTGAACACTGAATGAAGTAACTTGAGTACCAAATAATAGTAATTTTTGGCATGCATTTATTAATTTCAGCAGCAGTAGTAGCCTGAAAAGAAGGTCAAGCAATTACAGTGGTTATAGTTCCCACCCTGACCTGGTTCTGAGTTTTCCTCCGGCCTTCCTATAGATTTGTGTTCTATCTCACAAGACAACTTCTTTTTGCTGAGCTTGGGTTGATTTCTGATACTTTTGATTGAAAAATTCTATTTCTTTTACTGAATTATAATTGATGTACAACATTATATTAGTTTCAGGTGGACACAATATTTGTATATATTGTGAAATTATTACTACATTAAATCTAGTTAACATCTGTCATCATACATTGAAATATCCTAATTGATAAAATGTTTCCTTAGGGATAATATTTAATCCTTCAGGATTTATATAAATTGCACTTATACCTGTACATGTTTATTGATTTTAAGATATCCTAAGATGAGAGGATGCATTAATAAGTAGATTCACTAAGTAGGCCCTTTTTATATTTCTTTTGGAAAAGAGAAAATATATATACATTCATCAGAGAAGGCAATGGCACCCCACTCCAGTACTCTTGCCTGGAGAATCCCAAGGACAGGGGAGCCTGGTAGGCTGCTGTCTATGGGGTCGCACAGAGTCAGACACGACTGAAGCGACTTAGCAGTAGCAGCAACATATACATCATGTACATATGAATACATATATACATATGAATATATACATGCATGCATGCATGTATGCTCAGTATTGTCTGACTCTTTGTGACCCCATGGACTGTAGCCTGCCAGGTTCCTCTGTCCTTGAGATTTTCCTGGCATGAACAGTAGAGTAGGTTACCATTCTCCCTCCACGGGATCTTCCTGACGCAGAGGTTGAACCTGTGTCCGCTCTATTTCCTGTATTGCAGACAGAAGCTTTACTGCTGAGCCACCAGGGAAGCCTATATACATGTATATATACTTGTAAAGTACAGAGTTGTATGCAGAGTACATCATGAGAAACGATGGGCAGGATGAAGTACAAGCTGAAATCAAGATTGCAGGGAGAAATATCAATAACCTCAGATATGCAGATGACACCACCCTTATGGCAGAAAGTGAAAAAGAGCTAAAGAGCCTCTTGATGAAAGTGAAAGAGGAGAGTGAAAAAGTTGGCTTAAAACTCAACATTCAGAAAACTAAGGTCGTGGCATCCGGTCCCATCACTTCATTGCAAATAAATGGGGAAACAATGGAAACAGTGACAGACTTTATTTTTTGAGGCTCCAAAATCATTGCAGATGGTAATTGCAACCATGAAATTAAAAGACGCTTGCTCCCTGAAAAAAAAGTTATTATGACCATCCTAGACAGCATATTAAAAAGCAGAAACACTACTTTGCCAACAAAGGTCCGTCTAGCCAAAGCTTTGGTTTTTCCAGTAGTCACCTATGGATGTGAGAGTTAGACTATAAAGAAAGCTGAGAGCCAAAGAATTGATGCTTTTGAACTGTGGTATTGGAGAAGACTCTTGAGAGTCCCTTGGACTGCAAGGAGATCCAACCAGTCCATGCTAAAGGAAATCAGTCCTGAATATTCATTGGAATATGGAAGGACTGATGCTGAAGCTGAAACTCCAATACTTTGGTCACCTGATGCAAAGAACTGACTCATTTGAAAAGACCCTGATGCTGGGAAAGACAGAAGGCAGGAGAAAAAGGGGGCAACAGGATGATATGGTTGGATGGGATCACCGACTCCATGGACATGAGTTTGAGCAAGCTCTGGGAGTTGGTGACAGACAGGGAAGCCTGGTGGGCTGCACCCCATGGGTTCACAAAGAGTCGGACACAACTGAGTGACTGAACTGACTGAACTGATAACTGTAAAAATATAGCATAATATTTAAACTATATATAAATATAACTTTATAATATATATTCTATATAATATAAATACATATTAAAGTGTACGTGCTGTGATGTACTTAGTCGCTCAGTTGTGTCCAACTCTTTGTGACCCCATGAATTGTAGCCCGCCAGGTTCCTGCATCCATGGGATCCTCCAGGCAAAAATACTGGAGTAGGTTGCCATGCCCTCATCCAGGGGAATCTTCCCAACCCAGGGATAGAATTCAGATCTCATGCATTGCAGGCAGATTCTTTACTGTATGAGCGACAAAGGAAGCCCATTAAAGTATTAGTATTTTTTTTTCTCTTTTTATTTTTTTTCCTAATTTTATTTTATTTTTAAATTTTACATAATTGTATTAGTTTTGCCAAATATCAAAATGAATCCGCCACAGGTATACACGTGTTCCCCATCCTGAACCCTCCTCCCTCCTCCCTCCCCATACCATCCCTCTGGGTCATCCCAGTGCACTAGCCCCAGTGCACTAGCCCCTAATACTAAAGTATTAGTATTTTTTAATCTTAAAACATGTTTAGCTGAGAAGTGCTGTTTATAGTAATATGAAGGAATGGGAAGCCACGCTAGGGTTAGTGCAGAAAGGGCCACATGCTTATAAAGTCCAAGCTTATTGTTTATTATTATTCTTTTTCACCCCTTCTCTCTCACACACACACATACACTGTTCATTATTG
>NW_011494850.1:778044-780253 GCF_000754665.1 Bison bison bison
AATATTTATTTCTTTATTTGGCTGCACCAGGCCTTAGTTGCTGCTACCTTTAGTAGCAGGATGTGGGCCCTTTTTAGTTGCTGCATGGGGCATCTTTAATTGTGGCATGCGAACTCTTTGTTGCATCATGCAAACTTGTCGTTGCAGCACGGGGGATCTAGTTCCCTGACTAGGGATTGAACCTAGGCTCTCTGCATTGAAAGTATGGAGTCTTAGCCACTGGGCCACCAGGGAAGTCCCTATTACCAAGTTATAATTGATAAGTTAAAGATTCAGTTTAATCAACAAGTTGCTAGGGTTGGAAAGAGGGTTGCAAGCATAATTTTTCTCAGTGAAACTACTAAAGAACAAGCTCTGTCTATCTATCAAGAACAACAATGAAGCTTTGCCTAGGATTTTGATAAGAGACATAATCTAGTCATCCTAAATCAGAACCTATGATGGCTTACAGGTATCTGTCAAATGCTTAACAACAATACCAAATACTTAACAAATGCTTATTATGCTCAAGGCATTGTGCTTATCTGTAATAATATGAAGACAAATAAGACCTGGACTCAGGCCATAAGGAGCTCATGAAATGCAAAAATGTGAAATCTAAATATATTTGTGGAATTACAAGCATCTTTTCAATTATTCTTGGGCGCTAATACCATTGAAAAAGGTAAGCACTTTTGATATTGATGGACATTCATGATAGAGTCTAATAAAAAGTTCTTGGACTACTAATTTTTCCTGTTCTAAACATTAAATGATATTTGAGTTTTAGCTGCAAGATATATATGATATTACCCATAAAGGCTGTGTGCAATCTTCATAGAGATTTAGAGCAGGTACTTGTATCCAGAGCAATCTACCTGGAGAATTCTCTAACTTCCCTCATCTATTTGGCTTATTACTATCTGATTTACTGTCTATGAGAAAAATAGAAATGCTAGATATGCTGCAAAAATGGTAGATGGGAAGTCACATAAGAATTGGAAAGAGAAAAATAGTATAGTAAAACCAATGCAGACCTAGGAGTCAGGCCTAGGAAGTTCCCTAGCTAGCTGACTTTAGTCATCACTTGGCCTTTGAGAAGACTCAGTTATCTCCACTGTGGCCCAATTTTTCTTCTGTCTATCTCACTGGATTGTGTAAGGCTCAAAGGCAAATGTATTGTAAGTCCTAAGGTGCTGGGAAAGGTTGAAGGCAGGAGAAGAAGGGGATGACAGAGGATGAGATAGTTGGATGCCATCACTGACTTGATGGATATGAGTTTGTGCAAGCTTTGGGAGTTGGTGATGGACAGGGAAGCCTGGCGTGCAGCAGTCCATGGGGTTGCAAAGAGTCAGACAGGACTGAGCGACTGAACTGAAAGTCCTACACAAATGTGTCGCTATGGTTAATTGATGTCACAGGTTAAATGAATTGTACTGAAAGATTTTCAAAACTGCTGCTATTAGTCTCTATAAGTTTGAGTAGACAAGGATAGCATTCATATATTTTTATCTTTCGGAGGGGTGTGGGAGTGAGATGGAACCGAGGAGCTAGAGGAGAGAGTCCAAACTGAATATGTGAAATTTTCAACACACAGTAAAATGCACTGAATTGAAGGACTTTGAAGGAATTCACTACATTTTTCTATCCTGTCATTCATGACATGTTTGCAATAGATTTCCTCAAATTATCCCCAAGGCAAGTAAAAACAGAGTGATAGAGGTTAAAAAAATTACCTCTAAAAAAATAAAATATGCTTCAATGACTGCCTGCTGGAAAGAAAATTGATATAAAACAGACAATCACAGTATATCTTTCATTGATCAAAGTAGAAAGAATTCAACCATCCCATAACTTCAGCCTTCATAGTAACCTTAGCTGATAAGTAGGCTTGGAGAAAAATGAAATAAACCAAGATGTACTGTTCTCTTTCCATCTCCTAACAAGAAGAGAAAGTCTAAGTCATAAAATAGAGGCCCTAGACACTAGTTAGAATTTAAGACTTGTCAGTTTCTGCAGAGTCAATTGTTAAACTTAGTGTATAAAAAGAAAACCTCTAGGCTTTAATGACTAATGTTTTTGAGAAATGTGTGTGTCTGAGGGTGTGTGTGTGTGTGTGTATATTCTGATATGGGCTGAGGCTGTGTTTTTGGTGATTCCCATTCTTAAAACATTTCAACCTTAACCAACGTCACCACTCTACTACTTTCTGGGCTTTAAAGAGGTGAAG
>NW_011494850.1:780353-781139 GCF_000754665.1 Bison bison bison
ACAACTGCTGTGCTTAGGTGTCTAGGTTGGAGGAACTTTTAGTATTTGTCATACTGCTCAAACCAGCCCTCCCTCATTAGCATTTAGGCACAAGTGTTGGCTTTACATCACTAGGCCACCCAGGAACCCCCAGTTTTTCACTTTATTTTTTCATGATTAGAGTTTTTCATATTGGTTAGATCTCAGGGACTGAAATCTTTATGTATGTTGGGCCACATTCATCCCAAGGAAAATTTCTGTTTATCAGGATGTGGGCAGATTTATTTAGCTACTGGCCTTATATTCTTCTACCAGGACAATGGGTGGATATTCGTTCTATATTGTTTTTTACCTTGGGAGAGTCATTTAAGTGACTTCTTTCAGCTCAAAGAGATCAAACAGACAAACAAGAAACTTCAGCTCTATCTCACACAATTGTAATATCTGAAAGCAAATAGGTAATATATACAGGCACTTAGGGCAACTAGCCTTCTGCTGCTCTTGTGTGTCATTTTGATTTGACCTTTAATGTCAAAGTGTAACCATACAAAATAAGTGATTTAGTAAGTTCAATAACTGTAGATACCCAAACTGTTTATTTGACTTTTTTCTTGTTTCTTGAGGTGTGCCTGTATTGCTATGAACTTTCCCCTTAGGACTGCTTTTACCGTGTCCCACAGGTTTTGGGTTGTTGTATTTTCATTTTCATTCGTTTCTATGCAAATTTTGATTTCTTTTTTGATTTCTTCTGTGATTTGTTGGTTATTCAGCAGCGTGTTGTTCAGCCTCCATATGTTGGAATTTTTA
>NW_011494850.1:781239-792615 GCF_000754665.1 Bison bison bison
CAAGAAGAGAAAGTCTAAGTCATAAAATAGAGGCCCTAGACACTAGTTAGAATTTAAGACTTGTCAGTTTCTGCAGAGTCAATTGTTAAACTTAGTGTATAAAAAGAAAACCTCTAGGCTTTAATGACTAATGTTTTTGAGAAATGTGTGTGTCTGAGGGTGTGTGTGTGTGTGTGTGTGTATTCTGATATGGGCTGAGGCTGTGTTTTTGGTGATTCCCATTCTTAAAACATTTCAACCTTAACCAACGTCACCACTCTACTACTACTTTCTGGCCTTTAAAGAGGTGAAGCTAAAAACTAAGTTATTTTTGTTTTTTTGTTTTTTTGTCCTATCCCAACTCCTGAGTTTCCTACTTGATTGGTTAGTGGCTGGATTTTATTTATATGGCAAGGAAAAGGCAAACATTACCAAAGTTTAATTAAAAGCTATTGGGGCAAATGTTTATATTCTGAATTATAATGTAAATGGGGCTCTTTTACTAACCACAGTCATCTAGAGTACTTGACCTTATGTTGTTCAGTTGTTCAGTCATGTCTGACTCTTTACGACTCCATGGACTGCAGCACGCCCGGCTTCTCTATCCTTCACCATCTCATGTCCAATGAGTTGGTGATGCCATCCAACCATCTCGTCCTCTGTCGTCCCCTTCTCCTCCTGCCTTCAATCTTTCTTAACATCAGGGTCTCTTCTAATAAATTGGCTTTTCGCATCTGGTGGCCAGAGTATTGGAGCTTCAGCCTCAGCATCAGTCCCTCCAATAAATGGTCAGGATTTATTTCCTTTAGAATTGACTGGTTTGATGTATGAAACACTTAAACTTTCCCATGCATAACTGCCCTAAGACTTACTAGTAAAAATTCTAATACTTCTTCTTGTGACCCTCTTCTCTCAAATAATCTAAGAATCCTGATTCAAAGATGGGGACAGTGATGGCTATGATGGTGTGAATTCTGACCTTACTGCTGTTTCTTCTCTCTGCAACTTAATATTAAGGATGAAGATTGCTACACTGCTGCAAGGATGGTCTAGGGAATCCAGGTCTTTGACCAGGTTACATGTTGGGTCCCAAGTGAGTAACATTTTAGTTCACACTTTCATGCTCAATGACTATTCTCTAAAGTACAACTGCTGTGCTTAGGTGTCTACGTTGGAGGAACTTTTAGTGTTTGTCATACTGCTCAAACCAGCCCTCCCTCATTAGCATTTAGGCACAAGTGTTGGCTTTACATCACTAGGCCACCCAGGAACCCCCAGTTTTTCACTTTATTTTTTCATGATTAGAGTTTTTCATATTGGTTAGATCTCAGGGACTGAAATCTTTATGTATGTTGGGCCACATTCATCCCAAGGAAAATTTCTCTTTATCAGGATGTGGGCAGATTTATTTAGCTACTGGCCTTATATTCTTCTACCAGGACAATGGGTGGATATTCATTCTATGTTGTTTTTTACCTTGGGAGAGTCATTTAAGTGACTTCTTTCAGCTCAAAGAGATCAAACAGAGAAACAAGAAACTTCAGCTCTATCTCACACAATTGTAATATCTGAAAGCAAATAGGTAATATATACAGGCACTTAGGGCAACTAGCCTTCTGCTGCTCTTGTGTGTCATTTCTATTTGACCTTTAATGTCAAAGTGTAACCATACAAAATAAGTGATTTAGTAAGTTCAATAACTGTAGATACCCAAACTGTTTAATGAACAATATTTTAGATACATTGGCTAGGAAATTGATTTAGTACTTTTCCCACTTTCAGTCATCTGAAATATCTACCTTTGGCTGTCCTTTGTTCAAAGAGGAGCCACTGTTACATTACAAAATTAGAGAATTCGAAGCAGAGTGGGACGTAACCCTTGCCTAGTTTGATAATTGTACATACTCTAGTATTTCTGACCAATTGGATTACAAAATTAAAAAAAAAACAAACCTGTTTTCATCTTCAATGAAATCTCATTATGTACCAACAGTGAAATTAACTCTTGAATTTAAAATCTTAGTTTATGAAGCATGTTGCATCACAGTCAATATTTACATGTGGCACAGTTGCAGAAGGAAATTGCTCAAACCAAAGCCATCCATCAGGAAAAGGGAGATTTGTATAATACCTGTATTATGTTAATAAGATTTACCAAGTAGAGAAAGAGAATTGTATGTCACTAGATAAGGAAAAACAAATGCATTCAACTTCATGACTTTCCTATCATTTACTTTTTCTTTTTTTCATTTACTTTTTCAATGAATGTCTAATTTAAATTCTAGCTATATTTATGAGTATCATTTTCAACAGTACTCACTCTAGCATTTTGAACTGAGTGATCCTGTGTCTCCCCAAAGTTTTAAATGTCAATGATGAAAATAATAATGATTCATCATTGAAGAATTTTCAATGATGAAAATTCTAATAATGATAGTGGCTGTCTTGGAGGGAATCATCCCGGATTCAGGCTGATTTTGGACACTTTGGTGACATGGGGTTGGATGACATTGCTTTCCCCTAGGAGTACATGTTTGTAATTACTGATTCTAAAAGAGTGTTGAAAAACTTTCTGAAAGAAAAAAATAACAAGTGTGGCTCACAATTCAGATGCTTACAGGTTTGGTGGATTTGAGGTTGGAGTGTGCTTGTGTTAAAGGTGGAGACACTAGTTGATCCGAGGTGGAGTTTTAGTACAGAACTCACCATGAGAAAAACGTTCAGCGAACAAGTCAGGCTCAGGTACAGAGCGTCTGTGAGAGTGAAAGAGGTGTTCGAGTGTGGCATGTGCAACTTGTATTAAGAATCAGTCCTAATAAAACCATCCTGTGTGTCAGTCCAGGAGAAAGGAAAAAAAATGTCATCTGACTATCTTTGCAAATCCTGAGCCCCAGGCCCCCTGCTGCTTTTCATGTCCACCCACTGCTGCCCAGTATTTCTGAGAGTCCCCAAAAAGGGAATCACAAGCAGGGCACATTATTCCACATGCCATTCTCTGTGAACATGACTGTCTGGGAACAATTTTGGGGTGACAAAAAACAGTGGTAAGAGCACTTTGGAAGATGAGTCAGGTAAGGAAGCCATTTCAGCTAGAGGAAACTGTGTGCGAAAGCAAGGATGCATAAAACAGATTTTTATTCTTTGGAAGGATGTCTTGCAGTTTTTCCCCTGGGGTATTATTCAGAGTCACAAGAAAGCTAGTATGACAGGAATTTAGGGAGCATTTGGAGAGTGTTGGGGACAAAGATGGAGAAGTGAGCTTTAATCAAGTCATTGAGAGCTATGGTAAGGTATGGTAATGGATTTTATATTGCAGGCAATGGGAAACTGTTCAGATCTTAAGTAAAGAGTGACATATTAAGATTTGTAAATTAAAAAGTAAAAAAAAGCTAGCCCTATCAGGCATCTTTTCCTACCTGGGCCCCACTTCTTTGTGAAGCCCTTTTTCATATGCTCATTTGCGCAATACTTGATCATCTTTTCTAAAATTTGTGGTCATCATAGCCCTTTGAATTATATATATTAATTGTTAAAAAATAGATTTTATTTCATGAGTCCATTTTTTTATTATATTGTTATAAGATTTTTTGCCAAGATAAAGATACTTTGAAATTAAGAAATTGTGCATAGATTATTTCTAAGATCAGTTTTGAAACAGTGAAAATGTGACTTCTTAGTAGCATCAAGTATTTCAGTATTTATAGTAGTAAATGTGGTCTGTTGGTTTTTCAAATATGAAAACTGTTTGAAAGGAGAAGTGTTTTAGAGCTTTCCATTAGAGGAGAAAGATTCTAGATCTTAATGAGTTTTACTGTGACATGTGGGAATCCAGAGCCCATTTTAGTTTTAGCATATTTTTAAACCTACTTAATTCAGGAAGCAATGTAAAGGATATGTGTTTGAAGAAGATATAGCTTGCTTTATATTTAAAACACTATAGCAGAAATTTATACTTGATATAAATTAGCCTAGAATCATAAATTCCTATTCTAATTCAGAATGCTTATGATTTAGAGAAAAGTAAGCTTATAAAATAATGATGTAGCAATTTTTGCCAGTATTGTGAACAAATTAAGGCTTCAGAATATCTGTTGTACACTGCTTGCATGGGCATTCAATAAACATTTAATTGAATCATAGCAGTGTTCATTGTAATAAATCTCATTCTTAAGCTAGATATTTTTATTTAATATTCACAATTTTTATAAGATGTTGGACCTTTCTGACAATGGGAAAGTAATATATACTTTGTATTATTGTAAAATAGTACTATTTTGTACTATTGAAATCAAGATATTCATATTTTCTCAACAGACTCTTTTCACATCCAATACTGTTCAGGTCTAGAACACTTCTAAAACTCATTTGGTTCTGCACTTGGTTTAACAAACATTTATCTAGCTCCTACTTTGTGGACGGCACTGAGACTTATGCAAAGAACACATGACGTCAGCATTGGTTTTCTCATTCTGTGTGTATAGGTTTCAGTCGCCTAATACGTGAGTCCGTTATCTGGGAGCAGAGCTCATTTTTTTTCTCATCCTCTTCCTTTCTCTTTTCCCCTGCACCATCTTTTAACACATTTTTATATGTGTGTGTGTGTGTGTGTACCCTCAGTCATGTCCAACTCCTTGCAACCCCACAGACTGTAGCCTGCCAGGCTCCTCTGTCCATTAATTTTCCAGGCAAGAATCCTGGAGTGGGTTGCCATTTTCTCCTCCAGGGAATCTTCCTGACCCAGAGCTTGAACCTGTATCTCTTGTGTTTCCTGCATTGGCAGGCAGATTTTTTTCCGCTGTGCCACTTGGGAAGCCTACATTCTTGTATATTTAATTCCAATTCTTTATCAACAAGTTGCAAGTCACTTTATTGAGAACACTTGGGAACCAGAAGTAACTGAGGATTTGGAAAAGGAACATGAGAATAGTTATATGGTGGTTCAGCATCCGAAGTGACTTAGCGCACACACACATACCACACACTTAGCTTAGTGGCTAAGAGGTCTGGCTCTGGTATCAAACTTGGGTTTAAATTCTCCCCTTATCACGCACTAGTTGTGTGACCTTGGAAGACATATTGGACATCTAGAAATCTTTATTTACTTGTTCATAAAATGAACATAATACTAATATATGTCTCATAAGGTGGTTGTAAGTGTTAAGTGAAATAATGTATACAACACTCAGCACATTGTTATTAGATAGATGTTAGCTACTGCTATGTAGATATGAATACAAGAGGTTTTTCCAGCAAAACTTGGGAAGAGGTAAAGAAAGCTGAGGCAGCAACCTCTTCTTTCATACCACATTCTTTTTTTTGTTAAAATGGTGAGAACTCAGATGTGTTTCAGAAGATCCTTTAACCAGAATAATTTCTGGAAAGAGACCATAATGTATTAGCATGTATATTAGAAAAAAGTTTTGAAAAAAATTGCCCCTCATTTGTGCAAAATAGGCTAGTATATGGAGAGCCTTTTGAGCATCTACTTTTAAATCTCTGTGTCCCTGAAATTATAGTATAAACTGAGATGATAGGAGTTAGAACTCTAAATTATAAAAATCAAAAAGGATCAGACACTTTTAAACAATGCCAGTTCTCAATGTGCATGCTCTTTGCAATAAAGCTAATAACCTTATAATTTATAGCTTATAAATTACAAATTTTAAGTTATAGTTTATAATTTTCATATTAAAATTTAGAGAAAGTGGTCTTCTGAAAATTTATAGTAAGTGAGGGATGAAAAATGAAATTAATTATATTGTATTGAGTCTTATTAATTTAAGATGCCAAATGGCGTTCACTTAATGTACTGTCTTTATTTTAGAAATTGTTAAAAAAATGTCTGTGAGAGCTTTCTTAGAGTTATCCACTAGCTCACGTTCCTGACAGATACATTTCTTTAATAATATCTCAATTTCCAAATCTATTACTACATTCTTCTGTGAAGGAAGCTTAAAGAAATTAATTCTTGTCCTTGGATGTGGAAGAGGGCACTGCTCTGCTTTTTGTCAGAGGTATTATTATATGTATTTGAGTTGTTGTTGTATTTGAGTACATTTCCCAAATATTCAGTAGGCATGAGTGGCTACACCAATGAGCATAAATGTGTCCAGTAATCACATCAGACATTATAACCTATAAGCTTGTAATGTCTGATGTTTACAAGCAGCAGGTAGAAAAGGCTATGTACAAAAAAATACATGCACTTCAATGTTTATTTCATCTGTGTGAAACTAAGCTTATTTATCTGTAACATATAGCAGGAAATATGTCAACTGTTTTGAACTTAGTATTTTGCATAATATATTCATAAACATTATAAATGTTTAGTATTTATTCTTAGATGAGAGGTTAAAAGTTTTAGGATGCACAAAAAATGATTAACATTCTGTAAGAACTCTGGGAAATGATTGAGGACATACCAATGAGAGACTGGAGGAGAGAGCAAAGAGCCTAGGATACAAAATCAGAACAAAGAACATAGGGCCAGAGAAAACTGACTGAAAATGAGGGTGGGGGAAGAAAACAGTAAGGAATTATTAAACCAAAGCATCAAGTAACCAAAAGCTATAATCAAAATAGAAATTTGCATTTCAAATATGTATTATGCCTGTAAGAAGTGTGGTAGACATTAGGGGCCTGAATGCTGGGCACTATGCTTGAAGCCAGTGAAACAGCAAAGGAATTCAGTCCAGTGCAGGGTCTCGACCTCAGCAGTGCTGCCATTTGAATCCAGGTAACTAATTTGTTGTGGGTGTTCTCTCTCCTGCACATTGTGGGATGTTGAGTAGCATCCTAGATGCCAGTAACACACCCTCCCAAATCCTGACAGTCAAAAATCTTTCTAGAAATTGCTGAAATCCCTCCCTGCTATCCACCCTACCCCTCCACAAGTTGAGAACCATTGGTCTAATGGCAGTAACAGACAAAACACAGAAGTTTCTCACACGTCATAATAAGTGCCATGATGCTGTAGGACTGGTAGGAGTGCAGTGAAGGGGCACCTCATGAAGACTGTGGGTATGGGGGGAAATCAGCAAAGACTTAGGGAGGGAAATGAGGTTTCCCTTGAAAACTGAGCAGCAGCCTGTGGGGGTGTGCAAAGGAGAAGGAGGAGGAGGAGGGAAAGGAAAGGAGGAGGGAAGAAGAGTGAAGAGTGGTGGGGCATTACTTGGTCCAAGCTGCGGACGGTGAATGAGAAAATGCACAAAGGCCTGAACCAGCATATTATGTTAAAGGACCTAGCAGCCAGGACATGCAGTGTTACTGAAGCGTGAAGTGTGAAGGGAGGATAGTGGGCTTTGCAGCCACAAGGCTACAGAACACATTTTTCATAGCTCAAGGTCACTCTTCTGTTACCCTTTACACTGAGGTTATCATCATCCATTTTTCTCTCACCACTGCTGGGGAGCCCATTAAATACTTGCGTTATACTTTTATTTCATCACCTGAATGCTGAAATCAGTTGAAATTTTGCAGAATCTCAGGTGTGTTTTTCTTGAGGTTTGGGACAGAAGCATTTAAAAGATGCGTGCCACTTAAAACTAGAGAAAAAAAATACCTGTAACAATTTGTTCCTTTATTCAGCTTGAAACTTTTTATAAAGGTAAAAAATAATTTTAAGGATAAATGTCATCATCATTTTATTTGAGCTCTTTTGATCTCCTGTGAGCTCTGGGAAATCAGGATCTGTGTCTTTTTCACATTTATCATGATGTCTGATGTACAGAAGGTGCTTGATCAATGTGTATTGAATAAATTTATTTATATTTATTTTTAATAATAACATTTAGGGACTTCCCTGGTAGCTCACTTGATAAAGAATCTGCCTGCAATGCAGGAGACCCCAGTTTGATTCCTGGGTCGGGAGGATCCACTGGAGAAGGGATAGGCTACCCTTAGCCTTTTCAGTCTATCTATACTATACACTCATCGGAAAGGACCCTGATGCTGGGAGGGATTGGGGGCAGGAGGAGAAGGGGACGACAGAGGATGAGATGGCTGGATGGCATCACTGACTCGATGGACGTGAGTCTGGGTGAACTCCGGGAGTTTGGTCATGGACAGGGAGGCCTGGCGTGCTGTGATTCATGGGGTCGCAAAGAGTCGGATACGACTGAGCGAATGAACTGACTGACTGATACTATACACTATAATAAAATGCCATAGACTGAGTGGCTTACAAACAATAGAAATTTATTTTTCATAGTTCTGGAGACCGACAAGTCCAAGATCAAGGTGCTGACAGATTGGGTGTTTGGTTGATACCCCGATTTCTGGTTCACATAAATCCGTCTCTGCTGAAACTTTACATGTCAGAAGGGGCAGCGGGTCTCAGGGGTCTCTTTTATAAGGCACTACTTCATTCATGAAGGGTTTGCTGTCATGACTAAGCACCTCTCAAGAACCCCATATCCTAATACCATCATATTAAGGATTATATTTCAATGTATTAATTTCAGAGAGACAGAAACTTTCATTCTATAGCACATCTCTGTAGAGCACAATACAGGAAAAATTTCCCAAGGATGTGATCTCGTTTGATAAGTATAGCAAGTATGTAAATACTTGCAGTGAGGCAATAAATAAGGAATTGTTTCTAACTCCAAGTTGTATCTTATCCTTGATTTAATATTTTCCAAACCATACTTTCCTACTGTACAGAACTGTAAAGAACACTGTTAACAGAAACATTTTCTGTGTTGTATAAGTGCTTGTTATATGATGGATAAGAGAGGGAGGGATTATAGATACATATTTTCAATTCTTCTAAATCCCTAGAATCATAAAATAATAAAGGAGGGAGGATCCTTAACAGCCAAACCTTTTGATTTCATGGGCATGGAAACTGAGGCTATATAGCTCCTTAGTGTAGAGCCAGGATTATAACCTGGGTCTCCCTATGTTTGGGTGGGCACATAAGAACTTACTAGTAAGTGTGTTTACCTAAATTTCCATGTCTCTATAAGTAGCAGACCTGCACAGCTGAAGCCTGAATTATGGAGGTTTCTGTGTACAGCGTGGCCACTATAGAAGGATATGTTCCAGAAGGTGGGCTCCAAGGACACAAGAAACAGCATATTTTAAAAAAGGCACACATGCCTATTCTATCATACCAGTATTGAACAATGCTATCCAGGTGTCCAAATATAATAACCTGTCTGTTTTATTTTTCCTAGAACAGGATGCAAGGCATGGAGAGGTTAAATTTTGCATAGATTTCTGTTAGCCAAGTCAACATCTGTTTGCTTCTTAATCATGAGTCATCCCCATTCCTTATAAGTAGGGCAGGAGGGCAGCTGGAGTTTCCCAACTGACTTCTTGGTCACTGCTTCCTGTCTCTGCTGCTCTTTATCCTTCATGACACAACTTTATTGGCAAAAAGTGAAACAGATACTACTACCTAGGGTAGGTGTCTCTACTGACTCAGATGCCTGGGGCTTGTGTTATGGTAAAATGAATGTCTGACTTTACCAACAGCGTGAATAATTGAATCTCTTCCCAAGTTTTATTGCTCAATATTCCACCCAGAAAGGAACCCCAACCACACTTAGCCTATCAAAGGCTATCTGTGATTAACACATGCAGAGCTCATCATAGGTGATATGGATGATTGTCATGGATGGATCATCGCTGCAAGAGAGAAAAACACTTTGAGCTGTTGTGGCTGTGTCCTTGCACACTCTTTCTCTCACTGCCCTCCTACCCCACCCTGCTCCCACACACATACACATACACACAAAAACCAATCTTTAAAAACAAAGACTAAATAAGTGTTGATGCACCAAGAATCATTCACTAGTCATGCTTGTTGCTGAAACTTGAAAGCAGTAGGCTCTTGTTTAGCCAGGTGTGTGTGTCTTCCTCTTGAAGGTGGCAACCCTGAGAATAGAAGGGAAGAATCCTCTTGAAGATACATAAAATTCCTATTGCAATTAGTATGTCCGGGGCACTCACTTTAGCACTTAAAATAACGCAATCCCTTTCACAGCTGTTATTTTTGAATTCCATATATACAGCTTGAATTATCCAATGGCCTTTCTTTGATATCATATCATATCATATTGATCCTCTCTGTCTGGGACAGTGGGGAACATAGAATAAATGCTCAATAGATACTACTTAAACCAAATTAACTCCAGGGATTCAAAGTTTTAGGATGCCACTTAATCATGCAAGCCTTTTCTTCAAGATTTTACTGGCCAAGGGAAAAGGCAAGAGCTTGTAAAGTTACAGTGGGACTAAATTCTAGCATTCATTCATTTTATAATTGGCACCTTGACACCAAGAGCTTTCTTTTCCTCTCTGATTCTTAAAAACAAAGTAAAGCAAGACAAAACAAAAACTAAACAAAATCCCTCTTATTTAAAAAAAAATAGAAAAGTCAAAAATAACTAGTAAGTCTCTAGTCTAGACCAGTAGCTGTCCCTAACAGTATGTGGGCCCAGGGACAGTTGCAGATGGAGGGAGAAGGGGAAGGCACCTCTCTTGTGTGGGAGGTTTGGAGAGCACAGGTGATGGGCCCAGCACAAAAGTCTAAGTTCCAGGACCACCAAGCAGCTGCCTCTTGGCAAATACTTAGTTCTAGAATTGTGCACACCCTGAAGTGTGGTCCAACCATGAGAGAGCAGACTTGGGGAAGAAGTCCATTCAGGCCTTTGAATTGGTCTCTGTCAGTTAGACAGAAAATCCAGGGCCTTGAGAACCAGGATCATGGTCTGATGAGGGATAGTTGTGCATGAGGAGGGCATGTTATCTTGACCTGAAGGATACCTTGCCCTTTCAGGAGCATGGATGGAAGAAGGGTCTTTAAAAGGCAAGATCTAGGGCAGCATTCCCAGTTGCTCAGACTTATAGGTGGTACCATTTCAAAACCACACTAAGACTTTGTTTAACATTCAGTTTCCTATGTTGTACTCCCAGATACTTTGATGTAGCAGCTCTGAGGCAGGGTCTCAGAATCTGCCTGTGCAATCAGAGGTGGATCTCCTGGTGTTTCCTGGTTTGACTCTGCTCATTTGGGTGGATGTTTACCTCCAGGAGAGAGGCCTCTTTGCTCAGCTCTCCTGCTCACACTGCCCTCCCCCAGGCCCTGAGTGACTCACACGCTTCCTATTGCCGACCTTTCTCTGTTGTGGTTGCCAGCACCATTGCTGTGCAGACATAGCCTGCTCACTGTATGTTAGCGCAGGTTCTGTTTACCTGCTGCCACCATGGCTATTCTGTCACCATTGTTTGTTCTGTCCCTCGATTGTTGTAGGAGAACGTGTTATTATTCCTGCTGCCACTGCCATCAAGCTGCAATCCCTAGGCTGTTTCTGTGGCACACAGAAGGGGCTTTTCTGCTGTGTGTTCTTCTTCTATCAGCTAGACTTACAAACTGTCATTAAGTGACAA
>NW_011494850.1:792715-794750 GCF_000754665.1 Bison bison bison
CAATTGGATGTTGGCCATTCTAGATATGGCCTCATGGTTCCCAGCCCTCCATATAATTCTTGTACCTGTTTTCTGACACCTGAAAAGGTACCCATGTCTTTCATCACCCTTATCTTCTTGGGGACTAAGCAACAACAGCAACAACAGTTTCTCCCCAGAACTTAAGGAAGTACTTCTATCCTCCCAAAGGTTCTGAATCTCAGTACCCAAGACTTGGCTTTCAGTCCTAACACCTTTCTCCTCTCTTCTTTCAGGGAATCCATGTTACTTCCTAAATTTCCTGGATTCATGAAGTAGGTAGGCCTACAAACTGTTTCATTATGACCTTTGCCACATTTATGTGATAGATTTCTTACAGGATTAGATAAATTGTTGTAAAATGACTCCCTTCTATTTTGAGGAACTTATAAAAAACTAATGAAGAGCATGAAGACTGGACAAGGCCAAAAATTCTTGATGCAGGGATCAAACCCAGGTCTCCTGTATCACAGGCAGGTTCTTTACCGTCTGAGCCACCAGGGAAGCCCATATTTATTTTAAAGTATATTAAAATATGGGGCTTCCCCAGGAGCTCAATGAGTAAAGAATCTACCTTCAATGCAGGAGACACAGGAGACTTGGGTTTGATCCTTGAGTCAGGAAGAGCCTTGGAGGAGGAAATGGCAACCCACTCCAGTATTCTTACTTGGAGAATCCCATGGGTTCTATAGTCCAAAGGGTTGCAAAGAATTGAACACAACTGAGTGACTATGCGTGTATGCATGTATGTTAGAATATGGGCCCAGAACATAAAAAAGTTGATTAGAAACTATTTAAGTATTAAACAAATGACTTGCTGAATAATAAATGCTGCTGTGGTAAACTTGTACACATATAATAATGTCCTGTATTGTGTATATATATTAATATAAATGCATTTGTCAAAACTTATAGCTTCATATATTATAAAATAGTGTTCTGAGATATTCATTTAAATTTGAATAGGTTCCCAGGTTGAGGGTCTTCTTTGCTTTTGAGAAAAAATGACCCAGCAAAACAGTTATCAGAGAATCAAAAGTTTGCCTTGGCATAAGAGAAAATTTAGAATAAGCTATCAGATTAAATCAGTTTTCTCCACCTGCAACTCGATGAGAATTTCCAGAAGAAAGGAGAGAATAAGGAGAGAGTGAAGACTTAGATCCCTAATAAGGACTCTGCCCAAGTTCTGAGGGTATAGGAGAAGAAATTCTCCCACCCTCATATCCCCAAGATAGTTTTGGTTGGGGAGTTCAGAGATGTCCATAATATAGAGTGTGGGGAGCAAGACAGAACCCAGAATTTCCATATGGCAATGATTGCCATAAATTGGAAATAAAGAAAATATCACTGAAGTATACCTGGGCTGGTGAGTATGAGGTAACCTCATGGAGTTTCTTTAAGGCCCACAGCAGTAGAATATTTTTTTGTGGTTGAGAGCTGCATACTCATGGAAGAGAGCTTTAGAATGAAATGACCCTGCAATAGAAAATGAAGGATACAGTAGGGCAATTGCCATTGTGTGGAGAAACAACTGAAGACAAATTGGGGTTAAGAATGTGTAAGTATATGTAGCCAGCATATATGATTGCCCACAACAGATGTTTTTTTCTTGACTTTTGCAAATCATCTTCATGTGTGTTTCTGCAGCACAGTCTGATGATAAATACTGTAGTTCATCAGTTCCAGAATCAGTCATTTCAGTTGCTCAATCGTGTCTGACTCTCTGCGACCCCATAGACTGCAGCATGCCAGGCTTCTCTGTCCATCACCAACTCCTGGAACTTACTCAAACTCGTGTCCATCGAGTTGGTGATGCCATCCAATCATCTCATCCTTTGTTGTCCCCTTCTCCTCTTGCCTTCAATCTTTCCCAACATCAGGTCTTTTCCAATGAGTCAGCTCTTTGCATCAGGTGGCCAAAGTATTGGAGTTTCAGCTTCAGCATCAGTCCTTCCAATGAATATTCAGGACTGGTTTCCTTTAGGATGGACTGGTTGGATCTCCTTGAAGTCCAAGG
>NW_011494850.1:794850-794990 GCF_000754665.1 Bison bison bison
GAAGTTAAATTAGCATGGTGACAATATACAGCCTTGACATACTCCTTTCCCAGTTTGGAAGCAGTCCATTGTTCCATGCCCAGTTCTAACTGTTGTTTCTTGACCTGCATAAAGATTTCTCAGGAGGCAGGTAAGGTGGT
>NW_011494850.1:796703-800131 GCF_000754665.1 Bison bison bison
GGTCTTGTTTTTGCTGACTGTATAGAGCTTCTTCATCTTTGGCTGCAAAGAGTATAATCACTCTGATTTTGGTGTTGACTATCTGGTGATGTCCATGTGTAGAATCTTCTCTTGTGTTGTTGGAAGAAGGTGTTTGCTATGACCAGTGCATTTTCTTGGCAAAACTCTATTAGCCTTTGCCCTGCTTCATGCCATATTCCAAGGCCAAATTTGCCTGTTACCCCAGGTGTTTCTTGACTTCCTACTTTTGCATTCCAGTCCCCTATAATGAAAAGGACATCTTTTTGGGGTGTTAGTTCTAAAAGGTCTTGTAGGTCTTCATAGAACCATTCAACTTCAGCTTCTTCAGCATACTGGTCAGGGCATTGGATTACACAGTTGGATTACTGTGATATTGAATGGTTTGCCTTGGAAGCAAACAGATCATTCTGATATTTTTGAGATTGCATCCAAGTTCTAGAATAACTTCAACTATTATCTCTTCAAATAATGCCTCTGTCCCATTATCTGTCTTTCTTCTGAGATTCTAATGAAGTGTATGTAAGAGCTTCTTAATGTATTTTCTATATATTTTACTTCCTTCATTTATTGCTCATCTTTATGTCTTTGTGTTTTGTTCTGGATAATTTCTTATGACCTATCTTCCAGCTCACTAAGCATTTTTTCTACTATGTCTAGTGTACTATTTGGAAAAGGCAATGGCAGCCCACTCCAGTACTCTTGCCTGGAAAATCGCATGGATGAGGAGCCTGGTAGGCTGCAGTCCATGCAGACTCGCTAAGAGTCAGACACGACTGAGCGACTTCCCTTTCACTTTTCACTTTCATGCATTGGAGAAGGAAATGGCAACCCACTCCAGTGTTCTTGCCTGGAGAATCCCAGGGATGGGGAGCCTGGTGGGCTGCTATTTATGGGGTCGTGCAGAGTCGGACATGACTGAAGTGACTTAGCAGTAGCAGTGTACTATTAAGCCTATTTATTGAATTCTTGATTTTAATTATTGAAATTTTCAGGTCTAGGATGTCTAATTTGCCACATTTCCTATTTTCTGTCAGAGTTTTTAAGGTTGATGTTTATCTCCTTGAACATAGTAATCATAGTTGTTTTTATCTTTATTTAAAAATCATAACATCTGGAGCCTCTAGAATCAGTTTTTGTTGCCCACGGTTTACATTCATAGTATCTAGTCTCCACATTCATTGGATACTTTGGTTGTTTGCTAGACATTTTTTTTCCTAATAATTTTATAAACACAAAGAGCACAAATTATTTGAAAACTGGAGGGACGTTTTGTCCACCAAAGAAGGTATTTAATTAACCAATGAAGTGCTGGGGACACTAATAATTCAGTGGGTGCTAAGTCGCTTCAGTCAGTCCAACTCTTTGCAGTCTCATGGACTGCAGCCTGCCAGGCTCCTCTGTCCATGGGATTCTCCAGGCAAGAATACTGGAGTGGTTTGCCATGTCCTTCTCCAGGGGATCTTCCTGACCCAGGGATTGAAGCCATGACTCCTGCAGCCCCTGCATTGCAGGTGGATTCTTTACTGCTGAGCCACTGGGTAATCTAAGTTCTAGATTTGATATTTTCTGGGCCACTCTGCTTATCTGTATTTCATAAAAGAAATAGTTTACTTCTGACTTATACTTACATCTATGGGTGGCTGCTCTGTAGTTTATGGACGTCCATCTTTTCCTGCTTTGGACACTGGTTTTTATCTTCCTAGTTCTGTGAAGATACCAAAAGTATAGTTCAGCCTCTTGACCACATCTCTCCAATTGGCAAAAGCCTCCAATTTAAAAGAAGGAGGTCATAGTACCAAGCTTACTTGTCTGGATTCCCATCCCTCTGTTTCTGGGATTGGTAATTCATCAGTATTCTGCTGGCCCTTCAATGCTACCAAGATTTTTGTCTCTTAAAATTTCACTCAGCTTTCTTAGTCATCTTTTGTGAGAAGACTGGCTTACAGTACCTTGTCTTCTAACAGAAGCAGATATTTTGCTTCTGCTCTACCTGAGTTAAAGCCATGTCATCCTGAGGCTTTAGCTATGTTCTGAAAGGAATTGGTGAAGTGGAATGAGACAGGCTCTCAAGAGCCTTGCTGATTTTGCAATGAAGACTATGATGATACTTGAATAAGAGCACTGTAATGTATTTTAATTTCCTCAGACAGATTCAGATTAATTTTCAGAATGACAAAATGCAAATGTAGCCTTGTTAGAGCTTGCTGATGAGACTAAATTTTCTCACTGTCTGAGGAATGCCGAAGAAGGAATAGGTAAAGAAAGCTATTTTTAAGGACCTTATGGGTCTGAATTCCTAAGTGAGAGTTAGTCTACCGATCTGGGCTTGGGCTACTTGGCATAGAGGATCCTATTATTGTGAAAAACTGGCTCCTCCTTTAATCTACATACATGTTGGAGTTGAGGTAGGGGTGTGGTGGAAAAGGAGTGTTGTGTTTTGTAAGAGGAAGCTATATTCTAAGGCCTGATTCTTCCCTTGCCTTGGAGGTAAGATGCTTATGAGATAACTGCTAGGACCAGATCAAGGGTCCCTCTTCTTGCTTTGCCTGTCAGAAGTTGAGTGCCTTGTTGTGAAGTGTACATATGAAGAGAACTAACACAGCTCATAATGTGTAACTTGAAACAGTCTGAAAGATCTTGAGGAACACGAGAGAGATCCCTAGCTCTAGAAGGACCTTTAGGCAGCCAGAATAGAATGATTTACTTTTATTCTGTGTGAGAGTTATTTCAAAGAAATAACCTTCCTCCAAAGGTTGAGAGATTAATTGAAAGAGGAACATTGCTCATAGCCTCGCAATCCGTTGGAGTGTGAGCTGCTCCCTTAAGCAAAGACTTCTGCTTCCTCTCTTTATTTTCTCCTGAACAGATTCTACCAGAGATGTCCCCCACAGACCACCAGAGTTGTAATTTGAGTACACATAGGAAATAAGATGAATCTGAGAAGATACCATCCATGGGAGAGTTCTTGTTCTAGAGAGACAAACTCAGATAAGAGACCCATTTGAAGGAGATTATAAATGTTTCTTAATGTCTTATAGATGCTTGAGTACAAATGCAAACAATAAGAATTTATGATAAGGATACAGAATCTAAAAGAAACATCAAGACCTCAGAAAGAAACAGGACCAGAGACTCAGATGCTTCTGCTTCTCTATGTGTCTGATTTCAGGGTTTTTTTTTTCTTCTCTCTCTCTCTCTGTTTCCCTGTGGACTAGCTTTATCTACTTTCCTGTGCACATATGGAAAAATCCAATTGCTGAAAGTTACAATGTGGTCCACTGGAGACCGGAATGGCAAACCACTTCAGTACTCTTGCCTTGAGAACCCCATGAACAGTGTGAAAAGGCAAAATGACAGGATACTGAAAGAGGAACTCCCCAGGTCAGTAGGTGCCCAATATGCTAATG
>NW_011494850.1:802792-803966 GCF_000754665.1 Bison bison bison
CGAAGAATTGATGCTTTTGAACTGTGGTGTTGGAGAAGACTCTTGAGAGTCCCTTGGACTGCAAGGAGATCCAACCAGTCCATTCTAAAGGAGATCAGCCCTGGGTGTTCTTTGGAAGAAATGATGCTAAAGCTGAAACTCCAGTATGTTGGCCACCTCATGTGAAGAGTTGACTCGTTGGAAAAGACTCTGATGCTGGGAGGGATTGGGGGCAGGAGAAGAAAGGGACAACAGAGGATGAGATGGCTGGATGGCATCACTGACTCGATGGATGTGAGTCTGAGTGAACTCCGGGAGTTGGTGATGGACAGGGAGGCCTGGCGTGCTGCAACATGGGGTCACAGAGTTGGACACGACTGAGCAACTGAACTAACTAACTAACTACAAATATTTTAGGTTCCTTCTCCAGCTACCTGAAAGAGACTGTGGTCACTCTTTTCCTTTCTTTTCAAATTCCAAATCCCAGAGTCAAAGGCCTTCCTTGACCTAATGAACTGTGGTCATGGCATAAGGCGATGACCTGGAAATATGACATTAAGATCCATCCTTTTGATCATATGGACCAATAGCAGTGCACAGGAAAGGTGGAGGGAATGTGGAGGAAGGTTCTGAGCAGACATTATAAAAGAACTCCACCAAAGGAAGCTCTTTGATATAATTTAATTTGTTATATATATGAGCATTCTGAAAAAATTCTTCACTCATATAACCAAGAACTTGTAAGCAATTAATTAAAAGATTGCGTCCTTTAAGAAACTATGTCCAATTGAGTAATAACTAATATAGATATGGAATATATAATTTTTAAAATTTATGTTTAATATGTAAAAGTTGTTGGAAGAGGGTGTTTGTTATGACTAGAGCATTTTCTTGGCAAAACTCTATTAGCCTTTGCCCTGCTTCATTCCGTATTCCAAGGCCAAATTTGCCTGTTGCTCCAAGTGTTTCTTGACTTCTTACTTTTGCATTCCAGTCCCCTATAGTGAAAAGGACATCTTTTTGGGGTGTTAGTTCTAAAAGGTCTTGTAAGTTTTCATAGAACCATTCAACTTCAGCTTCTTCAGCGTTACTGGTTGGGGCATAGGCTTGGATTGCTGTGATATTGAATGGTTTGCCTTGGAAATGAACAGAGATCATTCTGTCATTTTTGAGATTGCATCCAAGTACTGCATTT
>NW_011494850.1:804066-804382 GCF_000754665.1 Bison bison bison
GAAAACTCAGCAGTGGCCACAGGACTGGAAAAGGTCAGTTTTCATTCCAATCCCAAAGAAAGGCAATGCCAATGAATGCTCAAACTACCACACATCTCACACGCTAGTAAAGTAATGCTCAAAATTCTCCAAGCCAGGCTTCAGCAATATGTGAACCGTGAACTTCCTGATGTTCAAGCTGGTTTTAGAAAAGGCAGAGGAACCACAGATCAAATTGCCAACATCCGCTAGATCATCGAAAAAGCAAGAGAGTTCCAGAAAAACATCTATTTCTGCTTTATTGACTATGCCAAAGCCTTTGACCTGTGTGGATCAC
>NW_011494851.1:0-368 GCF_000754665.1 Bison bison bison
CATCAAGTCAGTGATGCCATCCAGCCATCTCATCCTCTGTCATTCCCTTCTCCTCCTGCCCCCAATCCCTCCCAGCATCAGAGTCTTTCAACTTTTTGCATGAGGTTGCCAAAGTCCTGGAGTTTCAGCTTTAGCATCATTCCTTCCAAAAAACACCCAGGACCGATGTCCTTTAGAATGGACTGGTTGGATCTCCTTGCAGTCCAAGGGACTCTCAAGCGTCTTCTCCAACACCACAGTTCAAAAGCATCAATTTTTTGGAGCTCAGTTTTCTTCACAGTCCAACTCTCACATGCATACATGACCACTGGAAAAACCATAGCCTTGACTAGATGGACCTTTGTTGGCAAAGTAATGTCTCTGCTTTT
>NW_011494851.1:4317-18249 GCF_000754665.1 Bison bison bison
GTACTCTCTCAATTTGATAGTACTCTCTCAAATTGATTATAGACTCTCTCAAATTGTCAACATTTGTTGACAACTCTCTCAAATTGTCAACATTTGTTGGATTATGTAAAATTTGATTATAGTACTCTCTCAATTTGATAGTACTCTCTCAAATTGATTATAGACTCTCTCAAATTGTCAACATTTGTTGACAACTCTCTCAAATTGTCAACATTTGTTGGATTATGTAAAATTTGATTATAGTACTCTCTCAATTTGATAGTACTCTCTCAAATTGATTATAGACTCTCTCAAATTGTCAACATTTGTTGGATTATGGAGAAAGCAAAGGGTCCAGAAAAATATTTACTTCTGCTTCATTGACTACACTAAAGCCATTGACAGTGCATCATAATAAACTGTGTAAACTTCTTGAAGAGATGGGAATACCAGACCACCTTACCTGTCTCCTGAGAAACCTGTATTTGAGTCAAGAAGAAACAGTTATAATACAACCAGACATGGGACAACTGACTGGTCCCAAATTGGGAAAGTAGTATGACAAGGTTGTATATCGTCACCTTGCTTATTTAATTTCTATGCAGAATTCATCATGTGAAATGCCAGGCTGGATGAATCAAAAACTGGAATCCAGTAATCAATATTACTGGAAGAAATAGCAACAACCTCAGATATATGGAGGACACCACTCTAATGGCAAAAAGTGAAGAGGAACTAAAAAGCCTCTTGGTAAAGAGTAGAGTGAAAAAGCTCTCAATGTTGGTTTGAAATTCAACATTCAAAAAATGAAAATCATGGCATCCAGTCCCATCACTTCATAGAAAATAGAAGGGGAAAAGTGGAAGCAGTGACATATTTTCTTTCCTAGAGCTCCAAAATCACTGTGGACTGTGACAACAGTCATGAAATTAAAAGATGCTTGCTCTTTGGAAGGAAAACTATGACAAACCTAGACAGTGTTTTTAAAAACAAAGACATTACTTTGTTGAAAAAGGTCCATAGTCAAAGCTATGGTTTTTCTAGTAGTCCTGTATAGATGTGAGAGTTGGACCATAAAGAAGGCTGAGCACCGAAGAATCAATTATGGCGCTGGAGAAGACTTGAGAGTCTCTTGAACAGCAAGGAGATCAATCCTAAAGGAAATAAACCCTGACTATTCATTGGAAGGACTGATGCTGAAGCTGAAGCTTCAATACTTTGGCCAACTGATGAGAAGAGCTGACACACTGGAAAAGACCCTGATGCTGGAACAGATTGAAGGAGAAGGGATCGGCAGACGATGAGATGGTTAGATACCATCACCGAATCAATGGACATGAATTTGAACAATTTTCAGGAGACAGTGGGGTACAGAAGTGTCTGCTGCTGCTACTGCTGCTGGTCGCTTCAGTCGTGTCTGACTCTGTGTGTCCCCATAGACGGCAGCCCACCCGGCTCCCCTGTGCCTGGGATTCTCGAGGCAAGAACACTGAAGTGGGTTGCCGTTTCCTTTTCCAATGCATGAAAGTAAAAAGTGAAAGTGAAGTCTCTCAGTAGTGTCCGACTCTTCGAGACCCCATGCACTGCAGCCTACCAGGCTCCTCCGTCCGTGGGGTTTTCCAGGCAAGAGTAGTAGAGTGGGATGCCATCGCCTTCTCCGTATAATTACAGCAGAAAGCTCAATTATACAATCCTTTCAAGCTTTATTTTTCTTACCACCTAGCAAGTTGAGTATACAAAATAAATATGGGAAGAAGTATGAAGCCCTGTGAGGAAACTTTACCTTATTATGAAGACTGAGCTCTATTGCTCATAATATATTCCAATATCACTTTTATCATTCATAGTCAGTGAAATATAACTTTTCTGTAAGTAAAATTTAACTTTGTATTATCCTCCTATTCAGTTGATAACCCACCTAAATCTTACCTTGAAAGAAATACATAGCAAAGAGAATTCAAAATATACTGTTGAGAACCTATCTACTATTTAAGATGAGAGTATAGTCTATAAATATAAGAAATAATTGCAATAGATGCAATATCATAGCTCTCACATGGCTCCATATATTATGAATATTAGCTGTAGGTTCTTAAAATGTACATTGCTTTTGGAAATTTAACTGTAGGAAAGTTAGTGTTCTTTGAACTTATGGTAAAAATATTCACAAAGTTTTTGATGTAAAGTTTCATACAGGATGAGATAAAGTTTGTTTCATTAAAAAAAATGATTTCAATATTGCTTTCTGTTTAATTAAATTGCATTTATAGCACAATATTCCAAAGAAAGTAGATCTGATGATGAGAAACCAAGAATATATGTATTCAACAAATTAACACTTCACTGTTTAGTTCACGAATATTCAATAAAAGATTAATTTATTTTAAAATGTCTCTATTCCTTTACTCACTCATGTGAAAATACATTGAATCATACGTCTAAGTTCTTGACAACAATAAACTAGATTTTTATACAGTACTTTCCAGAAACAAACACAAATAAAACTAAAACTATTTGAAAACAATAGATGCTCTAGAGAATTAAAATAATTTATAATATTTAAGCAAAATAACCATATCAGTTGTGAAAAGTAAATGACTACTTCCAGAATATAAATTTTCTTTTTAAAAATGTTGTTCAGAAAAACAGTTGACATTTTTATCAATTTATGAGCTTTCAGTTGAGAGTTTTCAAAATAACATTGCATCCAAGGAAACATTAAGTAGGAAGATATATCAGAAATGCTGCGCAGTCATAAATTTATTTCAGAATTGGTGTTTTTTATCATACTCACCAGGCAGAAATAAAGCTTTAAAGTTTTATTTTGACACTATCACTATTAAAGGCCAAACTATAAATTCTAAATAATTGTCTTCAAAGTTCCAAGCTCACAAACATTTTCCAAGCTTCATACATCAATATGCTTTGCCCGTCAGTTTTGTACAGTGCAATATTTGCATTATCACATTCTCTTTTGCATTTTCCCTTCCATAGTTTTTATTTATCTCTCAACCTTTCATTTTATTAGAACATTTAGTTCAGTATGTTGAAACCTATAACTTCTATTTCCTTTTAAAATGTTATAACAAATATGTTTATCCAAGTACTCCAGTGTCTATTACATTGAAAACTCAATCTCTCAATCTTTTAGGCAAGGCATTTTATAGTAGAATTCCTAAGACAGGTAAAGATTTAATTTTTGTAAAACATGGATGTAGTATGCCCAGGGCCCCAGGTTATACAACTATAACAGGTCTCTCACATTGGAGTTGACATAACTAGTGGCCACACAGCACTATAATCCAGAGATTTCTTGACTTTTAGTTTGTTACATAATTTTCTTCCACCTTCCTCAACTCTTTCTAGAAAATAAATTCATAGCTTAAGCACTATGTAAATATATTTTCACCTAATCATACTAATCACACAAGAAAAGAGGACAATTAACACTTAAGGGGAAAAACAAAACAAACTGCCTCAAGTACATTAAAATATGTTCAATACATAACAGAATATCATTTGCTCTCCAATATACCACTTATTTTCTTCACAGAGCTTAAAGTGTTCTTCACATAGTTGAGTATGTAGCCTTTTTGTGATTAACAGAAGTATCTCTGAATTTTTATTACATAGAGACTACAAAGAAAATGCTGTAACATAAAATAGAATACTAATGGGTAAAGAATAAATAACATAATATTTCACTAAATGATTGACTTAGATCCCGGTTTTTAAATAAAATTTACTGATAAATTAATGTTTTACCCATATGTTGGCTGCACAAACTAAACATATATATGTTCAGTTCAGTCATTCAGTCATGTCCAGCTTTTTGCGACCCCATTGACTGCAGCACATCAGGCCTCCCTGTCCATCACCAATTCAGTTTACTCATACTCATATCCATTGAGTTGGTGATGCCATCCAACCATCTCATCCTCTGTCGTCCTCCTCCTCCCATCTTCAATCTTTCTCACCATCAGTGTCTTTTCAAATGAGAGCACTATTTGCATCAATGGACCAATGTACTGGAGTTTCCACTTCAGCGTCATTCCTTCCAATGAATATTCAGGACTGATTTCCTTTAGAATCGACTGATTGTATCTCCTCACAGTCCAGGGGGCTCTCAAGAGTCTTCTCCAGCACCACTTTTTAAAAGCATCAATTCTTTGGCACTCAGCCTTCTTTATGGTCCATCTCTCACATCTGTACCTGACTACTGGAAAAACTATAGGTTTGATTATGAGGACCTTTGTCAGCAAAGTAATGTCTCTGCTGTTTAATATGCTGTGTAGGTTGATCATAACTTTTCTTCCAAGGAGCACGCATCTTTTAATTTCATGTCTGCAGTCACCATCTGCAGTGATTTTGCAGCCCAGAAAAATAGTTTGTCACTGTTTCCACTGTTTCCCCGTCTATTTTCCATGAAGTGATGGGACCAGATGCCATAATCCTAGTTTTCTTAATGTTGAGTTTCAAGCCAACTTTTCACTCTCCTCTTTCACTTTCATCAAGAGGCTCTTTAGTTCCTCTTCAATTTCTGCCATTAGAGTGGTATAATCTGCATATCTGAGGCTGTTAATATTTTTCCCAGTGATCTTGATTCTATCTTGCCATTTATCCAGCCTGGCATTTTGCATGATGTGACCTGAATAGAAATTAAATAAACAGGGTGAAAATATACAGCCACGTCATCCTCATTTTCTAATTTGCAACCTGTCCATTGTTTCACATCTAGTTCTAACTGTTACTTCTTTACCTGCATACAGCTTTTTCAGATGATAAATAAGGTGGTTTGGTATTCCCATCTCTTGAAGAATTTCCCACAGTTTGTTGTGATCCACACAGTCAAAGGCTTTCGTGTAGTCAATGAAGAAAACATAGATGTTTTTATGGAATTCCCCTGCTGTCTTCATGTTCCAATGAATGTTGGCAGTTTCATCTTTAGTTCCTCTGCTTCTTTACAACCCAGTTTGTACATCTGAAAGTTCTTGATCCACCTACTGCTGAATGGTTTTGACCTTATCCTTGCTAGTATGTGAAAAGAGGGCAATTGTATGGTATGGTGAACATTCTTTAGCATTGCTCTTCTTTGGAGTTGGAATGAAATCTGACCTTTTCCAGTCCTGTGGCCACTACTGAATTTTCCAGATTTGTTGGCATATTTTTTCCAGTACTTAAGAGCATCATCTTTTAGGATTTTAAATATACACACTGTTTCCTTCTTTTAACTTTGTTTCTGCTGCTGCTAAGTCACTTTAGCCATGTCAGACTCTTTGCAACCCCATGGACTATAGCCCACCAGGCTCCTTTGTCCATGTGATTCTCCAATCAAGAATACTGGAGTGGGTTGGTATTTCTTCCTCTAGGAGATTTTCCTGACCCAGGGATCAAAAGCATGTCTATTACATCTCCTGTATTGTCAGGCAGGTTCTTTACCACTATCTCCACATGGGAAGACTGAACTTTATTAATGCGTGTCTATTTTGTGTTGTAATGAAATCAAATTTCTGTTTATAAAGCTCAAATCAATCCTTAGATTATAGCAATTATATTCAAATTAATATGAAAAGGTTTTCATATTCTTTCAGTCATTCTTTCAGTCATTTCTGGTATTATTTAACATCATAGAATTTTTTTTTTAATTTCTTACAATTTTTCTAAATTTACTAATTTTTGACTAAAAACTTTATATGTCTAGTTAAGTCTTTTAACTCTTTACATAAGACGCAAAGTAAATCTAACATTTTTAACAAAGATACAGTAAGACCATAAACATAGTATAGTATCTATCCATTTAAGAATTGTTTATTAGGAACATTACTTGTGAAAGTCATGTTGAATGCTATTATCAAATAATTTTATTTCATTAATTGCATTATTTCAAACTATAGTATATATGTAGTGTGTGTATATCATGTGTGTGTGTGTGTGTGTGTTGTGATGAGCTTAGTTGCTCAATAATGTCTGACTCTTTGTGACCCCATGGACTGTAGCCCTCCAGGCTCCTCTGTCCATGGGGATTTTCCAGGCAAGAACACTGGAATGGGTTGCTATATCTTTTTCAAGGGGTTCTTCCCAACCCAGGCATCGAACCCAGGTCTCCTGCATTGCAGGCTGATTCTTTATCATATGTGCCAGCTGGTGGTGCAGTGAGAAGAGCAAGAGACCTTGATTCTACTCCTGGGCTGAGAAGATTCACCTGGAATAGGAAACCCCAAACCACTCCAGTGTCCTTGCCTGGAAAGTTCCATGGACAGAGAATGCCTGACAGGCTACAGTCCATGGGGTAGCAAAGAGTCAAGCATGACTAAGCGTGCGCACACACACACACACACACATGTGAGTGTGTGTGTACATATTTGTTTTGTTCTTCTAAGTATAGAAAAAGTAAAGAAAAAATGACTTAAAATTCAAGAAAATCTTAAAAAATAAAAAAAATAAATGGATAGAGTTAAATTAAAGGTAAAAATACCTGCTCATATAAATAGTATAAATGAAATCAAGTAAAATAAAATTGAAAGGTTTTGCTCCGACTCTATTTGCATCCTCCTTTTCATGTCATTCACAAATGAGCAGAAATCCTCTAAACATCAAAAATAGCTTAAGAGGAAAATGAACCTCAAAACTTTGATGTTTACATTCCTAATAATTCTTACACTATTAGAGAGTAAACTTTAAAATTATTTCTCATAAACCTTTGATTGTTAATCTTTTATAATCAGAAGCATTATTATGAAATATTTTGCTGTTTCATAAATATTTTTATGAAATATAAGGAGTCATCAGTAGTTCTGTCCCCAAATACAATTTAGGCTCTAAGAACCCAAAGTAAAATAGTGATTCCCACTGCAAGTCAGGAAATCCCTTAGGATTTAGGCTTTCACCTGATAGAAGATAATATCCTGTATCTTCCATGGTTGGATCATCCTAGGGGGATTAAAGCTCCAAGTCAAGTCACTGAATATTAGAATGTATTTAAATGAACGGAGTGAGATAACAAGAATAGATTGGCATTTCTTTTTATAATGCCGTTTAATCTGCCCTTGAACTCCTTTAATAATGGGTAATTTACTCTCTTGTTGATGGCAACTTCTCTACTTAAATATCATTGAGAATTTGAAATATTTGCTTATTTTGAACTGAAGTCACACTGAAGTTTTCATCCACCCATAAGAGTTCTTTGCTATATAAGTTATCAGAGAAGAAGTTGAATATTTTAGCCAACATGCAGATATTTGTGTATTTGAAAAGAACTCCAATACCCCTTCCTTACTAAAGCATAATTAGGTTTTTTTACTTTATGAACATATTCTGAATTTTCATCAGAATCAGTGAATTCCAAATTTTGATTCATGTCCCTGTTACAGTATGATTCCCAGAACTCTTCGTATCAGATAAAATTATATTGAAAAACCAAATTGAAGTTAGCAGTTCCAATATTTTGACTAATTAAATTGGATATTTTTCAACATTCTGATTATGTTTTGCTTATTTAAGTGTCATAGAGTCTCTAAAAGCCTATGCAAATTGGCATGTGGATCAGAACAGTAATTTACAAGCCTAAGTGTGAACTTTCATTGAATCATATTTACTTCAATATTAAGTTGCTGTAGTCTTTCATAAAAGAAGGAAAATGTTACAAATGTGCATATGAATCTGCTTATCTTGAATGCTGCCTTCCATTAGATGTGACAAGATCATTACTTCACTGAATTTTTAATCATCACATGGAGAATTGCTCAGTACATTCTGCATCTGTTAATTTCAGATGCTACAAATCACTAACTCTGCTGATATGATTTGTCTTTATCAATGTTTGCATCAATAAAAGGACATGTTCAGTTTCAACCTCTTCTGAGGGAAAATATGTAAATTTTATCTCTTTCTTGTAGTTCCTGTCAGATATTACATTTTAATGTTATTTCCCTACATTATACAATTTAGATTTATATTCTACACATATTTCTGAAGCATAAGTTTTGTAATCTACTTATGAATTAATTTTTTCTAGTGTTATCACAAACCAATCTTAAAATCTGGGTTTTAAAGTGTTATGAACTTGAAATATTACAAATTGTTTTGAAGGCATTATGAATTTCAGTTCAGGTCAATCACTCAGTCGGGTCCAACTCTTTGCGGGCCCATGGACTGCAGCACACCAGGCTTCCCTGTCCATCACCAACTCCCAACTCATGTCCATCAAGTTGATGATGTCATCCTGTCATCTCATCCTCTGTCATGCCCTTCTTCTCCTACCTTCAGTCTTTCCCAGGATCAGGGTCTTTTCCAATGAGTCAATATCAGATGATCAAAGCACTGGAGCTTCAGCTTCAGAATCTGTCCTTCCAATGAATATTCAGAACTGATATCCTTTAGGATCAACTGGTTTGATATTCCTGCAGCCCAAGGGACCCTCAAGAGTCTTCTCCAACACTACAGTTCAAATGCATCAATTCTTTGATACTCAGCTTTCTTTGTGGTTCAACTCTCACATCCACACATGACTACTGGAAAAACCATAACTTTGACTATACGGACCTTTGTTGTCAAAGTAATGCCTCTGCTTTTTAATATGCTGTCTAGGTTTGTCATAGCTTTGCTCCAAGGATGAAGTGTCTTTTAATGAATCTATAATCTTACAAATATGATCAATCTGTATATATGTAACTTTTGTATATATGTAACTAAAACTTATTCTTTTCTAAATTGATGGAGGAAATGCACTACTGTTGTCCTTAGTTGCAATTAGTCAGATATGGCAACTCTATAGTCATTGTTATCTTGGCCTCTTATCTCTCACTCAGACCAAGCCAGTAGCTTTCTAACTGGTTTCCCTGCTTCAAGTGTGGCTTTAAATTAATTCATCTTTTTAAAGTATAAAACCAAGCATGGCACGTCCTCATTTAAAATCAATCAATAAATTCCTGTCTCCTAGAAGATACTGTCCTGGCTTTCTTGCACACCTCTAATGTGTGACATGACCTTTTTCTTGTCCACACTCCCACTTCATCTATCAAGACTGAATAAACTGCCTTTGATTGACCCATTCTTTCTATTCCATGCTGCTAACCTGGAATACAAAGGCCATTTCTATCAGGATAATTCATCCTTTGGCCTACCTGCCTCTTAATATTTAATTTCAATATTGTCATCTGTTAACTATCTGTGCATATATATATGTGTGTCTTTCCTGGTGGCACAGTGGTAAATAACCTTCCTGCGAACTCAGGAGACACAGGAGACATGCGTTTAATCCCTGGGTCAGGAAGATCCCTTGGAAAAGGAGATGGCAACCCTCTCTTGTACTCTTGCCTGGGAAATCCCACAGACACAAGGAGTCTGACAGGCTACAGTCCATGGTGTTCCAAAAAAAACCAGATACAACTTAGTGACTAAACAACATTGACAGACAGTTAACTAGAAATATAGATAGATAGTTGATGCTTGAGCAACACAGGAGTTAGAAGTGCTGACCCCTCATGAAGTAAAAAACTAACTCAAGTATAACTTTATAGTTGGCCTTCCTTATCTGGAGTTCCATTGGTGAATTCAACAACTATGGGTCTGATGGTACTGTAGTACTATTTAATGAAAAAGAGTCTGAGTGTAAATGGATCTGTGCAATTCAAGCCCATGTTTTTCTAGGATCAACTGGTATTCATATATACATATATATGTATAAATACCTGCATACAAACACACATATGAAAGAGAGACAGAGAAAGGGAGAATTTTCCAATAGGCACTTAACTGTTCCATAGCATCTACTCTGACCTTTTTGCAATCACTTCTCTTATTAGAAACCAAAGTCTGTATTTAAAAAAAAATAAATCTGTTCATGTCATTAGAATCTTTCAATGGTTTCCCAATATTTTCAAGAAAATGACAAATGTACTACAAGTTTTCTGCATAGTGTGCTCATTACCCTCTTTTCTTCTAGTTCTCTTAACTTTTACTCCCCATAACACCTTTTAAAGCCACACATACTTTCTTTTACTTCCAAAATGCCTGGGATGACCATTTGTTCCATTTTCCAATTAACTTCTCACTTTATACTTGTTTTGTAATGTTGTGTGATATAGCACTTGACTTGAATATATTACTATTTGCAATATTTTTGCATGTATATGTGCTCAGTCACTCAGTGATGTCCAACTCTTTATGATTCCACAGACTGTACCCCAACAAGCTGCTCTGTCCATAGGATTTCCCAAGGAAGAACACTGGAATGGGTTGCCTCCTCCAAGGGATCTTCCTAACCCAGGGATCAAACCTGCAACTCCTGCAGCTCTTGCACTGGCAAGCAGATTCTTTACCACTGAGCCACCTGGGAAGTGCCTTGTAATGTTTTATAATATTTAATTACAATGTTAAATTTTAACTAAATATTGCCAAAAGTTAAAGAATAAGAGGGATAAGATTTGGATAAGTTCTAGATATTCTTAAAAACATATTAAGAGAGAAAGAGAGAAAATTAAGGGGTAATAGTTAGGTAATTTAGTTCTCCATTAAAAGTAGTTAATACTTTCAGAAAAAAGATTACAATGCCTGTATCATTATAATTTGACATCTAGATACCACCCAACAATATTTTTCTCTTTAACAGATATCAAAAATATAGGTACCCCCTTGATTTAATTTCATAAAGTCAATTTAAAGTCCCCCCAAACAATGAGGAAGCTAAGGGAAATGTACAGTCTTAAACACCACAGCACATGATAAACAAACACAATGTTCTTTAATTATATAGGTATGCATTGTCAAAAACATCTAGGGTTCAAATAAGAAAAATGATACTTCTTTGAGCAGCTAAATCACAATCAAATCTATAAAACATCAACAAGTACAAAACTGTGAAAGAATACACTGCAAAACAGATTATCTGTCTGGGAGTAAAATCCAGAGATTGGTATGATAGTGGCAGCATTCTGCTGTGTCCTGTCAAGAACGAAAAAAGCTTAATCAAATATTCTTGGATAATTTTACAAGGAGCCCATCCAATTACCTAAAGCTATATCTCCATTCATTGTCAAAGCAAATGGACAACAACAACAACAACAAATCACTACCTAATAATATAAAACATTTTATTTGATGTCCCTTATATTATCTTCATTTAAAGGAAACTACTATGAATAAATTTTGGAAAAAGACTACTGAATTTAAATCAAGTAACCACAATATTCTTGTTTTACCGCTATCTGGTTTTCCAGGCTTTGGCAGGTCAAATTGATTTTTATTTATGAACTAGCACCTATTGGTTCATTTTAACTGATTATATCCTTTTAGGCAAATTTTAAACTTCAGTTTACACATAATCATTATATAAATTTCAAGTAAGAGTAATATTCATTCTAACTACTAATGGAACTTTTCATTCATATATAAAATTATGTATCATAAATGACATTCAATATAATGTCATTTAAACATGAGTGTTTCTGATGAAGTCTCCAGCTTATGTTATAGAACTGTGCACAGCTGTGGAAATCCATGTTTAGGAAAGACATTTTTGAGACATCTGCTAACACATCTGCCCAGCCTCTGTCCCTTAGAAAGACATAGTTTTCATTACATTTGATATTAGGAAGTTAACTAATCTGCCTTCTGGCCTGGAATGAAACACTGTCTTTATTTTCTAAGGCTCATCATGGCACAGCAAAGGGTGCATATTATCAAGATATTTATTATTGGTTATATTAACATTGGCCACTGGTTAAGATGGTGCTAGCCAGGTTTCTCCTTATTTTATTTTTCCTGTTTACATTCTATTCATTAGAAGTGAATCGCTAAGTCTAGCCTGAAATAAAGAGAAGAGCTTTGCCTGCCAAAGAGAAGAGTATCAAATAATTTGTTGCTATTGTTCAGTTGCTAAGTCGTGTCTTACTCTTTGTGATCCTAGGGACTCCCCTGTTCTTCACTATCTCCCAGAGTTTGCTCAAATTCCTGTCCATCAAGTTGGTGATGCAATCTAATCATCTCAGCCTCTGTCGCCCCTCTCTCTTTTTGCCTTCAATTTTTCCCAACTTCAAGGGCTTTTTCAATGAGTCAGCTCTTCACATCAGGTAGCCAAAGTTGGAGCTTCATCCTCAGCAACAGTCAAATAATTTTTTAACATACGTTAAAACTGCCATCTGAATTACTATATATGAGAGGAAGAAAGGATATGTTGAGCTTCTACAAACATCTACTTTCATTAAAGTTTTTTTGTTCATTAATTTTAGCTTTCATTGTTGGATCATAACAATACTGATGCAGGTTTATAAAGGTAATTTCATTTATAGTTCCTTTATTTTTTCTACATTTACTGATTGGAATTCTTCCTTAAGGAAGAGTTATCATCCATATGGAGTGATGGATGCCTTTTTTAATTTTTTTGGTTTATAATGTAATGGTACTGTATTGTATCACTCAAATTGTCCCCACTTTGTCCATTAGGAGCTGAGATCTCTTTCCATTTAGCTCCTGTGTCCTTTGGGAGTGTCAATATCCATTCTCTTCCTTTGCTTTTTTCTCCTTTATCCCCCTTCTTTTAGTACTTTCTTATTTTCTGACACTATGAATTGCTCTAGACTCATCTTATATTTTCCATTTTACAGCTCTAGAATAAATCAGTTATCCAGGGAGTTTAGTTCATTTTATTAGAGAATGGTATTTTGAAACCTAGGTCTGGGCACTAGGTTTGTTAAATACTATTGAGTTTCTGTACTTTTACACCTTCTCAGATGATAAAATTAGTCAAAGTATGCATGAGTATTAAACAATGTATATACACACATATTTATACACATATCTCTATATTTTTATATCTATCATATGTTTGTCTAAATATATATGAATTCATATGGAAATCTCTGACTTAAATCCAGCACCACAGAATTTTACCACAGAGTCCATTCTAGCATTTCCCCCTCCACTTGTTTATTTGTTATTTTTACCCTGACAAGGATAAACCTACTTATTATGACTATCTATAATGTATATACATTTAATGTATTCATTTAAATGTAGTATAAGAAAAGGAGTTACAGGATTGCCAAGCTAGATTCATTCCTGTTAGACAAAGTTTACCATCTAGGGCAGAGGGAGTCTTTTTCTCTATTTCTGGTAAATATGAGAAAGAATGAAAATAAATATTAAGCATTTACTAAAAAGTTATGACCAACCTAGATAGCATGTTGAAAAGCAGAGGCATTACTTTGCAAACAAAGGTACATCTAGTCAAGGCTACGGTTTTTCCAGTGGTCATGTACGGATGTGAGAGTTGGACTGTAAACAAAGCTGAGTGCCAAAAAATTGATTCTTTTGAACTGTGGTGTTGGAGAAGATTCTTGAGAGTCCCTTGGACTGCAAGGAGATCCAACTAGTCCATTCTAAAGGAGATCAGCCCTGGGTGTTCTTTGGAAGGAAGGATGCTAAAGCTGAAACTCCAGTACTTTGGCCACATCATGCGAAGAGTTGAAAGACTCTGATGCTAGAGGGACTGGGGGCAGGAAGAGAAGGGGACGGCAGAGGATGAGATGGCTGGATGGCATCACTGACTCAATGGACATGACTATGCGTGAACTCCGGGAGTTGTTAATGGACAGGGAGGCCTGGCGTGCTGCAATTCATGGGGTCAAAAATAGTCAGACACAACTGAGTGACTGAACTGAACTGAACTAGATAGGAAGTTGTGTCTCCTTTTTTAAAATGTTTTAAGTGAATATTATGTCATACTAGAGACCATCCCCATACCTAAAACTGTAAAATCAAAACCTACTGATGAAGTTCTAGAGCACAGGACATCTTTTTCTCTATTTCTGGTAAATATGAGAAAGAATGAAAATAAATATTAAGCATCTACTAAAAAGAATACACAGAAGAACTGCACAAAAAAGATCTTCACGACCCAGATAATCACAATGGTGTGATCACTCACCTAGAGCCAGACATCCTAGAATGTGAAGT
>NW_011494851.1:18349-18634 GCF_000754665.1 Bison bison bison
AAACTACCGCACAATTGCACTCATCTCACATGCTAGTAAAGTAATGCTCAAAATTCTCCAAGCCAGGCTTCAGCAATACGTGAACCATGAACTTCCTGATAATCAAGCTGGTTTTAGAAAAGGCAGAGAGTCATCCCAATGCACCAGCCCCAAGCATGGGACGACCCAGAGGGACGGTACGGGGAGGGAGAAGGGAGGAGGGTTCAGGATGAGGAACAGGTGTATACCTGTGGCGGATTCATGTTGATATATGGCAAAACCAATACAATATTGTAAAGTTAAAAA
>NW_011494851.1:18734-19620 GCF_000754665.1 Bison bison bison
CTGAAACTCCAGTACTTTGGTCACCTCATGTGAAGAGTTGATTCATTGGAAAAGACTCTGATGCTCAGAGGGATTCGGGGCAGGAGGAAAAGGGGACAACAGAAGATGAGATGGCTGGATGGCATCACCGAGTCAATGAACTTGAGTTTGAGTGAACTCCGGGAGTTGGTGATGGATAGGGAGGCCTGGCCTGCTGCGATTCATGGGGTCGCAAAGAATCAGACACAACTGACCGACTAAACTGAACTGAACTGAACAAGTTATTACAAAGTCTAAAAATGATAACATGGAAATAATATATGATAACATTTTGTATGTTAAGTAGAAAAGTAAGTTATTAAGTTAAAATGCACTAAAGGTCATTTTTTCTTTGCAGAAGGAAGATGTAGATAATAATGTCAAAACTAAGTAAGTTTGTTATATTTTTCAGACTAATTAATAAAAGAATAATAACAGAAAATATAATTTCCAAAATGATAGGAAAAATAATGAAAAATGACCCACCAACCCCCAAGAGAGAAACAAACAAACTGACAAAGAAGCAACAAAAACAAGGAAATAAGGTGGTAGATAAAAATATGACTATGTGAGTAATGACATATCATAAATAGCTTAAAATATTCTTTGAAAAATAAGATTTTCAGACAAAATTAAAAGAACCCAAATTAAAGAAATGAAAATTATGCATTATAAAATACTTATCTAGTATATAAGAAAAGAGATTCTTTACATTGTATAAATTCAATACAGAAAAATAATTTTATCTTCATATGCATTGTCATAGCATCTAAATTCTTTAAAGACATGTTCAAATTTGAGAAACTGTGCTCAAACTGCTGCTGCTCCTGCTAAGTCGCCTCAGTCGTGTCTGACTCTTTGCGACCCC
>NW_011494851.1:19720-20149 GCF_000754665.1 Bison bison bison
TACACAGAAGAACTGCACAAAAAAGATCTTCACGACCCAGATAATCACAATGGTGTGATCACTCACCTAGAGCCAGACATCCTAGAATGTGAAGTAAAGTGGGCCTTAGAAAGCATCACTACGAACAAAGCTAGTGGAGGTGATGGAAAAACAGTTGAGCTATTTCAAATCCTAAAAGATGATTCTGTGAGAGTACTGCACTCAATATGCCAGCAAATTTGGAAAACCCAGCAGTGGCCACAGGACTGGAAAAGGTCAGTTTTCATTCCAATCCCAAAGAAAGGCAATGCCAAAGAATGCTCAAACTACCGCACAATTGCACTCATCTCACATGCTAGTAAAGTAATGCTCAAAATTCTCCAAGCCAGGCTTCAGCAATACGTGAACCATGAACTTCCTGATAATCAAGCTGGTTTAGAAAGGCAGAGA
>NW_011494851.1:20249-21596 GCF_000754665.1 Bison bison bison
AATAGTGAGTTAAAAATCTTCCAAAATCCAGAGATAAAAGGTGCTTAAATTGTGTAAGCATTTTAATTATTTATTAGTGACTATGACTGCAGGTGGCTCAGATGGTAAAGAATCTACCTCCAATGCAGGATACCTGGATTCAATCCCTGGGTTAGGAAGATTCCCTGGAGAAGAGAATGGCAACCACGCCATGGGGTGGCAAAAAAACAGACATGACTGAGTGAGTAACACTTTCATGACTGCAGGCAGCCAATCTAAATATTTTTAGCTGTTCAATTTATATGAAATGTATTTAGAGACAAGATAGATCTGTTGTATTGCTTTAATTCATTATACTTAGGCATGTAAGCACATGATACTTTGTTGACTATCTCAGGATAAACAGTTAACAAATTCCTTTATATAACATATCTAATATGTATCACATATAAACAGAAAAATAAAGGTTGCTATATTGCATACTTGGTTTAATTTAAACACAATCATATGCTGATTTTGAAGTATAATCAGTATAAAAGAATCATGTGCTGAAGATAACACTTAAAACAATATAAATCTTCAAAATTTTGATTAGTATTATAGAAGTGCTTACTACATGGTAAAATAAATATGACAGTGATTCAACCTAGGTATGAATAATTATAATATGCAATTTTGGACATGTTTCCTCAGTTTCTTAAGAAAAATATCAATATGTTGAGTTCTTAGAAATGTGGTATTTCATAACAGCTGAATATAAAAATATTAAGTATATTCCTTAGATGATTGAAAACTTAGAATAAATTATTTTCTTAGAGTGTTAAAAATCTTAAACTTCAGAGTCATTACATTTTGTGAACAATAAAACACCAAGAGATTTCTTAGAATTTTCTTTGCATATGAAGATTAAACATTAAACCATATATATATATATATATATATATAGCTGCCCACATGGTGTTAGTGGTAAAGAAATTGCCTGCCACTGCAGAAGACATAAGAGACCTGGGTTTGATCCCTGGGTCCAGAAGATCCCCTTGAAGACGGCATGGCAACCCACTCCAGTATTCTTGCCTGGAGAATCCCATAGACAAAGGAGCCTGGCGGGCTACAGTCTATAGGGTCACAAAGAGTTGGACATGACTGAAGTGATAGCACACACACATGTATATATATATATACACACACATACATATATACACACATACATATATATACATATACATATTTACATGCATGGTGGTGGTTTAGTTGCTAAGTCGTGTCCAACTCTTGTGACTCCATGAACTGTAGCCATAGCCATAGGATTTTCTAAGCAAGAATGAGCATTAGCATATATTTATTAAAAAATTAAGTGAATTAGTGATT
>NW_011494851.1:21696-22092 GCF_000754665.1 Bison bison bison
GGACGGTACGGGGAGGGAGAAGGGAGGAGGGTTCAGGATGAGGAACAGGTGTATACCTGTGGCAGATTCATGTTGATATATGGCAAAACCAATACAATATTGTAAAGTTAAAAAATAAAATAAATTAAAAAATATAATAATAATAAATTAAATTAAATATTTAAAAAATAAAAAAAAAAAGAAAGAAAGAAAAGGCAGAGGAACCAGAGATCAAATTGCCAACCTCCACTGGATCATCGAAAAAGCAAGAGAGTTCCAGAAAAATATCTATTTCTGCTTTATTACTATGCCAAAGCCTTTGACGGTGTGGATCACAATAAACTGTGTAAAATTCTGAAAGAGATAGGAATACCAGACCACCTGATCTGCCTCTTGAGAAATCTGTATGCAGGTCAG
>NW_011494851.1:22192-22653 GCF_000754665.1 Bison bison bison
CAGATATGCAGATGACACCACCTATGGCAGAAAGTGAAGAGGAACTCAAAAGCCTCTTGATGAAAGTGAAAGTGGAGAGTGAAAAAGTTGGCTTAAAGCTCAACATTCAGAAAGCGAAGATCATGGCATCTGGTCCCATTACTTCATGGGAAATCGATGGGGAAACAGTGGAAACAGTGCCAGACTTCATTTTTTTCGGCTCCAAAATCACTGCAGATGGTGACTGCAGCCATGAAATTAAAAGACGCTTACTCCTTGGAAGAGAAGTTATGACTAACCTAGATAGCATATTCAAAAGCAGAGACATTACTTTGCCAACAAAGGTCTGTCTAGTCAAGGCTATGGTTTTTCCTGTGGTCATGTATGGATGTGAGAGTTGGACTGTGAAGAAGGCTGAGTGCCAAAGAATTGATGCTTTTGACCTGTGGTGTTGGAGAAGACTCTTGAGAGTCCCTTGGACT
>NW_011494851.1:23410-23731 GCF_000754665.1 Bison bison bison
TCCATGGGATTTTCTAGGCAAAAGTACTGGAGTGGGGTGACATTGCCTTCTCCATATCAGAGTATAAAAAATGTATGTTTATACATTGATAAATAATGGCTTATGTGAAAAATAATTAATTTGAAAAACAAAAATTAGATAGCATTGTTATTTCAGAGTTATAGTGCATTCTATTCAGAAGGCTCATCTTCACAAATGTGTCTCCTTTGTCACAGGCACTGTTTCTATCAATGGCTTTTTTTAACCTAATATTGGGTGTCCAACTTTGACTGTGTGGATTACAATAAACTGTGCAAAATTCTGAAAGAGATAGGAATACCA
>NW_011494851.1:23831-27365 GCF_000754665.1 Bison bison bison
ATTTGTTTTTTAAAATATGTACACCATTTTCCATCAAATTCAGATTTTCAATTGTGCTCAGAAACCCTTACTTATATGCATGACACAGGATAAAAATAAAATTAATAAATAAAACAAAAATATTAATCTATGCCTAGACTAATAGAAATATATCAATTCAATCTCCCTTTTTAAAACCATATCTAAATTTATTCAACATTTGCTTTCAATAATTTAGTTTACAAGAAAAACCCTCTCCTTTATTTGCGGCTTTACAAATACATGAGTTGTGGTAACTATTTCAAATGAAATTGGCATTCCAAAAGTTGAAGTGAATGACAGGCAGCAAAAATTCAAATACTGACCAATATGAACAGCTAAGGAAAACAGTTCCTCTAGAGGAGTTATGAAGGAGTTAGTGAATGACCACTCAATGTGTTTTTAAGTTAAAGGAAAGTGAAATTTTACAAATATTTAAACACTGGAAATCTGGATTAAATTTTAAAATCAAGCTATATATATGAAATCACAATAAAAATACCAGTTTTATTTTAAAAATCACAGGACTGAAAGTGATTATGCATGAAAATTACCTGTCTTGGTATCAAATTTATATTTTGCTCCTGCCATATTTCAAGCACTGTGCTATGTACCAGGAAGCAAAGATTGAAGAAAAGACTTCCACAGATAAGCAAACTGCAGGCTAATGAGTAAAACACACACAGATGCAGGGTGCCTTGTGTCATGACTAAGTAGGTCCTAATGCTATGGGAGCCAATAAGAGGGACATAATTTCAAGCAATCAAGGGAAATTTCTAGAGAAAGTGGCATAATACAAATTAACCAGAAGCAGAGGAAATACGAATGTTATGCAAGTTTAAGCAAGTTGAGAGTTCATTCCGTAGAGGGCAACTTATAATGGAAGGTGCTTTAAATATAAAATTGAAGATAACTGATGGTGCAAAGGGCTGATGGCTCAGACAATAAAGAACCACCTGCAGTGCAGAAGACCTAGGTTAGATCCCTGGGTTAGGGAGATCCTCTGGAAGAAGGAAGGGCAACCTGCTCCAGTATTCTTGCCTGGAGAATCCCCATGAAAAGAGGAGCCTGGAGGGCTACCCTGGAGGAGTCCATGGGTCGCAAAGAGTCAGACACGACTGAGTGACTAAGCACAGCACAGCACATACCTAATCAGTAGTGTGTTTAAGACAACCAGGTTTGTTTGATTATTTCTTTATTTTCCATGCACCCTTCTAGGGAAATATGCACAAAGACACCTCAGGGAAAACTAAATATTTAATCGTCTATAGAGCCTTGGCTTCTCCATCAATCTGGGTTCAGTCAGCCACATAAAACTACTATGGACATTTCAAGAAGAAAACAATTAGATCCTGAAAATTAGAGCCTTACAAAACTTTCAGAAGGACTGTTAAAGTCAAAGTTAGTGAAAGCTTTCACTGGTTTTTAAGAACTCTGAAGGGCAGAAATCTCTTATAGGTGCTAATAGGTCCAAAATGAATGAGACACAGGAATGCTCCCAGAAGCCATCATACAACTCAAGTCTATCCTGTATCCATGGATCCCCCTGCTACCAGAGAACAATATCTCCTCTTCTTCTACCTTTCATTAATTGTACAGGTACTGCTTATTGGTGGTCAATCTAACCTAGTTGCCCATCAACAAAAGACTGTGATAATTAAGTTCCTATATTCTGGATAATTAAGTACCTGATTTGCTGGGTGAAAATGTTAGTCACTAAGTCGTGTCCAACTCTGTGCAACTCCACATACTGTAGCCTGCAAGGCTCCTCTGTCTATGTAATTCTCCAGGCAAGAATACTGGGGTGGGTTCCAATTCCCTTCTTCGGGGTATCTTTCTGACCCAGGGATCAAACCAAGCTCTCCCTCACTGAAGGCAGATTCTTTACCATCTGATCTACTAGGGAAGTCCAGGGTAGTGTGTGGGATAATGCTGTTCTATCAATCAACAATCCAGTGTAACTCTATAATTCTTTCTAGTTTTCAATTTGGGTGAGTTGTGGTGAATCCCTGGAAGCAATCTTATGCTAAAACTAGAAACTAGCCAATAAATTTTGGTTATATTTGATTTAATTCTTTCTAGAAGATTAAAAATATCTAAGGCAAAGTCTGTATCTAACAACATATCAGAAGATTTAAGGTAAATATAAGGTAATCAAATTCAGCTGTAAAAATTTGTATCATAATTTTTCTATGCTGCTGCTAAGTCGCTTCAGTCGTGTCTGATTCTGTGCGACCCCAGAGATGGCAGCCCACCAGTCTCCCCCATACCCGGGATTCTCCAGACAAGAACGCTGGAGTGGGTTGCCATTTCCTTCTCCAATGCATGAAAGTGAAAAGTGAAAGTGAAGTCACTCAGTCGTGTCTGACTCTTCGCTACCCCATCGACTGCAGCCTACCAGGCTCCTCCATCCATGGGATTTTCCAGGCAAGAGTAGGGGAATGGGGTGCCATCGCCTTCTCCACAAGAACACCTACAGATATTATATAAAAATATTCTTGCTATATTAAAAGAATAGATAGAATTGTATCCCAAATGGAATGTTTCAGTAATTCATGAATTCAGTCTTAACTGAAACACTTTTTTAGCAATAAGGAGAAAAATATGTCACATAGTTTAAAGTTGTCAAGTGTGTCATAGATCAGTCATTTCATACTTAAAGTGAAATCCCAGTGCAAAATATCCTGGTAAACAATTTTCTGTCATTTGAAAAGAGAAGTTAAATGATTTGTTTATGTTTAGAAATGTGGCTGGTTTTACTCCAATTGAGGAACTGGACAAAAAAAACATGCCACAGGTGGAGATGGGAGCCTGTAATTCTGTGCACTTATTTTTCCCAGCTAACTTGAGTGTGAACAAGCAAACCAGCCATTTCTCTTTGTCTTGCATTCTGTTCTCACACACTATCCCAGCCCAACTTCTGAACACCTCATCTCATTGTGTAGCGGAGTTATAAGACCATCTGGTGTACTGAGAGTTCCAGAAAACTAAGAGATTCTGGGAAGAAGTGGTCTCTAAGTGCTTAAATAAAACACTCTCACCTAAGCTAATAACTTGACAATTGTATGTTCATCCAAATGTAGACCGTTATATTTAATTTTTGACCTTAATATCTGTGTAAGTGTGTATGTATACATATGTGTCTATATGTCTTTATGAGAGTTCAGACTCTCATAAATCAACTTTGTTTAACTTGTTAAGAGATTTGAATTTTTAGTGTCTAGTCCACAAACATATAATTATACAATCAGATCAGACAGTCGCTCAGTTGTGTCTGACTCTTTGCCACCCCATGAATCGCAGCACGCCAGGCCTCCCTGTCCATCACCAACTTCCGGAGTTCACCAGACTCAGGTCCATCGAGTCAGTGATAACATCCAGCCATCTCATCCTCTGTCCTCCCCTTCTCCTCTTGCCTCCACTCCCTCCAAGCATCAGAGTCTTTTCCAATGAGTCAACTCTTCTCATGAGGTGGCCAAAGTACTGGAGTTTCAGCTTTAGCATCATTCCTTCCAA
>NW_011494851.1:27465-28366 GCF_000754665.1 Bison bison bison
CAGCCATGAAATTAAAAGATGATTACTCCTTGGAAGGAAAGTTATGACCAACCTAGATAGCATATTCAAAAGCAGAGACATTACTTTGCCAACAAATGTTTGTCTAGTCAAGGCTATGATTTTTCCTGTGGTTATGTATGGATGTGAGAGTTGGACTGTGAAGAAGGCTGAGTGCCAAAGAATTGATGCTTTTGAACTGTGGTGTTGGAGAAGACTCTTGAGAGTCCCTTGGACTGCAAGGAGTTCCAACCAGTCCATTCTGAAGGAGACCAGCCCAGGGATTTCTTTGGAAGGAATGATGCTAAAGCTGAAACTCCAGTACTTTGGCCACTGCATGTGAAGAGTTGACTCATTGGAAAAGACTCTGATGCTGGGAGGGATTGGGGGCCGGAGGAGAAGGGGATGACAGAGGATGAGATGGCTGGAGGGCATCACTGACTCAATGGATGTGAGTCTGGGTGAACTCCGGGAGTTAGTGATGGATAGGGAGGCCCGGTGTGCTGTGACTCATGGGGTTGCAAAGAGTTGGACACGAATGAGCTACTGAACTGAACTGAACATTGGGTGTCCAACATTATATCCGGGTGTCCTGATAATGGTGTCCTAATAACCAAAGATATGAGGAAGGAAGAAAAGCCATCTCCTTTATTTCAAAGCAGTGAGAATACCACAACCTATATTTTCAAATATGATTACAAGAATACCTGCTGCTGCTGCTGCTAAGTCGCTTCAGTCGTGTCTGACTCTGTGTGACCCCACAGACAGCAGCCCAACAGGCTCCCCTGTCCCTGTTCTCCAGGCAAGAACACTGGAATGGGTTGCCATTTCCTTCTCCAATGCACGAAAGTGAAAAGTGAAAGTGAAGTCACTCAGTCGTGTCTGACTCTTCGCTACCCCATCG
>NW_011494851.1:28967-30138 GCF_000754665.1 Bison bison bison
ATGAAGTGATGGGACCAGATGCCATGATCTTCGTTTTCTGAATGTTGAGCTTTAAGCCAACTTTTTCACTCTCCACTTTCACTTTCATCAAGAGGCTTTTGAGTTCCTCTTCATTTTCTACCATAAGGGTGGTGTCACCTGCATATCTGAGGTTATTGATATTTCTCCCAGCAATCTTGATTCCAGCTTGTGTTTCTTCCAGTCCAGCATTTCTCATGATGTACTCTGCATATACGTTAAATAAACAGGGTGTCAATATACAGCCTTGATGTACTCCTTTTCCTATTTGGAACCAGTCTGTTGTTCCATGTCCAGTTCTAACTGTTGCTTCCTGACCTGCATACAAATTTCTCAAGTGGCATATCAGGTGGCCTTGTATTCCCATCTCTTTCAGAATTTTGCACACTTTATTGTGATCCACACAGTCAAAGGCTTTGTCATAGTCAATAAAGCAGAAATAGATGTTTTTCTGGAACTCTCTTGCTTTTTCCGTGATCCAGCAGATGTTGGCAATTTGATCTCTCGTTCCTCTGCCTTTTCTAAAACCAGCTTGAACATCAGGAAGTTCATAGTTCACATGTTGCTGAAGCCTGGCTTGGAGAATTTTGAGCATTACTTTACTAGCATGTGAGATGAGTGCAATTGTGCAGTAGTTTGAGCACTCTTTGGCATTGCCTTTCTTTGGGATTGGAATGAAAACTGACCTTTTCCAGTCCTGTGGCCACTGTTGAGTTTTCCAAATTTGCTGGCATATTGAGTGCAGCACTTTAACAGCATCATCTTTCAGGATTTGAAATAGCTCAACTGGAATTCTATCACCTCCATTAGCTTGTTTGTGGAGAAGGCAATGGCACCCCACTCCACAACTCTTGCCTGGAAAATCCCATGGATGGAGGAACCTGGTAGGCTGCAGTCCATGGGGTCGCTCAGAGTCAGACACGATTGAGCAACTTCACTTTGACTTTTCACTTTCATGCGTTGGAGAAGAAATGGAAACCCACTCCAATGTTCTTACCTGGAGAATCTCAGGGACAGGGGAGCCTGGTGGGCTGCCATCTATAGGGTCGCACAGAGTCGGACACGACTGAGGTGACTTAGCAGCAGCTTAGCAGCAGCTTTGTTCGTAGTGATGCTTTCTAATGCCCACTTGACTTCACATTCCAGGATGTCT
>NW_011494851.1:30238-30680 GCF_000754665.1 Bison bison bison
TGTCTCCTGTACAATGTCATGAACCTCATTCCATAGTTCATCAGGCATTCTACCTATCAGATCTAGGCCCTTAAATCTATTTCTCACTTCCACTGTATAATCATAAGGGATTTGATTTAGGTCATACCTGAATGGTCTGATATGTACTGAAATTGAGAAGACTTCATGAAGGAGACATTTGGAGGTGGGAAATTCAGAGTTGCATTTATCAGTTTCTTAATGGTGAGCAGTTTTATGAGATGAAGTGAGTTCTTGAAAATAATATTATTATTTTTTATCATATTATCATCATTATCATATAAAAAGATTAATGTAATCATTATATTATATATATGTTATTATATAATTGTATAATATATATTATGTAATTATTATATATAATTATTATTATATAACAATAATATTATATAATATATATTATGTAATTATTATATATAATTAT
>NW_011494851.1:30780-31417 GCF_000754665.1 Bison bison bison
GAGTCGGACACGACTGAGGTGACTTAGCAGCAGCTTAGCAGCAGCTTTGTTCGTAGTGATGCTTTCTAATGCCCACTTGACTTCACATTCCAGGATGTCTGGCTCTAGGTTAGAGATCACACCATTGTGATTATCTGGGTCATGAAGATCTTTTTTGTACAGCTCTTCTGTGTATTCTTGCCACTTCTTCTTAATATCTTCTGCTTCTGTTAGGTCCATACCATTTCTGTCCTTTATTGAGTCCATCTTTGCATGAAATGTTCCTTTGGTATCTCTGATTTTCTTGAAGAGATCTCTAGTCTTTCCCATTCTGTTGTTTTCCTCTATTTCTTTGCATTGATCGCTGAAGAAGGCTTTCTTATCTCTTCTTGCTATTCTTTGGAACTCTGCATTTACATGTTTATATCTTTCCTTTTCTCCTTTGCTTTTCACTTCTCTTCTTTTCACAGCTGTTTGTAAGTCCTCCTCAGACAGCCATTTTGCTTTTTTGCATTTCTTTTCCATGGGGATGGTCTTGATCCCTGTCTCCTGTACAATGTCATGAACCTCATTCCATAGTTCATCAGGCATTCTATCTATCAGATCTAGGCCCTTAAATCTATTTCTCACCTCCACTGTATAATCATAAGGGATTTGA
>NW_011494851.1:31517-43580 GCF_000754665.1 Bison bison bison
TAGTTTTTTTTTTTTTTTTACCAAATCTGGAGTTTATTTCTTTTCTTTCTCACATACTCTACATTCAATCAGCAAAACTTTTATTTCAGTTTTGAAATATAACACTTACTGGACTGTTAGTTCTCTGATTCTATTCACCATGATCTCTTGCTTGGAATATTGCAGTTGCTTCCCACCTAGTCTTCAATACCTTACCCTTGCTCTTCTATAGCCTATTACTGACACAGTAGTCAGACACATCCCTTTAAATGTGAGTCAGATCAAGTCACTCCAACACAGCAACTTAGATGTCCATCAGCAGATGAATGGATAAGAAAGCTGTGGTACATATACACAATGGAGTATTACTCAGCCATTAAAAAGAATACACTTGAATCAGTTCTAATGAGATGGATGAAACTGGAGCCTATTATACAGAGTGAAGTAAGCCAGAAAGAAAAACACCAATTCAGTATACTAACACATATATATGGAATTTAGAAAGATGGTAATGATGACCCTGTATGTGAAACAGCCAAAGAAAGACAGATGTATATATAGAACAGTCTTTTGGACTGTGTGGGAGAGGGCAAGCGTGGGATAATTTGGGAGAATAGCATTGAAACGTGTGTAATATCATATGTGAAACGAATCGCCAGTCTAGGTTGGATGCATGATATAGGATGCTCAGGGCTGGTGCACTGGGATGACCCAAAAGGATGGTATGGGGAGGGAGGTGGGAGGGGGGTTTCAGGATGGGGAACACGTGTACACCCCGTGGTGGGTTCATGTTGATGTATGACAAAACCAATACAATATTTTAAAGTAATTAGCCTCTGATTAAAATAAATAAATTTATATTAAAAAAGTCACTTCAACACAGCTTTCCAAAATCTTGCCATCTTAACCAACTAAAAGATTAATAATTAACCATAAATCAGTAAATAGCTCTATCTCCACTAACTTTCTGACCTCATCTCCTGTAACATTTCCTAAAGCTATTCTCTTCAAAGTGTAATTTCTCTGAAACCTGCCCACAAATTCTGCCCACAAAAGCTGTTGATCCATTTGCCTGAAATAATTCTTACACCTCTTAAATCACTGCTTAAAAACCATATCAGAGAAGTCTTTTCACATCACTCACTATAAAGAAGTTAATTCTTTTCTTTTTTAATTAATTGTTTTTAATTGGAGGATAATTATTTTACAATATTGTGTTGGGCTTTGCTGTACAGCAACATGAATCAGCCAAAGAAGTGAATTCTAACTGCCTGCCTAATTGAATTTTTCTTCATAGCACTAATTATCTGATGTACCATTTACATAATTTTATTAAATTTAAGACATAATTAATTATAATAAATTATATTAGTTTATGTAGTATTAAGACAAAAAGCTTACAGTTAAACTATGACATATGGGTTTATATTGTAAAGTTAAAAATAAAATAAATAAATAAAAATTTTAAAAAAATGTTTCATTTTATACTTTAAAAAAGAGGACATATATATATATGTATATATATGGATATATGTATGTTTAATCATTTACTTACTCTGGTGCATATATTAATAGGAAATTAAATGGGCAAAGGGATTCTTAAAACTTTTTTTTTCTTTTTCAGAGTCATATAAATGTGACAGAAACATTATCTGATTCAGTATTTTTAATGTCTGGATCTTTCCATTCAATGGTATATTCTGTGACATCAAGAAATTCATCTTAAATGCGTGCCCTTCTCAGTTTCTATGACTTTCTTCAAAACAGCTGATCCAATATTTATACTTCTACACCTTTTATCTTATTCTGGGATGATGTTCCTGAACCCAGTCCTCGCAGAACACTTTGTATAAGTCAGTTATTGCTGCATGGTGAACAATCAAAATACCACAGTGGCATACAACACTGAAGTCCCTCAGCAATTTCAGTATCGGTAGGATGGAGACCTATACTCCTCTCATAGAGACCAGGAATGATGATGGTAGTATTATGCAGTGATAGTAACAAGAAAATTATTTGTTGAAAAATAATTATATAACATAATGGTAGTATTTTCAGGCTCTTTTCCTTGAGTTGGTCACATTCTCTAGTGAATGTTCTGATCTCAATAATGAATAAAGGCCTGGTTGCCAGAATTTAAGAGAGAAATGCATAATATTTCTCCAAGTCTTTATATTCAATATACCACTTTTCTCTTAATAATCGTATTTTAGTGTGGTTCCTATATCACTGATTGTGTCTGGCGTCCCCAGATCCAAAGATCCTCTGTTTCACTCTTGAGAAACACAGTGACAATATACAGCCTTGTCATAGTCCTTTCCTGATTTTGAACCAGTCCATTGTTCCTAGACCAGTTCTAACTGTTGCTTCTGGACCTGCTAACAGATTTCTCAGGAGACTGGTAAGATGATCTGTACTCTTTAAGTATTTTCCATAGTTTGCTGTGATCCACACAAAGGCTTTTGCATATTCAACAGAACAGAAATAGATGGTTTTCTGCTACTGCCTTGCTTTTTCCATGATCCAGTGAATACTGGCAATTTGATCTCATGTTCTTTTCTCTTTGAAACCCAGCTTGTACATATGGAAGTTCTTGGTTCACATATGCCGAAGCCCAGCTTGAAGGATTTTGAGCATACTCATGCTAGCAAGTAAAATGAGTACACAATTTTATGTGCAGTAATTTAAATTTATACTGTCACTATGACAGGTTCTGAGGACACAAAATTGTTTTTCTCTATAACCTAATTAACAATAAGATTTTTTTGGGTTCCAAAATCACTGCAGATGGTGACTGCAGCCATGAAATTAAAAGACGCTTACTCCTTGGAAGGAAAAGTTATGACCAACCTAGACAGCATATTTAAAAGCAAAGACATTACTTTGCCAACAAAGGTCTGTCTAGATAAGGCTATGGTTTTTCCAGTAGTCATGTATGGATGTGAGAGTTGGTCTATAAAGAAAGCTGAATGCTAAAGAATTGATGCTTTTGAATTGTGGTGTTGGAGAAGACTCTTGAGACTCCCTTGGATGGCAGGGGCATCAACCAGCCCATCCTAAAGGAGATCAGTCCTGAGTGTTCATTGGAAGGACTGATGTTGATGCTGAAACTTCAATACTTTGGCCATCTGATGTGAAGAGTTGACTTGTTTGAAAAGACCCTGATGCTGGGGAATATTGAAGATGGGATGGTAAGGGGATGACAGAGGTTGAGATGTTTGAATGGCATCATCGACCCAATGGACATGAGTTTGGGTAAATTCTGGGAGTTGGTGATGGACAGGGAGGCCTGGTGTGCTGTAGTCCATGGGGTCACAAAGAGTGGACACAACTGAGTGATTGAACTGAACTGTATTATCAATACCTCAAACTCAAAGATGTGGAGTTTCCTTCTGGTTTCCACTATTAAAAATCTTTTATTCAAGAGAACAGACATAATTCTCTTAAACTGACTGGCAATTTATTCATGTTATTTAGCTGATCAATAAGATCAGATGTTCACAAGCATGTTCATCATCAAGAGTAACACATTTAAAAGTTTGAATATTACTTGGGCATATAATATTCTATTTAATACTATCATCTTGTGATGTGAAACTATCACCACAATGTACAGGGTAAGGAAGAGAGGCTCACATAGACAACTGACTTGCCAAGTAAAGTTTGTTGTTATCCATCATCCCAGAGAGGAAATGCTTACTTGAACCCTTAGTTTTATTTGAGTATTTGGGAAGTATTTTAATTGGAGTAGTAAGGGAAATTGCAGGGGCTTCAGGAGAGGCAAATTGTATGCCCACAGAGCGTTTCATTAAAATGCCGAGTTAATGTAGGCTTAATGTTTGGGTGTCTTTTTTCTTGTACTTAGAATAGCATTCCCTTAGCAAATCATTTGGTATTTGTTTGTTTGTTTGTTTGTTTTGAAAGTCATTCAGTCTTGTGACTCTTTGCAAACCCATGGACTGTATAGTCCATGGAATTCTTCAGGCCAGAATACTGGAGTGGGTAGCCTTTCCGTTCTCCAGGGGATCTTCCCAGCCAAGGGATTGAGCCCAGGTCTCCCGCATTGCAGGCAGATTCTTTACCAGCTGAATCACAAAGGAAGCCCCAAAATACTGGAGTAAGTAGCCTATCCCTTCTCCAGCAGATCTTCCTAACCCAGGAATCGAACCAGGGTCTCCTGTGTTGCAGGGGAATTCTTTACCAATTGAGCTATCAGTGAAGTCCGTTGAATGAATGGATACTGTGAAAAGTATTTAACATATCACTAATTATCTTTCTCTGGTTTCTTACATCAAAATCCTTCATCAAAATCTTTTCCTAATGGACCCAATTATGGGTCTTCCCCCAAAATTCATATGTTGAAGTCTTAACACTCAGTATCTCAGAATGTGATATTATTTGAAGATAGTGTTTGTAGAGGTAACCAATTTAAAATGAGGTCTTTAGGATGTCCTTAATCCAGCATCACTGTTACCCCTAATAAAAGGGAATATTTGCAGAGAGACACAAAAACAAAATGTGAGAACAATGTGAACAGACATTGGGAGAAGGTGGCTATATATAAGTTAAGGAAAGAGGCCTGGAAAAATCTTCCTTCACTGCTCTTAAAAGGAACCAACCCTTCTGACATCTTGATTTTGGACTTTAACCTCTATAAGTATTACAAGATAAAATCACTAGTCTATGGTACTTTGTTACTTAAACAAATCAAGACTCTTCCCATGAATCTGTCTTTCCTACTCTGTTGAAAGCTACCATCAACTCTTGAGAAGACTGTCTCTTAACTGATCTCCAAGTTTCTGTCGTTTTTCTTCTAAATATATTTCCACAGAATAGCCTTATTTTTCCTTTGAACATAGGTCAAATTCTGTCACTCCTCAAAACTTTTAGAAGTTCCCCATATTTCTGTGTGTGTTCAATTGCATCCAACTCTTTGTGACTGCACAGACAGTAGCCTGCCAAGATCATTTTCCCTAGCAAGAATACTGGAGTAGCTTGTCATTTCCTCCTCCAGGGGACCTTTCTGACCAGGAGTTGAACCTGTATCTCCTGCGTTGGCAGATGGATTCTCTACTACTGAACCAATTTGAAATCCCATCTTTACCATGGTAAAAAACAAAGTCCTTTTTATGGAGGATAAGACCATACATTATTGAAGCCTCTGCTTTCCCTCTGACCCCATCTGTTCTTTTCTGTTCCTTCACCTATTTCTAAGCTCTGTTCCACCCATACTGGCATCCTTGCTTTTCCTTGAACATGCTAATCATGTGTGGCTCTGGGCCTTGTACCCTATGTTCCCTCCCCCTGGAAGGCTCACTCCTGAAATATCTGAAATGCTTCTTTATTTCACTCCCTTCAGGTTTCTGTTCAAGCATCACTATGCCAATCAAGTCTCTGTTGATCATACTCAGTACAATAGCACCTCACTCTCATAATTTTCCATTTAACTCACATAAACTTATTTTTCTCCAAAGCAATTATATCTTTCTGACATAATATATGATGATTTAAACAATTCATAGACATAAAGCAATAAATTAAGACCTTCTATAGTATTTAATCACACCTAAGTTGAAACCATTATTGAATTTAAGGGGAAAAATGAGTATTTACACACTAATTTTTTTGAATAAGCACTGTGAGTTCTTAGCATCTAGAAAGATGAAATAAAACCCAGATACTGCCATTTGGTTGTTTACAGTATAGCTAGAGAAGTATTTACAAAGAAGATGCCATATCTATGTCTAAGGGAAACATGGAGGATTACATAGAGAAGGTGACATATGACAATATGTTGAAAAATGGATAAAATGTCAGGGGGATAAAGGAGGAAAGACACTCCAATCAGAGGACCAGAATGCACTAAAGCATAGAAGTGTGAAAAACTGAGTGTGAGCAAGCTGAGTAGTTATTTGGCTAAATAGTTGATTGGCTAAGACAAAAAGAAGACAAGATGCTTTCTAACAATTCTGTTCTATTCACGTCTTTGGATCTAAAAGCTGGAAAAAAAGTTTGAAAACATATTTTCTTTCCAAATAGTTACTCCAGAGCTGTACAAGTAGTTTAGTAGTTTTTATTTTGTAACACTGACTGGAGTAGATTTCTAGAATTTCACTTTCTTATCTTCCTTTGAGTGTAGCAGCTATGTTTAGTTGATTTTTATTCTCCAAAGGATATCATTTTCAATGAATTTAAGCAAAATGTATTTAAATATAAAAACATATTACTATTTGAAAATTAAACTATTTCAGTTTTCTACTTTACTTCATTTTTGCCAAGTGCATATGAATAAGTAAGTTCAAACAAACTCTTGCTTTTTTTTCCTTTGCTAAAAATCTGTATTTTGATTCCTCTGTTCAAATCAAGTAGTCTCTTCTTTTACTCCTATTACCTATGTTAAAATAATTACATTTTCAGTATGCAATTTTGGTATATTCCCACTTTCTCTGGCTGCTGCTGCTGCTGCTGCTAAGTCACTTCAGTCCTGTCTGACTCTGTGGGATCTCATAGAAGGCAGCCCACCAGGCTCCCCCGTCCCTGGGATTCTCCAGGCAAGAACACTGGAGTGGGTTGCCATTTCCTTCTCCAATGCCTGAAAGTGAAAGTGGAGTCACTAAGTTGTGTCCGACTCTTTAAGACCCCAGTAGACCGCAGCCTACCAGGCTCTTCCGTCCATGGCATTTTCCAGGCAAGAGTACTGGAGTGGGTTGCCCTTGCCTTCTCCATGTCTCTCGCAGTACTGGATAAAAAAATACATTCATATTGAAATTAAATAACCTGGAAAATATCAGCATTTTCTTGAAAGAAAAACTTGCCAAAAATAATTTTTCAAACACAGTTTAAAACTGTCTAGGGAAAATTAAATTTGTTTCCTTTCTCTCTGCATTTTAATATAAAGCAGCAGCAGCAGCAAATGACTAAAATGATACAACACAGATCGGTTCATTGAAGCATGCCAATCAATTTTAAATTAAATTTTGTTTTTGTTTGGTTTAAATGATTGGCTTTGACTTATAATCCATAATATTTATACCTCAACATACATCTAATTTTGTCTAACTATTGTGAGTAATACACATTTGACTCTGAAAAAAATACTGAAAATTTTAATTGGCCTTATCTTAAAATATGACAAAAGTATATTTATAAAAGTTAAGTTTTTAGTGATACAGAACTGAAACAATCACACTTGTCAAAATTACATGCTATTCTACATATTGTGTGACAGACTGCAAGAAACTGTGTTCCTACTATTCTACTGCTTCACATGGAACTTTGAAAAGAATATTATCCACATTGGTATCATATAACAGAGCTATTTTGTAGCTTGTTGGGACTCCTCATTGCTTTGAAAATGGCTTCAGGGGATATAAAAAAAGTCCAACTGCAAAGGCAATGACAGTCATAGCTGAATAGCTATCAACACTTTGGGAAGTAAATGAAAACATCCAGCAGAGAGTATTTCTAGAAGTCAAAGGATATGAAACCTCATTTGTATTAGGTTGGTGAAAGAGTAATTACAGGTTGGTATTACTGAACTTTGTAATTTGATATTGGAATACATTCTTAAATAAATATGATAATACTATACATAGTTTTAATGTATATTTCTTGCTTAATGCTTTGCTAATGACATATTAGGCTTCCCTAGTGACTCAGGCAGTAAAAAATCTGCCTGCAATGCAGGATACTCAGGTTTGATCCCTGGATTGGGAAGATCCACTAGCAAAGGAAATGGCAACCCACTCCAATATTCTTGCCTGGAAAATTCCATGGGCAGAGGAGCCTGACAGACTACAGCCCTTGGGCCATCAAAGAGTCGGACATGGTTTAGCAACTAACACTTTCACTTTTTAATGATTCATTACTTGCTGTTTATTTTATATTTATTTTATTTTTTAATTAGTTTATTTAATTGGAAGCTAATTACTTTACACTATTGTACTGGTTTTTGCCATACATTGACATGAATCAGCCATGGATGTACATGTGTTCCCCATCCTGAATCCCCCTCCCACCTTCCTCCCCATCCCATCCCTCAGCGTCATCCCAGTGCACCAGCCCTGAGCACCCTGTCTCATGCATCAAACCTGGGCTGGCAATCTGTTTCACATATGATAATATACATGTTTCAGTGCTATTCTCTCAAACCATCCCACCCTTGCCTTCTCCTACAGAGTCCAAAAGACTGCTCTATGAATCTGTCTCTTTAGATGTCCTGCATATAGGGTCATTGTTACCATCTCTCTAAGTTCCATATATATGCATTAGTACACTGTATTGGTGTTTTTCTTTCTGACTTACTTCACTCTGTATAATAGGCTCCAGTTTCAGCCACCTCATTAGAACTGGTTTAAATGCATTCTTTTTAATGGCTGAGAAATATTCCACTGTGTATATGTACCACAGCTTTCTTATCAATTCATCTATCGATGGACATCTAGGTTGCTTCCATGTCCTGACTACTGTAAACAGTGCTGTGATGAACATTGGCGTACATGTGTCTCTTTCAATTCTGGTTTCCTCAGTGTGTATGCCCAGAAGTGGGATTGCTGGGTCATATGGCAGTTCTATTTCCAGTTTCTTAAGGAATCTCCACTCTGTTCTCCATAGTGGCTGTACTAGTTTGCATTCCCACCAACAGTGTAAGAGGGTTCCCTTTTCTCTACACTCTCTCCAGCATTTATTGCTTGTATACATTTGGATAGCAGCCATTCTGACCAGCGTGAGATGGTACCTCATTGTGTTTTGATTTGCATTTCTCTGATAATGAATGATGTTGAGTATCTTTCCATGCATTTGTTAGCCATCTGTAAGTCTTCTTTGGATAAATGTCTGTTTAATTCTTTGGCCCATTTTTTGATTGGGTCCTTTATTTTTCTGAAATTGAACTGCCAGAGCTGCTTATATTTTTTTGAGATTAATTATTTGTCAGTTGCTTCATTTGCTATTATTTTCTCCCATCCTGAAGGCTGTCTTTTCACCTTGTTTATAGTTTCCTTTGTTCTGCAAAAGTTTTTAAGTTTAATTAGGTCCCATTTGTTTATTTTTGCTTTTATTTCCATTACTCTGGGAGATGGGTCATAGTGGATCCAGCTGTGATTTATGGAAGAGAGTGTTTTGCCTATGTTTTTCTCTAAGAGTTTTATAGTTTCTGGTCTTACATTTAGATCTTTAATCCATTTTGAGGTTTTTGTGTGTGTGTGTGTGTGTGTGTGTGTGTGTGTGTGTGTGTGTATGGTGTTAGAAAGTGTTCTAGTTTCATTCTTTTAGAAGTGGTTGACCAGTTTTCCCAGCACCACTTGTTAAAGAGATTGTCTTTTCTCCATTGTATATTCTTCCCTCCTTTGTCAAAGATAAGTTATTCATAGGTGTGTGGATCTATCCCTGGGCTTTTTTTTTGTTCCATTGATCTAAACTTCTGTCTTTGTACCAATACCATACTGTCTTGATGACTGTAGCTTTGTAGCATAGCCTGAAGTCAGGCAGGTGCATTTCTTCAGTTTCAGTCTTCTTTCTCAAGATTGCTTTGGCTATTCGAGGTTTCTTATATTTCCATACAAATTGTGAAATTATTTGTTCTAGTTCTCTGAAAAATACTATTGGTAGCTTAATAGGGATTTCATTGAATCTATAGATTGCAAAGAGTCAGACACGACTGAGTGACTGAACTGAACCGAATTGATAGATTGCTTTGGGTAGTATACTCATTTTCACTATATTGATTCTTCCCATCTGTGAACATGATACAATTATCCATCTATTTGTATCATCTTTGATGTCTTTCATCAGTGTTTTATGGTTTAGGTATTTTGTTTCTTTAGGTAAATTTATTCCTACGTATTTTATTCTTTTTGTTGCAATGATGAATGGAATTGTCTCAACTTCTATTTCTGTTTTCTCATTGTTAGTGTATAGGAATGCAAGGGATTTATCTGTGTTAATTTTATATCCTGCAACTTTACTATATTCATTGATCAGCTCTAGAAATTTTCTGATGGAGCCTTTAGGGTTTTCTATATAGAGGATCATGTCATCTGCAAACAGTGAGTTTTAATTCTTTTCCAATCTGGATTCCTTTTATTTCTTTTTCTTCTCTGATAGCTGTGGCTAAAATTTCTAAAACTATGTTGAATAGTAGTGGTGAGAGTGATTCCCTTTATCTTGTTCCTGATTTTAGGGGAAATGCTTTCAATTTTTCACCATTGAGGGTAATGTTTGCTGTGGGTTTATCATATATAACTTTTATTGTATTGAGGTATGTTCCTTTTATGCATACTTTCTGGAGGGTTTTTATCATAAATGGATGTTGAATTTTGTCAAAGGCTTTATCTGCATCTATTGAAATAACCATATGGTTTTTATCTTTCAACTTGTTAATGTGGTGTATCACACTGTTTGATTTGTAAATGTTGAAGAATCCTTGCATCCCTGGGATAAAGCCCACTTGGTCATGATGTATGCTCTTTTTAATATGTCATTGGATTCTGATTGCTAAAATTTTGTTAAGGAATTTTGCATCTATGTTCATTAGTGATATTGGCCTGTAGTTTTCTTTTTGTGTGTGTCATCTTTGTTTGGTTTTGGTGTTAGAATGATGGTGGCCTTGTAGAATGAGTTTGGAAGTTTACCTTCCTCTACAATTTTCTGGAAGCGTTTGAGTAGGATAGATGTTACCTCTTCTCTAAATTTTTGATAGAATTCAGCCCTGAAGCCATCTGGTTCTGGGTTTTTGTTTGCTGGAACATCTCTCATTACAGTTTCAATTTCTGTGCTTGTGATGAGTCAGGTAAGATTTTCTATTTCTTCTTGGTTCAGTTTTGGAAAGTTATACTTTTCTAAGATTTGTCCATTTCGTCTAAGTTGTCCATTTTATTGTCATATAGTTGCTGATAGTAGTCTTTTATGATCCTTTGTATTTATAGTTGTCTGTTGTGATTTTTCCACTTTCATTTCTAATTTTGTTTATTTGATTCTTCTCTCCTTTTCTCTTGATGAGTCTGGCTAACGGTTTGTCTATTTCATATATCTTCTAAAAAAACTCAGCTTTTTTTGCTGATTTTTGCTATGGTCTCCTTTTTTTCTTTTTCATTTATTTTGCCATAATTTCTATGATTTATTTCCTTATACTAACCTGGTGGTTCTTCATTTCTTAGTTTTCTAATTGATTTAGGTGTACAGTTAGGTTATTTATTTGATTTTTCTCTTGTATTTTCAGGTAAGCTTGTATTGCAATGAACCTTCCCCTTCAGTTCAGTTCAGTACAGTTCAGTCGCTCAGTTGTGTCCAACTCTTTGTGACCACTAGAACTGCAGCACGCTAGGCCTCCTTGTCCATCACCACCTCCCAGAGTTCACTAAAACTCATGTCCATTGAGTCGGTGATGCCATTCAGCCATCTTATCTTCTGTCGTCCCTTCTCCTCCTGTCCCCAATCCTTTCCAGCATCAGAGTCTTTTCCAATGAGTCAACTCTTTCACATGAGGCGGCCAAAATACTGGAGTTTCAGCTTTAGCATCATTCCTTCCAAAGACATCCAGGACTGATCTTCTTTAGAATGGATTGGCTGGACCTCCTTGCAGTCCCTTGGACTCTCAAGAATCTTCTCCAACACCATAGTTCAAAAGCATCAACTCTTCGGCACTCAGCCTTCTTCACAGCCCAACTCTCACATCCATACATGACCACAGGAAAAACCGTAGCCTTGACTAGACAGACCTTTGTTGGCAAAGTAATGTCTTTGCTTTTGAATATGCTATCTAGGTTGGTCATAACTTTCCTTCCAAGGAGTAAGTGTCTTTGAATTTCATGGCTGCCGTCACCATCTGCAGTGATTTTGGAGCCCCCCCAAAAATAAAGTCTGACACTGCTTCCACTGTTTCCTCATATATTTCCCATGGAGTAATGGAATCAGATGTCATGATCTTCGTTTTCTGAATGTTGAGTTTTATGCCAACTTTTTCACTCTCCTCTTTCACTTTCATCAAGAGGCTTTTTAGTTCCTCTTCACTTTCTGCCATAAGGGTGGTGTCATCTGCCTATCTGAGGTTATTGATATTTCTCCCAGCAATCTTGATTCCAGCTT
>NW_011494851.1:43680-50832 GCF_000754665.1 Bison bison bison
TGCATATAAGTTAAATAAGCAGGGTGACAATATACAGCCTTCACGTACTCCTTTTCCTATTTGGAACCAGTCTGTTGCTCCATGTCCAATTCTAACTGTCACTTCCTGACCTGCATATAGGTTTTTCAAGAGGCGGGTCAGTTGGTCTAGTATTCCCGTCTCTTTCAGAATTTTCCACAGTTTATTGTGATCCACACAGTCAAAGACTTTGGCATAGTCAATAAAGCAAAAATAGATGTTTTTCTGGAACTCTCTTGCTTTTCTGATGATCCAGCAGATGTTGGCAACTTGATCTCTCCTTCCTCTGCCTTTTCTAAAACCAGCTTAAACATCTGGAAGTTCATGGTTCACATGTTGCTGAAGCCTGGCTTGGAGAATTTTGAGCATTACTTTGATAGCTTGTGCGATGAGTGCAATTGTGTGGTAGTTTGAGCACTCTTTGGCATTGCCTTTCTTTCCGATTGGAAGGAAAACTGACCTTTTCCAGTCCTGTGGCCACTGCTGAGTTTTCCAAATTTGCTGGCGTTTTGAGTGCAGCACTTTCACAGCATTATCTTTCAGATTTGAAATAGCTCAACTGGAATTCCATCACGTCCACTAGCTTTGTTCATAGTGATGCTTTCTAAGGCCCACTTGACTTCACATTCCAGGATGTCTGGCTCTAGGTGAGTGATCACAATATCGTGGTTATCTGTGTCATCAATTTCTTTTTTGTACAGTTCTTCTGTGTATTCTTTCCATCTTTTCTTAATATCTTCTGCTTCTGTTAAGTCCATACCATTTCTGTCATTGAGCCCATCTTTGCATGAAATGTTCCCTTGGTATCTCAAATTTTCTTGAAGAGATCCTTAGCCTTTCCCATTTTGTTGTTTTCTTCTATTTCTTTGCATTGATTGCTAAGGAAGGCTTTCTTATCTCTTTTTGCTATTCTTTGGAACTCTGCATTCAGATTCTTATATCTTTCCTTTTCTCCTTTGCTTTTCACTTCTGTTCTTTTCACAGCTATTTGTAAGGCCACCTCAGACAGCCATTTTGCTTTTTTGCATATATTTTCCATGGGGATGGTCTTGATCCCTGTCTCCTGTACAATGTCATGAACCTCATTCCATAGTTCATCAGGCACTCTATCTATCAGATCTAGACCCTTAAATCTACTTCTCACTTCCACTGTATAATCATAAGGGATTTGATTTAGGTCATACCTGAATGGTCTAGTGGTTTTCCCTGCTTTCTTCAAATCGGTTACATTGAGTTAAATTTCATGGTTTGAAACTACCATTACTTTAATACCAAACAAATGTCATACTTAGACAAATACTGCTATGGTGATATCTTTCCTTTCTACATTGCTTCATTTAGGCTGTTTTGCCATTTTATTTTTCTCTTTTACACTGAAGACAAGCCTTTTTGCTTACATTTGAAAGAAATGTTATTTTAATTATACAAAAAATAAACTCCTTTAAAACACCTTCCAGCATAATAGAAAATAAAATCCAGTCACCTTTCCAATGAAAAGACATTTTTCAAGATGGCCAGTGAAAGTGTTAGCTCCTCAGTTGCATCCATTTATATGTGACTCCATGGACTGTATAGCCTTCAGGCTCCATTGTCCCTGGAATTCTGCAGGCAGGAATATTGGAGTGGGTAGCCATTCCCTTCTCCAAGGGATCTTCCCAATCTAAGGATGGAACCTGGATCTCCTGTATTGCAAGCAAGTTCTTTACCTTTTGAGCCACCACCATTAGTAACTTTAAATGTAAAATTGTAGTAGTTTTCTAGGCAATTCAGTTTGTCTTAAAAAAAAAAAAAATCAAATTTCCTCCTTGGTATTGAGATGAATTTCTATGTCCTAGAAACAGTTGCTTCTGCCCAGGGTGCCACATCTGCAAACTGAAACTTAGATAACTGCTGTGTCCCTATAAACACTCTGACCAGAAACTCTTGTATCTAATCATCCAACCCCCAAAGGCCAAGCTAGCTCTGAGCCTTCTCATCCCAAACATGGTTGACTGTGTAGCCTCTACCAATCAGATAATTTCTATTTTTTCTCCGTTGTTCTTTATTCTTTATCCTGTAAGAGCTTTCTTTTCAAATTTCTCCAAATGGAGACTACTGACTTCATGAAGTGTTAAATAAAGTTGTTTGTATCACCTAAACTGTTCTCTTTAATAAATTGTTAATAGTTTTTGGTTAAGAGGGATGAAATGCAAAGCTGACTGCTAGTGGCCTATGGGATAATGAGCTGTACAGGCCAGCGTCTGTTGAACCCTTTGAGTTCACTGTTACTTTTATCCTTACAAGTGGGTAAGCCACTCCAAGATTCAAGCTCTCCTTCACGTAGCTCTCCAATTCAAATAAAAGTATACCAAGTTAGTGACATTATAATTGCAACAGCTCCAAGGCCAGAAACCTAAAACACCTGGGACTTCCCCCTTGCTTCGTTCTAAAGGTTCCTCATAAAAACACCCAGAAATAAAAATGTCCAGAAATTATCTCATTTGCAATCAACCAGGACGCTGAAGAAAAGACAGTCCTTGAAGGATTATCAAATTTGTCCATACCAACACAAGCATATATACATTGCTTTGTACTACTTATAGATTATTAGATGAGAGATAAATAAGCTTCTATTTTACTTGAGTCACTTGGATTTAGGTCTCATTATTAAAAAAGTAAAACATTTATTTTAATTAATACATTAACCTGTGAGTAGGGTACTGCCACAAGAAAAACTAAACAATATGGCATGATAATACTCAAACTATAGCTGGCAAAGAAACACATATTTCAGGCTGCACATACTGCTTTTTTTTATGCTATGATAAACCATTTAATAACATTCTATGATAACCTGCAGGGTATATTGTAATCTATTAAGATTACAATATTAATCTATTAAGATTAATAGATTGTAATCTATTAAGATTACAATATTAATCAATTAAGATTAATAGATTGTAATCTATTAAGTTTTAAGAGAGATAGTAGACAAATTTATATCACTGGTATTTATTTGTGTGTTTTGGTATTTTATGTTTTTATCAAAGTGTTATTGAAACAAGTAGGAAAGAATCAACCCATATGCAAGGAGTGACTGAAGAAAGTATAGTTCTGCTAGAACTGCAACCTAAATAAATGAAATTAGGCAGCCAATGAGACAGTTTTCAAATCAAGAAAAGATATTCACTAAGAATAACCCTGAACAGGCTTCCATTTGCTATTCTTGACTGTACACTGGGGAGCAGCCAGTGATAAAGCTTTTATTAGAGACTGATACTTTCATACCCAAGCCAATGATTTTAATGGCTCTGTTTGCCACAATTCAAATGAGAAAAAAAAAAAAAAAGCTGGATGGATCAGATATGAAAAGCAGCAAATAAAGAAGAATCAGTGGGCTTAAAAATCTATGTCCAGAAAGGATTTATGGGTGTGGTTATTTGCACATGGAATAAAAGAAAAAGAAACAGGTTAGAAACTCATTGTTTTACTGAGGAAATCATACAATTAAAGGAAACACAAATCTGTACTATAAAAGCTCTTGTACAGTCTCTGAAGCAACATTTACTCTCAATAATGTGGGAAGTGGTCAGAGGAAGCTGTTTGCCCATCAACCAAGCAAACACTCCCATAACTTCAGATACAGCTATTGAGGATATTGAACAATAAGGAGTCTTTCAGAGAACAAAGCCAGGATCATGGAGACCAAAACATAAGACAGTTACCATCAGAGAATCAGAGGCATCCTGATGAGTTAGGGAAAGAACTGTATCCACATTTAATATCTAAATTATCTAAGTTTAAACATCATATACTTTAACAATAATGAAAGTAATAAATAATTTGTAAATATTTATGTATAATTTATAAAGTACTGGAAACAAGATGTTATAATTTAGTTCAGTTTTATTTTCAGTTCAGTTCAGTTCAATCGCTCAGTCGTGTCCGACTCTTTGCGATCCCATGAATCGCAGCAGGCCAGGCCTCCCTGTCAATCACCGAATCCCGGAGTCCACCCAAACCCATGTCCATCGAGTCCGTGATGCCATCCAGCCATCTCATCCTCTGTCGTCCCCTTTTCCCCCTGCCCCCAATCCCTCCCAGCATCAGAGTCTTTTCCAATGAGTCAACTCTTCGCATGAGGTGGCCAAAATATTGGAGTTTCAGCTTTAGCATCATTTCTTCCAAAGAACACCCAGGGCTGATCTCCTTTAGAATAGACTGGTTGGATCTCCTAAACCCTAAAGTAACCTTTAATGGTACATTATTTTTCTTGAAATTTTCACATAGAAATGATGAAGACTGTTCCCATAATGGTGACATTCATAAACAAATTTAAATATCTATGGAAGACAAATTCACCTAAAATTTATGTAACAGAGTTTCTCAGTCTTTATACTATGGTCATTTTGGATTGAATCATTCTTTGTTGTGGGACACTGTGCATTGTAGAATGTTTAGAAGTATGTTGGTTTCTATACGCTTGCTATCAGAAATATCTCCCTCAGTAATGATAATCAAATATACCTCTGCTGCTGCTGCTAAGTCGTTTCAGTTGTGTCCAACTCTGTATGACCCCAGAAACGGCAGCCCACCAGGCTTCCCCATCCCTGGAGTTCTCCAGGCAAGAACACTGGAGTGGGTTGCCATTTCCTTCTCCAATGCATGAAAGTGAAAAGTGTAAGTGACGACGCTCAGTCCTGTCCGACTCTTAGCGACCCCATGGACGGCAGCCTAGCAGGCTTCTCTGTCCATGGGATTTTCCAGGTAGGAGTACTGGAGTGGGGTACCATTGGCTTCTCCGAAATATGCCTCTAGACATAGCCAAATGTCTCACTGCGTTTTTATCCCTGTTGAAAGATACTGCTTTATAACATTTACACCATCTCCCAAGAGTTATTTCAGAGAACCCCTGTTCTTGCAGATAGACTCTAAGGACCTAGAATACAGACGGCCCACTAATGGGCTATCTAACTACATTCTGAGCAGTCTCCATTTTCTTCACCTGCCTAATCAGAAAAACGAAATTCATACTTTAAAAATTATATGACGTATTTCTTCATGATGTTCAAAAGATACCTCTGAAACTTAGAAGCCAATTACCAAATAATTTATCCCTACTCATGTCAGTTCTTGGGCTTTCCTCATGGCTCAGATGCTAAAAAATCTGCTCAGCTATTCAAATTAATGGAAAGGAAATTTTTAAAATAGGAAGAAAGAAAGGAAGAAAATAAGAAAAATGTCAGACTTGTGTGCGTGAGTGTGCCATTTGCTATAATTGTAACAACTATATATCAATATTTTAGATATATCTCCATAGTGGCTTTGGTTTTATTTTTCTGCATAAGTATATAAAAAAACAGAAAATTTCATTTGAAAAACAAAGTAATCTACACACAATAACTCATGTTTGCTCTGATATTAGAATACTGAAGAAGAGTTTTCACTTTCATATTTTAAGAAAAATGCAAACCTCATGACCCCCAAGTGAGTACTCATGCCAATGAAAATAAACAAATAGAATTTTTACTTTCAAACTCTGATTTGAAAAGAAATCCATATTTAAAATAACCATGATAATGTGTCAGTTTTTTTTTGTTGTTGTTTGTTTTTTTACATTTCTTAAAGATGGAAAGTGAAGCTCCAGTGTGTTTTCTTATTTCTGGATCTAAAAACAAAGCTTGAAATCATTGCTTGCACTTGCTTGTTATTTACTCCGTAGAAAGAGAAAAGAGGTGATAGTTCTTGTTTTGCTTTGTTGTTTTTACACATGTATAGAGATTACAAAATATTGGATCATTTACTTTTGTAGTATTAGATATTAAGAAATAACAAAAGCTAAAATAAAGACTTAAAGCAACTCTCCTAATGAATTGTAATTAACAATATCCAAGTAACCTTACAAGCTTTAAAAAGACAACTTCAACTTATTCTGATTCTTTGAACTGATATTGGATCGTCTTTAGAAATCAATCATCAGATGGTCTTTAGAAATCAATCAATGACACTTCTGACTTTTAACTCTGTTCTTAGATTGTGCCTTACTCAATTTTTTATATCATCTATAAAGTACAAAAGGCTATAAAACAAGTAGCAGCTCTTCTTAATTTGATTACTTTTATTCTCCCTAGTTCTTAAGAGCAGTTAATCTTATAGCCTTTGACAATAAAAATGAATTCTATGTAAGAATTTATTCTCAACAGTTAGGGAGTTACTGGAGAATGCTATTCTGTCTGGTTTTAAAAATCTATGTGTCATATGTGTCCACCAATCCTACTCAGGTGATAGTTTTAAAAATAATTTTGGAAAGGAGGTTTCAAAAGGATCAAAAGTTTATCATAATTTGAAAGTGTCAGGAAGTTTGTAAAAATGTGCCCTGCTTCCTTATTAAACATATTTTTTAATCATCTAATATGTGCCAGGCTCCGTTCTATTTCAATAAGTTCTATAAAGAAAATAGAGGTTGTGATAGCAACATGAGAGAAAATGTGATTATATTCAGTTCAGTTCAGTCACTCAGTCGTGTCCGACTCTTTGAGACCCCATGAACAACAGAATGCCAGAACTCCCTGTCCATCACCAACTCCCAGAGTCCACCCAAACCCATGTCCATTGAGTCGGTGATGCCATCCAACCATCTCATCCTCTGTCATCCCCTTCTCCTCCTGCCTTCAATCTTTCACAGCATCAGGGTCTTTTTAAATGAGTCAGTTCTTCGCATCAGGTGGCCAGAGTATTGGAGTTTCAGCTTCAACATCAGTCCTTCCAAAGAACACCCAGGTCTGATCTCCTTTACGATGGACTTGTTGGACCTCCTTGCAGTCCAAGGGACTCTCAAGAGTCTTCTCCAGCGCCACAGTTCAAAAACATCAATTCTTCGGAGCTCAGCGTTCTTTATAGTCCAACTCTCACATCTATAAATGACTACTGGAAAAACCGTAGCTTTGACTAGACGAACCTTTGTTGACAAAGTGATGTCTCTGCTTTTTAATATGCTGTCTAGGTTGGTCATAACTTTCCTTTCAAGGAGTAAGCATCTTTTAATTTCATGTCTGCAGTCACACCATCTGCAGTTATTTTGGAGCCCAGAAAAATAAAGTCAGCCACTAATTCCACTGTTTCCCCATCTATTTGCCATGAAGTGTTGGAACCAGA
>NW_011494851.1:50932-51423 GCF_000754665.1 Bison bison bison
CTAAAAAGCCTTTTGATGAAACTGAAAGTGGAGAGTGAAAAAGTTGGCTTAAAGCTCAACATTCAGAAAACGAAGATCATGGCATCTGGTCCCATCACTTCATGGGAAATGGATGGGGAAACAGTGGAAATAGTGTCAGACTTTATTTTTTGGGGCTCCAAAATAACTGCAGATGGTGACTGCAGCCATGAAATTAAAAGACGCTTACTCTTTGGAAGGAAAGTTATGACCAACATAGATAGCATATTCAAAAGCAGAGATATTACTTTGCCAACAAAGGTCCGTCTAGTCAAGGCTATGGTTTTTCCTGTGGTCATGTATGGATGTGAGATTTGGATTATAAAGAAGGCTGAGCGCCGAAGAATTGATGCTTTTGAACTGTGGTGTTGGAGAAGACTCTTGAGAGTCCCTTGGACTGCAAGGAGATCCAACCAGTCCATTCTGAAGGAGATCAGTCCTGGATGTCTTTGGAAGGAATGATGCTGAAGCTG
>NW_011494851.1:51523-51978 GCF_000754665.1 Bison bison bison
CTGCAGTTATTTTGGAGCCCAGAAAAATAAAGTCAGCCACTAATTCCACTGTTTCCCCATCTATTTGCCATGAAGTGTTGGAACCAGAGGCCATGATCTTAATTTTCTGAATATTGAGCTTTAAGTACATACTTTAAGTACATGTACATTGAGTACATCTCATGATGTACTCTGCATATACAGTATATGCAGAGTACATCGTGAGAAACACTGGACTGGAAGAAGCACAAGCTGGAATCAAGATTGCCGGGAGAAATATCAATAACCTCAGATATTCAGATGACACCACCCTTGTGGCAGAAAGTGAAGAGGAACTAAAAAGCCTTTTGATGAAACTGAAAGTGGAGAGTGAAAAAGTTGGCTTAAAGCTCAACATTCAGAAAACGAAGATCATGGCATCTGGTCCCATCACTTCATGGGAAATGGATGGGGAAACAGTGGAAATAGTGTCAGAC
>NW_011494851.1:52078-65923 GCF_000754665.1 Bison bison bison
ATTGGGGGCAGGAGAAGAAGGGGATGACAGAGGATGAGATGGCTGGATGGCATCACAGACTCGATGGACCTGAGTCTGGGTGAACTCCGGGAGTTGGTGATGGACAGGGAGGCCTGGCGTGCTGCGATTCATGGGGTTGCAAAGAGTCGGACACAACTGAGCGAATGAACTGAACTGAACTGAAATAAACTTTAAACTCAAAGGTACTTAAGTTTAAATAAACACTTAATATTTATTTTAAAAATAAAATCCCACAATCTGCCAAATGATGCATATAAAATTATAAATACTGGTGTTCAAAAAATGAGGCATTATTAAAAGATGAATCTATGTATTGGAAAGACATCATATTTTTTAAGCCACATAATTGTCAAATGTAAATTCCTAATAATATCCAAAGTGGTGTTGTTATTCAGTTGCTAAGTCTGTCCAACTCTTTGGGACCCCATGAACTGCAGAACAAAGGGTCCCTTGTCCTTCACTAGCTCCTGGAGTTTGCTCAAATTCATGTTTGTTGAGTTAGTGATGCTATCTATCCATGTCGTCCTCTCCCACCCCCTTCTCCTTTTGCCTTCAATCTTGCCCAGCATCAGGATTTTTTCCAATGAGTTCACTTTTCCAATCAGGAGGCAGTTGCAATTAGCTGCAGCATTAGCCCTTCCAGTGATATTCAGGGTTGATTTCCTTTAGGATTGACTGGTTTGATCTCTTTGCAGTCCAAGGAACTCTCAAGAGTCTTCTCTAGGATCACATACATAAAGATTGTTTTTCAATATATTTCAGTGAGGAATAAAATCATGACTAATATCATAAGATTGGAAAGAAAATCCTCAGAGATAAAGAAAAAAACAAGTGCAAATATTTAGGGAGAGAGGTTAGTTCTATCTTATTCTAAAGCTTTTCTCCAAATAAATGACCACACGAGGATCTATAAATCTTATGCAAATGCTAAAGGAGAGATGAACATACTCAAGATGAGACAAGAATTAAGCAGCATGCTAAGGGAGAATGAGCAAAGTAAAAAACAAAATCACAGTAAAAATAATGAACATTAGTGTAGGCAATTAGGACATTTGCTTGTATTCAATTAGATCTTAATCACTGCAGATGGTGACTGCAGCCATGAAATTAAAAGACGCTTACTCCTTGGAAGGAAAGTCACGTCCAACCTATATAGCATATTCAAAAGCAGAGACATTACTTTGCCAACAAAGGTCCGTCTAGTCAAGGCTATGGTTTTTCCTGTGGTCATGTATGAATGTGAGAGTTGGACTGTGAAGAAACCTGAGTGCCGAAGAATTGATGCTTTTGAACTATGGTGTTGGATAAGACTCTTGAGAGTCCCCTGGATTGCAAGGAGATCCAACCAGTCCATTCTAAAGGAGATCAGTCTTGGGATTTCTTTGGAAGGAATGATGCGGAAGCTGAAACTCCAGTACTTTGGCCACCTCATGCAAAGAGTTGGAAAGACTCTGATGCTGGGAGGGATTGGGGACAGGAGGAGAAGGGGACAACAGAGGATTAGATGGCTGGATGGCATCACTGACTCGATGGACATGATTTTGGGTGAACTCCAGGGGTTGGTGATGGACAGGGATGGCTGGCGTGCTGCGATTCATGGGGTTGCAAGGAGTCAGACATGACTGAGTGACTGAACTGAACTGAACTGAACTGAACTTAAAACAACTAAGACAGTGGCCTGGCATCACCCTAAAGAAAATCAGTGGTAAAAAACCGGATTTATCATTTTTGGAATTTGTCTTCTTTTACTTAATTCTTTGATACATAGTGGAAATTCTTTCGCTCAGCACTTTACTCCTTAGGCACAAATCTTTACAAACTCCTGTACTTATTTTCTCTAAAGATGGGTCAAATTAGACTAGGTGAGGCTAATTACTACTTATTCTAATTACTGTTTACTACACCTGCATGTATGAAGTAGGAAATGGTAACCCACTCCAGCTTTCTTGCCTGGAAAATCCTATAGACAGAAGAGATGAGTAGGCTACAGTCCCTGGGGTCATAAAGAGTCAGACATAACTGAGTGACTAAAAACACACCTACATGTATATTTTTTTCTCATTATAAAGTAATTACCACAAGACTGATGTCCCCTTGTTAGGGACAGCAGCTGATGCATACACATTTCTGAAACTTTAACCTCACTTTGTTAAATTCAGCAGTATTGTTTTGTGTGTGTTTTGCAGAATGTGAAATTTCCAGAATTTTCATCTTGCCTTCCCTTGATTTAACAGTTTATCTCTCCTCCTCTCTGTCTCTCTCTTGTTCTCTTTCTGTTTATACCTCTAGCTCTTGTTCTTTCTCATTCTCTCCTCACATCTCTGCACCCTTGACAAATTCTTTTTGGTTTTCCAAGAATGTAGTTATTTAACACCTGTATTTCTTCAAACAAATCTTGATACTCCTCTCCCTGTTACAGAAAAGGAAGGAAAGTGTTAATTAACATATTTAGGATGCTAAGGTTTAACGATGTGAAGGGACAGTGTAGAATTTTTGTCTTATATTTGCATCTTTGGATCCTAATATAATTTCTAAATTTTTTGTAAATATCCATACTCATAAATCATACTACATGATGCTTCAGAGTAAAACAGAATGCTATAGACATGGAGCAATGGAACTAGAAACCTTTCATTAAATGATTAAAATATTTACATAGGTGTAAATTCTATCTTAAAAAATATGCAGGCTTTTAGTGTCTTCAGTTTCTAATGATAATTCTGATCTTGTAAAATACCTTGCAGAGCTGTTCTTTCTTTTCTAATTTAGTGATTTTGAGTCTATCCATCAGCCCTTACAGTTTTCAAAATCTGGATATTAAAACTTTATCTACTTAAGGCCATTGAGATTAGCTAGCAAGTAAATGAGGTTAAAAAAAATAATATATTTAACTCCAGGCAATGATGGGCAGGTTTCTTTGACATTCTTTGAAGGATGGTCAAAAGATAATTGAAATACACTGTGAAATAACTATAGAAATAACAGCAATTTAAGGGAGAATAAACACAAAAAAGCCCTCTGACTCTTAGGCCCATTTATGTGTTCCTGTGATAAAAACACAGAAGATACTAAGTAAAATATATTGGTTTCTTCTAGGAATATCCTAAAAAATTTCAAGGCCTTTTCCATTTAATCCATTATAGTGTTTATGGCTGCAAACTTTTTAAGTTATTCTGGATTTTTAAGAATTGCCTTTTTAGAAGATTATTTTGGTCTGTAGGACCATAGACCTTTTAAAGATTTAAAATTCATGAAAGCTATAATATAGAAAAGTCATTGTAATAATGTTGTACTCTATATATCTCTAGTAACATTTGGAGTGCATCTGAAATGCATTATTCTTAGAACTTCTTTGGAAAATTTAATCTCTTGTATGTATATTGAATTTGATATATTTCAGGAAGCCCTTCCAAATTTGTTAGAATTCCTAGGCTTGAATTTCTCAGGAGCAAAAAACAAACAAACAAAAAAATTTCCCTGGAGGCTTTTGGTACATGGAACATATAGAATAAATTGTTTAAGCTCTCCAACTGTCATATCTGCTAGCATTACCAGGAAGAATTAACAACATTAGAAAATAGAATCTATAAAATGTTATTTTACCTGATAATATTTTGATTTCCAGGAAGACAATACTTATGATTTGAGGCCAATTGTCAAGATTTTTATTTCATATTTCTGGACAGGCACACAAAGCTATTAAAATTTTTATAAGATTTTGAGAATATTTTAGGATATTCTTAGAAGAAATTGGTTTTAGTATAGACATTAGTATAGAAATAATTCATTCAGCCATGATATTTAAACTATAAATTATATTTAACTGTGTTTCAAAATACCTATAAGATTAGTCCTCCTAGAAAGCAGTTAATGAAAACCAGTACTCTTGAGAAGAACTATAAAGGAATAAACTACTTTTATTTCTCATTGGCCTACTTCTTTACAAATAGCTGCTTATCTGACATCTAACACTCCATTTTCTAACATAAAGGTAGGAAAAAAGAAAAAATTCAGCACTTTCTAAATGCATCCCCAAAAGAGTATAACAGTGTTGCTTTTATTTTCCTTTCAATATTATCTTTCCTTCAATATAGTTTATTGATAAAGAGCCCAGTTAGAAGACTAAGGGAAGGGGCTAAAAACTATTTCACTAAATATTCCTTCAATTTAGTTCAAATTTCAATCATGAAAAGCAAGAAAAACTACTTAGTACAAAAATTTATACAAAACAATTAGTTCGAATGCATTCATGATGAGTTTAATAATAATTTAAACTGAAAATACATATAAACAGGTGGGAGGAGGGCATGGTTGCAAGCTAGCTGCTCAGATGTTAGTTAGAAATACTGTATTGCAATCTCAAATGGTGTAGCTGAATTCACAGTATAGGAATAAGAAACAGTAAGATAGTAGGGCAAATGCTAATGTAAATCATCTGATTTACATTTAAAAATATAAAATGTAAAAAAATAAAAACAGGGTCAAATAGGAGCAGTTAAAAATTACCAATATTCATTTTAAGATAGTTTTTCATCTGTGTTTTTCTTGCCTTTTTAAAAAATTGTTTGTCAAAAGGAAATAGCATGAGGTCTCAATGTGAATGACACAGAGATTAGTATTTGTTCTAATTGTTGATTCTAAAATTGAGCCAATTACATGCTAATTTTAAAAGTGATTGCATCCAACTTTTCCTGATTTGAAATGTTTATTGTAGAGTTCTATTGTTTATTTTTTTATTTACTGGTTTTAAGTAGATATGATTTAACAGAGTGTACAAGTTCTCTTTAGCTTTATTCATAGAGGTTTGTTTTCTTCCCAGTACTTATAATAAACTTTCTTTTTTTTTATTTTTTTATCTTTTCTGATTCTATTAAGAAGATAACATAGTTCATTTAATCTGTAACAGTTTATTTAAAAATTTATCTTCAGGGCTTCCTTGGCGGCTCAGTGGTAAGGAATCCACTTGGTAGTGCAGAATTACCCCTGATTCAGGAAGATCCCACAGAAGCAATTAAGCCTATGCTTCACAACTACTGAGTCTATGCTCTGTGCCACAACTACAAGAAGCCTGTACACCTGGAGATCTGCAAAAAGGAGAAGCCATTGCAATGAGAAGTCTGTGCACTGCAATTAGAGATTTTCCCCAGAACTCTGCAGCTACAGGAAAGCCACACAACAACAAAGACTGAGAAAAGCCAATAAATAAATAAATATTTTAAAAATTATCTTCAAAATGTTAAACTCTTTTTGAATTCTTATTTTTTTTACAATAATTCTCTCTTCTTTTTTCTTTTTATTTTTTTAAATTTCATTTTTTTTTTAACTTTACAATATTGTATTGGTTTGAGTTTCTTAACATTTGGTTTGTTTGGGGTTTGTTTCAAAACCATGAATAAAACAGTCGTGCAATTTTCCTTTCTCTTCCTCTCCTTGTCTGATTTTTGTACCGATGTTACAAACTTTAAGAATGACTATAGAATTTTTTTCTTTTATTCTATTGCCTAGAAAAAAAAAATTTTGGATAAGAAAAAAATATGCTTTTAAAATTTTTGGTGAAACATACCTATAAAATGCTGTAAACTTCAATTCAGCTCAGTTCAGTCACTCATGTCTGACTCTTTGCGACCCCATGGACTGCAGCATGCCAGGCCTCCCTGTCCATTGCCAACCCCAGGAGTTTACTCAGAATCACGTCCATTGAGTCGGTGATGCCATTCCACCATCTCATCCCCTGTCCTCCACTTCAGTCTTTCCCAGCATCAGAGTCTTTTCCAATGAGTCAGTTCTTCACATCAGTGGCCAAAGTATTGGAGCTTCAGCTTCAGCATCAGTCCTTCAAATGAACATCCAGGACTGATTTCCTTTAGGATGGACTGATTAGATCTCCTTGAAGTCCAAGGGACTCTCAGGAGTCTTCGCAAAAACCACAGTTCAAAATTATCAATTCTTCAGTGCTCAACTTTCTTTATAGTCCAGCTCTCACATCCACACATGACTACTGGAAGAACCATAGCTTTGACTAGACAGATCTTTGTTGGCAAAGTCATGTCTCTGCTTTTTAATATGCTGTCTAGGTTGGTCATACATTTTCTTTCAAGAGGCAAGCATCTTTTAATTCCCTGGCTGAAGTCACCATTTGCAGTGATTTTAGAACCCTCAAAATAAAGTCTGTCACTGTTTTCACTGTTTCCCATCTATTTTCCATAAAGTGATGAGACCAGATGCCATGATCTTGGTTTTCTGAATGTTGAGTTTTAAGCCAACTTTTTTTCACTCTCCTCTTTCACTAGCATCAAAAGGCTCTTTAATTTTTCATCACTTTCTACCATAAGGGTGGTGTCATCTGGATATCTGAGATTATTGATATTTCTCCTGGCGAACTTGATTCCAGCTTGTGTTTCATCCAGCCCAGCATTTCTCATGATGTGTTCTTCTATTAATTAAATAGGCAGAGTGACAATACACAGCCTTGACATATTCCTTTTCAAATTTGGAAACGATCTGTTGTTCCATGTCCGTTTCTAACTGTGGCTTGCAGGTCAGGTGGTCTGCTATTCCCAAACCTTTCAGAATTTTGCAGCGCTTGTTGTGGTCTACACAGTCAAAGGTTTTGGCATAATCACTAAAGAAGATGTAGATATTTTTCTGGAACTTTCTTGCTTTTTTGATGGTCCAGTGGATGTTGGCAATTTGATCCCTGGTTCCTCTGCCTTTTCTAAATCCAGCTCAAACATCTGGAAGTTCACAGTTCACGTATTGTTGAAGCCTGTTTTGGAGAAATTTGAGAATTATGAACCTGGAATGTTAGGTCCATGAATCAAGGCATATTAGAAGTGGTCAAACAGGAGATGGCAAGAGTGAACATCAACTTTCTAGGAATCAGCGAACTAAAATGGACTGGAACGGGTGAATTTAACTCAGATGACCATTATATCTACTACTGTGGGCAGGAATCCCTTAGAAGGAATGGAGCAGCCATCATGGTCAAAAAAAGAGTCTGAAATTCAGTACTTGGATGCAATCTCAAAAACGACAAAATGATCTTGGTTCATTTCCAAGGCAAATCATTCAACATCATGGTAATCCAAGCCTATGCCCCAACCAGTAATGCTGAAAAAGTTGAAGTTGAAAGGTCCTATGAAGACCTACAAGACCTTTTAGAACTAACACCCAAAAAAGATGTCCTTTTCATTATAGGGGACTGGAACACAAAAGCAGGAAGTCAAGAAACACCTGAAGTAACAGGCAAATTTGGCCTTGGAATATGGAATGAACAAGGGCAAAGTCTAATAGAGTTTTGCAAAGAGAACGCACTGGTCATATCAAGTACCCTTTTCCAACAACAAAAGAGAACACTCTACACATGGACATCACCAGATGATCAACACCAATATCAGATTGATTATATTCCTTCCACCCAAAGATGGAGAAGGTCTATAGAGTCACCAAAAATAGAAATAAAAACAAAAATGGGAGCTGACCGTGGCTCAGATCATGAACTCCTTATTGCCAAATGCAGACTTAAATTGAAGAAAGTAGGGGAAATCACTAGACCATTCAGGTATGGACTAAATCAAATCCCTTATGATTATACAGTGAAAGTGAGAAATAGGTTTAAGGGACTAGATCTGATAGATAGAATGCCTGATGAACTATGGAATGAGGTTTATGACATTGTACAGGAGACAGGGATCAAGACCATCCCCGTGGAAAAGAAATGAAAAAAGCAAAATGTCTGTCTGGGGAGCCCTTACAAATAGCTGTGAAAAGAATAGAAGTGAAAAGCAAAGGAGAAAAGAAAGGATATAAGTATCTGAATGCAGAGTTCCAAAGAATAGCAAGAAGAAATAAGAAAGCCTTCCTCAGTGATCAATGCAAAGAAATAGAGGAAAACAACAGAATGGAAAAGACTAGAGATCTCTTCAAAAAAATTAAGATACCAAGGGAACATTTCATGCAAAGATGGGCTAGATAAAGGACAGAAATAGTATGGACCTAACAGAAGCAGAAGATATTAAGAAGAGGGGGTAAGAATATACAGAACTGTACAAAAAAAGATCTTCATTACCCAGATTATCATAATGGTGTGATCACTGACCTAGAGCCAGACATCCTGGAATGTGAAGTCAAGTGGGCCTTAGAAAGCAAAACTCTGAACGAAGCTAGTGGAGGTGATGAAATTACGGTTGAGCTATTTCAAATCCTAAAGATGATGCTGTAAAAGTGCTGCACTCAATATGCCAGCAAATTTGGAAAACTCAGCAGTGGCCACAGGACTGGAAAAGGTCAGTTTTCATTCCAATCCCAAAGAAAGGCAATGTCAAAGAATGCTCAAACTACCACACAATTGCACTCATCTCACATGCTAGTAAAGTAATGTTCAAAATTCTCCAAGCCAGCCTTCAGCAATATGTGAATCATGAACTTCCAAATGTTCAAGTAGGTTTTAGAAAAGGCAGAGGATCCAGAGATCAAATTGCCAACATCTGCTGGATCATCAAAAAAGCAAGAGAGTTCCAGAAAAAAACATCTATTTCTGCTTTATTGACTATGCCAAAGCCTTTGACTGTGTGGATCACAATAAACTATGGGAAATTCTGAAAGTGATAGGAATACCAGACCACCTGACCTGCTCTTGAGAAAACTATATGCAGTTCAGGAAGCAACAGTTAGAACTGGAAATGGAATAGCAAACTGGTTCCAAATAGGAAAAGAAGTATGCCGAGGCTGTATATTGTCACTCTGCTTATTTAACTTATATGCAGAGTACATCATGAGAAACGCTTGGTTGGAAGAAGCACAAGCTGGAATCAAGATTGCCAGGAGAAACATTAATAACCTCAGATATTTAGATGACACCACCCTTATGGCAGAAAGAAAGAGGAACTAAAAATCCTTTTGATGAAATTGGAAGAAGAGAGTGAAAAGTTGGCTTAAAGCTCAACATTCCGAAAACGAAGATCATGGCATCTGGTCCCATCACTTCATGGCAAATCGATGGGGAAAAAGTGGAAACAATGTCAGACTTTATTTTTTCGGTCTCCAAAATTACTCAAGATGGTGATTGCCACCATGAAATTAAGAGACGCTTACTCCTTGGAAGGAAAGTTATGACCAACCTAGACAGCATACTCAAAAGCAGAGACATTACTTTGCCAACAAAGGTCTGTCTAGTCAAGGCTATCATTTTTCCAGTGGTCATGTGTGGATGTGAGATTTGGACTGTGAAGAAAGCTGAGCACCGAAGAATTGATGCTTTTGAACTGTGGTGTTGGAGAAGACTCTTGAGAATCCCTTGGACTGCAAGGAGATCCAATCTGTCCATTCTAAAGGAGATCAGTCCTGGGTGTTTATTGAAAGGAGTGATGCTAAAGCTGAAACTCCAGTATTTTGGCCACCTCATGCGAAGAGTTGACTCATTGGAAAAGACTCTGATGCTGGGAGGGAACAGGGGCAGGAGGAAAAGGGGACGACAGAAAATGAGATGGCTGGATGGCATCACTGACTCGATGGACATGGGTTTGGGTAGATTCCAGGAGTTGGTGATGGACAGGGAGGCCTTTCATGCTGCGATTCATGGGGTTGCAAAGTGTCAGACACGACTGAGCGACTAAACTGAACTGAACTGAACTGACTTACCTGCATAAAGTAGATGAGTGCAATTGTTTGGTAGTTTGAACATTCATTGGCATTGTCCTTCTTTGAGATTGGAGAGGAAACTGACTCTTTCCAGCCCTGTGGCCACTGCTGAGTTTTCCAAATTTCCTGACATATTGAGTGCAGCATTTTCACAGTATATTTTAGGATTTGAAATAGCTCAACTGGAATTCCATCACCTCCACTAGCTTTGTTCGTAGTGATGCTTCGTAAGGCCCACTTGGCTTCGCTTTCCAGGATGTTGGCTCTGTGTGAGTGATCACACCATTGTGATTATCTCAGTCGTGAAGATCTTTTTGTATAGTTAGTTCTTCTGTGTATTCTTGCCACCTCTTCTTAAGATCTTCTGCTTCTGTTAGGTCCATACCATTTCTGTCCTTTATTCTGCCCATCTTTGTGTGAAATATTCCCTTGGTATCTCTAATTTTCTTGAAGAGATCTCTCAGTTCAGTTCAGTCCAGTCACTCAGTCGTGTCCAATTCTTTGGGACCCCATGAACTGCAGCATGCCAGGCCTCCCTGTCCATCACCAACTCCCAGAATTTACCCAAACTCATGTACATTGAGTTGGTGATGCTATCCAACCATCTCATCTTCTGTTGTCCCCTTCTCCTCCTGTCCTCAATCTTTACCAGCAGCAGGGGCTTTTCAAATGAGTCAGCTCTTTGCATCAAGTGGCCAAAGTACTGGAGTTTCAGCTTTAGCATCATTCCTTCTAAAGAAATCCCAGGGCTGATCTCCTTCAGAATGGACAGGTTGGATCTCCTTGCAGTCCAAGGGACTCTCAAGAGTCTTCTCCAACACCACATTTCAAAAGGGTCAATGATACTTTTTGAAGAGATCTCTAGTTTTTCTCATTCTATTGTTTTCCTCTATTTCTTTTCATTAATTGGTGAGGAACACTTTCTTCTCTCTCCTTGCTATTCTTTGTGAATCTGCATTCTAATGGGTATATCTTTCCTTTTCTCCTTTGCTTTTTGCTTCTTTTGTATTCACGGCTTGTTAACGGAAAATATTAAAATAAGTACTTTCATTTACTTAGCAAAAAATAGTATAATGAGACTACATTGTATCCTTGAATTAATTTTGTTTGACAATTTTGTTTAGTGAAAATTTGTATAAGATTTCACTTTTTGCCACAACTGTACAAATTTATACTATATTTTAAGATTTCTCTATATATTACCCTTTTTCTGTTTTTACTAATATTATTTTTGCCTTTTTTTCTCTTGATTAATCAAACCAAAGGTTTTGGATTTTAATAGGTTTTAATTTTATTATTAGTCTTTTCTTACAATAATTTTGACTTTGTAGAGTCTCTGCTTTTTTTGTTTTATTTTAGTCTTAAAATTACACTCATTTTATAAATTATCTGTTATTATTTTTAGTGTTTATTCACTTTCTCCTTTTCCCAATTCTTCATTGGATATTTAATTTATATTTGTTTTTAAATTATAGTTTCAGTACAATATCTTTCCCTCAATGTATTATTTTGCTACATTCCTCAGCCTTGTGATATAGTCTTTCTACACATGTTGTAAACAGACGATAGACAGATAGGCATGTACATACGAAGCTATACATGGACATATATGTTATTTTCCTATGTTTCATTTTTTGACTCATGCCTTGAATTTATAAGTCCTTAATAGGTAATATTTTGAATTTTATCCAACATGATTTAACTCCGTGGTGACAAAGTAATTTTCTCAGTGATACTTAATATTGAGAATGCGTTGACAAAATCTTATGACCTAAGTGATAATTTTAAGAGTTTTATATGTCTTTGATATGAATGTTTACTGTGTGTTAGATACATAATTAATCCAGAAGTTTATTAGATAAAGCTTGAAAATTGTTTTTTGCCATAACTCTTCTGATTTTATATTGTTTGGCTAAATTATAATGAGTGATATGTATAAATAGTACACCATTTGTTAGAAGTGAAGTCGCTCACTCGTGTCAGACTCTTTGCGACCCCGTGGACTGTAGCCTGCCAGGCTCCTCTGTCCATGGGATTCTCCAGTCAAGAATACTGGAGTGGGTTATCATTTCCTTCTCCAGGGGATCTTCCCGACCCAGGGATCGAACCCGGTTCTCCCGCATTGGAGGCAGACGCTTTAACGTCTGAGCCACCTAAATGATCTTCTGAAGTTGACATTTTGCTATCAAGTATTGATTCTTTCTACTATAGATGATGTTTCTGTCTTAGGATATTTTTTTCTGCTATAAATACAGATATTAATTTATTTCTTTTGATTAATATTTGTGTCACATATCGTTTCCATCATTTTATTCTAAGGATTTTATGACTTTATGATTTAGATGTCTTTTTCTTTTTACAGTAATTTTTATTTTATTTTATCTTGTAACTTTACAATATTGTATTGGTTTTGCTATATATCAACATGAATCTGCCACAGATATACACATGTTCCCCATCCTGAACCGTCCTCCCTCCTCCCTCCCCGTACCATCCCTCTGAGTCGTCCCAGTGCACCAGCCCCAAACATCCAGTATCATTCATTGAACCTGGACTGGTGACTCGTTTCATATATGATATTATTCATGTTTAGATGTCTTTTTTAAACAATACACAGATTTGTGGAATTTTAAAACAACTTATCATTAATTTTTATCATTTAATTGATATGTTACTCTATATGTATTTTCCTTAATGACATGCAATATACTCATATTTATGTTTGAACTCATTTTTCTCTCTTTTTAAATTCATTTTATGAATCAATAAAGTGTATTCTACTTATTTTAGCATTTCATTTCTATTGGTTTAGAAATTACACTTTCCATTTATATTTTTAGTGGCTACATTGAAAAGTTAAAAGACAAATGTATGTAATTTCCCCATATCTTAATCTGAATCTTGCCTACTTCTCTCAAAATTTAAATGAATTTGTAATGCATTAGCTTTGATCAATCTCTTGATATTATATTATATATTATTGATGTCAAATATTTCAAAAATGTCTGTTTTTAATCATGTCCACTGTTTATTATTTTTATTCAAAACTGCTGGGATTTTCCTGTGGGCTTTAGATATAATGTGTACTCAATTCTTTCTCATACTTCAGCAATACTTTGTACAGGATTTATCTTACAATCACCTAATGAAATTGTCTCTTTCAAGATAGAGTCATGTGGTTCAATGTTATTTTATAGATGAACTCAAAGTTTGCTAATTATAAATGTGATTAATTTTTACATCTTTATCATTCTTTTATCATCCCATTAAAGTATTTCAACATTTTATAGATTTATTTCAGAATAATAGTAACTATGTAATATTTACTGCAAATGTGAAAAATATATTTTATATTATATTGTAAACAACTACTAGGCATACACAATAAATCATACCTTTACTTTGCTTCTTAATATTCGTTTTATATTAGGCTCTCAAATGGTTAGGATCCATAAACTAAGTAAATAGTTCCCAAAAGCATTCACTTGTTATCAATTTTATATGATTTATATGCAATTTTATATGATTATTAAAATATTTACAGGCAATATTACAACAGAAATGATAGAACACATTAAGACTTATTTTATTTTATTATTATTATTTTTTTGGAGAAGACTTTTTTTTTTTTTAATTTTTTTAATTTTTAAACTTTACAATATTGTATTGGTTTTGCCAAATACCATGAATCCGCCACTGGTATATATGTGTTTCCCATCCTGAATCCTGAATCCTCCTCCATCCTCCCTCCCCATACCATCCCTCTGGATCATCCCAGTGCATCAGCCCATCCAGTATCATACATCGAAGGTGGACTGGCAACTCATTTCATATATGATATTATACGTATTTCAATGCCATTCTCCCAAATTATCCCACCCTCTCCCTCTCCCACAGAGTCCAAAAGACTATTCTATACATCAGTGTCTCTTTTGCTGTCTCGTATACAGGGTTATTGTTACCATCTTTCTAAATTCCATATATATGTGTTAGTACACTGTATTGGTGTTTTTCTTTCTGGCTTACTTCACTCTGTATAATAGGCTCCAGTTTCACCCACCTCATTAGAACTGATTCAAATGCATTCTTTTTAATGGCTGAGTAATACTCCATTGTGTATATGTACCACTGCTTTCTTATCCATTCATCTGCTGATGGACATCTAGGTTGCTTCCATGTCCCTGT
>NW_011494851.1:66044-69770 GCF_000754665.1 Bison bison bison
TCTCCACCCTGTTCTCCATAGTGGCTGTACTAGTTTGCATTCCCACCAACAGTGTAAGAGAGTTCCCTTTTCTCCACACCCTCTCCAGCATTTACTGCTTGTAGACTTTTGGATCACAGCCATTCTGACTGGAGTGAAATGGTACCTCATAGTGGTTTTGATTTTCATTTCTCTGATAATGAGTGATGTTGAGTATCTTTTCATGTGTTTGTTAGCTATTTGTATGTCTTCTTTGGAGAAATGTCTATTTAGTTCTTTGGCCCATTTTTTGATTGGGTCATTTATTTTTCTGGAGTTGAGGTGCAGGAGTTGCTTGTATATTTTTGAGATTAGTTGTTTGTCAGTTGCTTCATTTGCTATTATTTTCTCCCATTCTGAAGGCTGTCTTTTCACCTTGCTTATAGTTTCCTTTGTTGTGCAGAAGGTTTTAAGTTTAATTAGGTCCTATTTGTTTATTTTTGCTTTTATTTCCAATATTCTGGGAGGTGGGTCATAGAGGATCCCGCTGTGATGTATGTCGGAGAGTGTTTTGCCTATGTTCTCCTCTAGGAGTTTTAGAGTTTCTGGTCTTACATTTAGATCTTTAATCCATTCTGAGTTTATTTTTGTGTATGGTGTTAGAAAGTGCTCTAGTTTCATTCTTTTACAAGTGGTTGACCAGTTTTCCCAGCACCACTTGTTAAAGAGATTGTCTTTAATCCATTGTATATTCTTGCCTCCTTTGTCAAAGATAAGGTGTCCATATGTGCGTGGATTTATCTCTGGGCTTTCTATTTTGTTCCATTGATGTATATTTCTGTCTTTGTGCCAGTACCATACTGTCTTGATGACTGTGGCTTTGTAGTAGAGCAATAATTGTGCATTCCAATAATTAAAATCATTTGAACAACAACAACAACAAAAATGGCACTCTGATTAAACTGCATTTTACAGTCCGCAGAACACCTTGAGCCAGCTTTTTACTCTAGATTTCACTGTCGTCCCACCCAGCTTCCTCCTTCACCAACATGTAAGTTCTTTTCCTTCCCTGCCATCATCTCTTAGAGCTTGCTCAAATTCATGTCCATCTAGTCGGTGATGCTATCCAGCCTTCTTGTCCTCTGTCATCCACTTCTCTTCCTGCCTTCACTCTTTCCCAGCATCAGGATCTTTTCTAATGAGTTGGCTCTTTGCATCATGTGGCCACAGGCAGATGGGAGAGGCAGGTGTGGCTTACGTTGTCAATAGTTCTCCATTCTTTGATGTGAAAAGGGGTAGCACAGTCATTTAAACTCGATCCAACCTCTTTGCATCTTACAAAGTTAAACAGCTAAAAGAAGTAAAATAAGAAGGCAAAGCTTGTGGAATGTACAGTGCATACTGGCGGCACACGCTTCATTAAGACTCGCCTGCTTGCTTCTCCTATTCAATCGTTTCTTTCGAAGGCAGTGGATTTTTCTCTTGCATTTCTATTTTCTTCAATTTCGACTTATCGAACTTCTCAATCTCAGCCATATCGGGTTTGTCAGACATGGTTGCAGAGGGCACAGAGCGAACTGCAAGCAAGTGAAGTCCAATCTGCGCTGTGGCTGCCGCCGAGTCAAGACTTATTTTAATGAGGAAATGAGCTATTTTTATTAATATTTTTATTTAATTGCTTTGTTGTTCAGATGTGCCTGACTCTTTGCAACCCCATGGATTGCAGCATGCCAGACTTCTCTGTCCTTCATCATCTCTTAGAGCTTGCTCAAACTCATGTCCATCGAGTCAGTGATGCTATCCAGCCTTCTTGTCCTCTGTCATCCACTTCTCTTCCTGCCTTCACTCTTTCCCAGCATCAGGATCTTTTCTAATGAGTTGGCTCTTTGCATCATGTGGCCAAAATATTGGAGTTTCAGCTTCAGCCTCAGTCCTTTCAGTGAATATTCAGGGTAGATTTCCTTTAGGATGGACTGGTTGGATCTTCTTGTAGTCCAGGGGACTTTCAAGAGTCTTCTCCAACACTACAATTCAAAAGCATTGATTCTTTGGTGCTCAGCCTTCTTTATGGGTCCAACTCCTACATCCCATACATAACTACTGGAAAAACCATAGCTCTGATTAGATGGACCTTTGTTAACAAATTAATGTCTCTGGTTTTTAATATGCTATCTAGGTTTGTCACAGTTTTTCTGATAAGGATCATCTGTCTTTTAATTTCATGGCTGCAGTCATGATCTGCAGTGATTATGGAGCCCAAGAAAATAAAATCTGTCACTGTTTCCATTATTTCCCCAACTATTTGCCATGAGGTGATGGGAGAAGATGTCATGATCTTCATTTTCTGAATGTTGAGTTTTATGCCAGCTTTTGCATTCTTCTCTTTCATCGTCATTAAGAGGCTCTTTTGTTCTTCTTTGCTTTCTGCCATTTTTATTTAATTACATATCTCTTGTTTTTAACCTCATTTAAGTATATGCAGAAGTTTTCAGGATTAGAAATGTTAAAGATTACTGGACATAAGAGTTGTTTAAAGTGGATTTTTAAAAATTCTTTCATTTGAATGTACGTTTGTCAGACAATTTCAGTGTGAGTTTTACTATTTATTTTAATTACATTAAATAGTATTTAATTATTCCAATGTCACCTATTAGACGTATAAATAAATTTACCAAGATAAATTGTTTTTGTCTAACTCTATAAATATTGTACCAGCACATGTAGCTGTTTCTTAAGCATTATAGCTATCTCTTGTGATCTTCATTAAATAATAACATTATTTTGTGTAAAGTTTCAAATTATTAAGCTTGAGCTTGAAGAAATGTATCCATGGATAGCTTCTATGACTTACACAGGGAAATCTTCTTCAAATCTTGAAATATGTTTATATCATGCAACTTCAGAGGTACTAATAAAACTATTTCTAAAGATTAAAGTCAGATGTTAAGCAATTCATTATTTTAATGTTTCAAAATTTTACAGGTTAGTTACAAGTGCCTCTGATTATACAATATTTTAGGCTTCAGGTTGTTTGATAAATTCAGTTAGAATTTGACTCTTTGCCTCAGATTTTTCATAAAATGAGAAAGGGCTAATATTCTTTCTGATGTTTGAGGCTGAGAGAGGTGTGGAACCACCATCAGACTTGAAGAATTTAGAAAGTAAAAGATGGAGACAAGAGAACTAAAATGGACTTTAACATGTTGTGCATGGGAGAAACGATGCTAATACACAATGTGTCAGAATTATAGGCAATATGAGATCCTCAGATAAAAGCTCCTCTGTTAGGCACAATAAAAATATTTTTCTAAAAACTAAAATATAAAAATAAAAGTAGTATTAACAAAGGTTAGTCTAGGCAAGGCTATGTGCTGGGGTCCAGCCCCGGCTGATCCAGGGTATTCGAAGGAGAGACGGCATAGGGGACCTATTTATTTAAATATTTATCAAAGATATAAAGAGTAATAGAATGAGGATAGCTCAGTAGGAATATTCAGTGGAGAAAAGAGGCTGAGTAGCTTGGTTTACGCAGGAGACCAATAAAACTTAAAGACAAGAAGTTTGCACCATTTACATAGGCCGCAGGCATCCTTCCGTTCTCCCGAAGGAGAGGAGGCACTGAGGCCTCCCCAGTCAGATCTTAGAAGCCCAGGCATAATTAGCAAGCATGGCGGGTTCCGCGCTCCAGATGGAGACTCAGCCAGAATTTGGGAGAGAGAGCGACATGGGGAGACCAAGTTTCGGTGAATAAGGCCTGCACTTTATTTT